>NC_133819.1:84727757-85042132 GCF_047830755.1 Zonotrichia albicollis
GCATGACAAAATCAGTCTGAGCCTGTAACAAGGAACATGGCTTCACAGCTCCAAGGTTTTTTGAAAGGACCTTAAATCTGAAATTGACAGCTTGAACTTGTTTATGTAAGTGGAGTTAGATGGAAAAATCAACCACTTCCTTATTCATTCCTGGTGTTGAAAAGAAGTTCAACTTTTTAGTCTCTTTTTAATAAATATACCTTTGCAGAAGACTTCAAGTCTTTTGTTAAAACCCAACATTTGGAAATGTTGTCCATGAACACAAAAGTAATTTTGAAACAGTTTTATTCAGGAAGAAATACTCTATTTTATGGATGTTCAATTCCTAGTTAGTAGTTAAACATCTAATATCTTGTTTTAAGACAAAATTAGCTTAATTAAATTATATATTCTTCAAAAAACATTTCTCTCAAAAGCTAACATTCACAGTTTCTTTCCATTAAAGTTCCAGATGTGCTAACATTTGTATATTAAGTCAATGTGATATTGAGTGGCATTACTGCTTTTTAGCTATGAGCTCTATTAACCTTATTTTTCATAAAGTATTGCACCTGTGTATAAGAGCTTGAATTAAAAATAAGATTAGCAGTAGGTTACTAAGAATTAAGAACCTAGGAGTAATAAACCTGCTTGCACCTCAGTTTCAAAACAACATTTTCATATTTATGAAAAGCAGATGACCACCTTGGAAGGCAATCCAACATTTTAATGAAAAAAAAAATGATTAATTAAGAGCTTACATATATACTATGAAGTCCTGAAAATGTTGGTATTTTTTTTCTCCTTTTTTTTCCCCATTTCCCTGAATATTCTGAATATTTTTATTCCTGTAGAACAAGAGAATAAGAAAAAAGTTTAAAAAATTAAGTAAATAATTTTCTTTAATTTAAAAATCCACTCAGATTTTCCTTTCTACAGAGGAAAAAATAAACAGGGAATGTGTCATAATATTATTTCTTCACTATTTCTTTTTTTTCCACATTTTTAGTGGAAGAGAGTAGGAGAATAATTTTGCTAATAGAAGATGACAGCAGTTAAAAAAATATGAGATAGAGTAGAAATTTTTTAAATATTTCTTAAACAAAACAGATTTTCAAAACAGCATGATTTTGTTTGTGCTAACTAGAATATCCATGTAAAAATATTTTCTCAAGTGATTTTTATCACTTTTGATTTTCTACAGTGTTGCTCAGGATATGTTGATTGCAATGTCTTTATGCTGGCTGGAGATGAGGAGAGACGCTTAGTTCTCTTTGTCAGCTATATGGAAACTCCACAGTCTAAAATGTGACTGTCCAGTGTGCAGGTGTCACAGTGCGCGAGGGCGTACGCGGCCCTAGGTCTGGCTAGCAACAGGGGTGAGAAGGCCAACGCCCCTACGCATAGGAAAGCCAGCCCCCCTCGGCGTCTCGGCCTCAGGCTGGGCTGGGTGCGAGCTCGGAATTGCACGCTGTGGACGAGACAGGAGGCGACCACTTGCTGGGGGTGAAAACGTCGGTTTATTGATGAAGGTGACCAACAGATGGTGGAAACACCCACAGCCAAATGGCCCCAAATAGGGGCAGAAACCGGGTTATAAAAGGAAGGGGAGGAGAAGGGAGGGGAGCCCAGCTAACCAATAGGGAAACTCAAAGGGAGGTGCTGAACATAACTGACATACCTTGGTAACCAATAAATACAGAGTAAGGGAGGGGCCCCGGGACCACAGCCTATCACCATCCCCAGAGAGAAGAAGGTTCTCGAATGCTGGGAGGAGAGGGAGGTGATTGACTGAGCCCAGGGAGGAGAAAGCATTTACTTATAAGGGAAAATAGGGGAGGAGGAATTATATAACACAACTGATTGAAAGCAGGGGTTGCTAAGGAAACCAACTGCCAGAGGAGCAGTGGCGGGAAAACTGGGGAGGGAGGAACCATTTACAAGAACAGGGGGATACAATACATAAAATGGGGGAGCAAACTTAAAAACACACCACAACATCACAGAGCATTTGAGCAGCAAGAGTCTGACTCCTGCCCCTGTCCATAGCTTTGCTCTCTGGTCAGATTTACTTGGCTCACCTAATTTATGAGATAACTGAGTGCTGAGATACCTGGCATTCAAACAGTTCTGGGCTGGTCTTTAAATTACTTTTTTTCATTTAGCTTTAGTTTCATGGGTATTTCAGCAAGTAACTTTATAATCCCTCAAAAAAACTGCTACTGCCAAAATGGAGAGTTATGCACTCAGTTAGAGGCAATGAATTTTGCATGCTAGAATAAAATTGAGAAGGGCTTTGTATCCATAGGAGAAAAGGTTCAGTTTTTAATGAGGGCTTAGGATATGTTTTGCAGTGTTGGTGAACTATCTTTGCTGCCCAGATATCAGAAAGGGTGCTATATGATTGTCTCAAGCACACAATAGTTTTATTTCATATCAGCAAATGGCTTTAAATGCAGAAGGCTAGTAGAAATGCATTTATTCCATAATATGTAAAGCAAATGAGGTGGTCTGATAGAAAGTGTTCTGTTCTGTAAAGCAAGGATACATATATTTTCCAGAGTTGTGCAAGATTTCACTGCGCTATTTCCATTCAAGCCAAAGGGTCTTCTGCATACCTAATTCCCAGAAAGCTCACAGGAAAATTATTCTAGGGACAGATTATCCAGTAGGCCTTAACAGCACTAATAAAAACAGTCATTAAAATCTATACTTACAGTTTGCCACCCATTTTTCATTTACCACAGGACTTAGGACTATCTCTCACTGCTTCTGTCAGAAAGAATTATCCCTGGCCACAGCAAGAAGCTTTAGCACAATGTATTTCTTGTCTTCTACAATGTGAGCTTGTTAATCTCATCACTGCTATATGTAAGGTTTATATGACATTTTTGCTGTTTTTATTCAAAAACGCTGTTTCATATTGTCATTTTATTTGCTTTAAATTGATTACCCTTGTAAGTCCTCTTTCTATGAGTACTGAAGACCTCTTGTTCCACAGGTGGGTATGGTCATTTCAAAAACAAAGACTCAAACATCCTTTGAAGCTGAGGAAAAGAGCAACTCTTTCTTACATTAACTCTAAGCAAAGACAAAGGCATCAACAAGCACCTGCTTGAAAAGTAGCCTTTTGTAGACTCTGCAGCCTTCTCTAACACCTTATTTTATTGAACAAGTCACTGTTAGATAAAGATACTGAGGAAATCTTAAGATATCAGGGAAATGATTGGCTGAAATTTCTACTTTCTTTTCTGTCTTAGGAAAGACAAGATATTTGCTGAAATTAAGGTTCTTGCCCTACTACAGGTAATCAATTGCCCATAGTAAAAGGAAAGCTTCATTTTCCAATGTGATTTCTTTTTGAATATTTTTGGTTCTGTGTTATTCAGGGTGTGTATCTCAGAAGAAAAATTTTCTGGGATATTTTATGTCTTTTTTTTTTTTTTTGAGAGATAAAAACCATGGAAGACTAGGGGACAGCTTACTAATCTTCTTAATGAGCAGCATAGCCTGTCTTCAGTGCTGTTTACAAGTTTCTTGTGGACTGTTACTTTCCTTGAATCCAACTTTGGTGCTGTTTCCCATAAGGATGGATTTTTGTGTTTTTTTTTTTTTTTTTGTTCTTCCATCTTGTTAGCATTGTGGTTGTCTGGATATCCTATTTAATCCCTTTTTTTTTTTTTTTGTTTTTGCTTCACTGCTTTTATATCCCCCTCACCCTTCTCCCTCATGTTCTTTTTCTTCACCACCTTTTTCTGTCACCACCCTATTCTCTTATCTTCCCAAGCTTTTGTTCCTTCTCCCATTTCAAGCTCACTATTTTCCTGTCCTGCCCATTGCACATAATTATTGTGCCTTTAAATGCAAGGAAAATTAATTAATAATATAACTGTGCTTCAGCCTGTGCATGTCTGCAGATATGTAAATATACACAATAAAAGTTTTGTATTAGCAGTATAATTTAGTAGGCATACCATTGTACCAAGGTGTTACAGTTTACAGGCTGGTGTGTGTAACTACTGAGGCAAGGTTTCTCCTTCAAATGTTGTCTGGCAAAATTGCCTAAACAATCCTGTCTCGCCCCCTTTAGGGCACTTTTCACCTTAGCAGCAAAAGGATGAAAGCTGTGGTGAATGCAGAGCTGCTGTGCAAAGATTGCTGAAGGACAGAAACCTCTCCTGTTCTGGCCACTGAAGAAATGAGAGCAAACACAAAAGTCTGTGCCTTGTCAGTCTGCAGCATTGTGTGAAATTGTTCATTTGCAGCACTGAGGGGTTCTCTGAAATGCATACCTTTCATGTAGCAGAGACAAATGGAGAAATAATAGAGGATAAAGAAAAACAAGTATGTCCTTGATCTTGGTTTTACTACCATCAGAAGATTCTTCTACTAGCTTCTAACACACCAGCAAAAAAGGACTGCAGAAATTTAAGGGAGAGGAGAGAGTTTATTAGTTTATTTGTTGACATAAACACAGTAGGAAAACCAATAAAATCTTAAAAGCTTGAAGTGAAATGAAGAATTCTTGATTTTATTAAAAACTTTTTTTTAACATGTTTTTCCTGCATCATTGTCCTTTGTTTGTAGAGTTATGGGTAAAGCAGGAGTGGTGAGGTTGCACTGAATGTGTCAAAACTGAAGAGAGTTCAAAGAAATTTCAGTCCTTTGCAGGCATGACTTGAATGAGTGTGATGCCTTGACTCATGCCTGTCTCATGATTGCATCTTCTGTCTAAAGTAGGGTCTAATTTATTCTGTGTAAGATAGGTTCTTCCTGTATAGTTCAGAATATGTAGTCCCTGCTTCAAGTTACTGTACTCTGCACTGACAAAAAGTCAAATGTCTCCCATTAAATAGATTATGCCTTCAGCAGCAATCCTAGGAGCAAGGCATACAAGCACCAAGAGGTGGTGGACAGGAGTAGGGATGACAGGGAGCACATGGTAGGAAGACATTTCACTGATCCTAGATAACAGCATTTTGTTAGAATACCAGTCAAGCTTTTAGACTGCCCCATGTAAATCTCACTTCTGAGACCAAGACCTCTAAGCTCAACCTTGTGTACTTAAATGGTCTCAGTGGGAAGTTATTGGCAAATCTAGGATGAAAAACCTACTTCTACCATGAGTTTAAACTAATTGTTGCTCATGTGATCCCATGAAGAAAGAGGTAGGTTCGTAGTAGTTAAGTCTCTCAACAAAATTACATGTCCTTTTTTTCTGCAAACTCTAAAATGAAACAAATTATGGTATCTCTCTCTACTATGTGACAGCTAATAAAACTGATTATCTTAGTGAAAAATTATAGTTGGGGATTAATTGTTCACAGAAGTGTTAATGAAGATTGAATTTAGTACTAATCCAGTTCTATGAGGTTTTGAAAGCTGTTAATCTGAACTCAGAAGCCAAAAGAAAGATCGTGTTGAGTTGCTGGTTTCGGGTTGTTTTACCTACCACAACCCCCACAAAGTGTGTAGAACATCTTTTATCACTAAAATCCAGCTCCCACTAAGTCTCAAGGCCAGGCTGGACAGTGCTCTGAGCAACCTAGCCTAATGAAAGGTGTCCCTGCCCATGGGACAGGGGCATCTGTCGTGTCCCAAGGAGATTGGAACTACATGATCTTTAAGCTCCCTTCAACCCAGGCCATTCAATGATTGTGTGATTCTATGAAGCCTGAGCTGTACCTACAGGTTATTTGTTCCAGGTTTTTTGCTTTTTTTATTAGAATTTTTTCTACCCTCTCATGTCATTATACTAATAACTAGTAATTTTCTAGTATAACAGGTTCAGGATCCTTGATGCTAATTGGACATGATGCAAAATTTTGTCAGAGAAGGAGATAATTAGGATGCATCATTAGCTTCTGTGATGCCTATATTCATTAGACTGTATTTCCCTCCTTCTTTACAAACTATGGCCTTATTTATGGTTTTTCCTTGGGCTTTTCTCTGTGATGTTCTCAACACATCCCACTGGTTACAAAATGGTTTGAATTTTTGTTGACTTTTCAATATTTTGAAAGCACTTGGAATCTCATGGGATACAGGCTCCAGAGAGAAGCATAAAAACAGACTTACCTTGTTGAACTAGCTAAAGCACAGTTGCCTGAAAGCATCATGCAGTGGATCAGTAAGTATTTAGCTCAAATTTTCTCTGCAAACATTGCCACGCAATCCAGATACGATACA
The DNA here is from genome assembly GCF_047830755.1 of Zonotrichia albicollis. Lineage (NCBI taxonomy): Eukaryota > Metazoa > Chordata > Aves > Passeriformes > Passerellidae > Zonotrichia > Zonotrichia albicollis. The sequence goes on from NC_133819.1 coordinate 84,733,926, forward strand.
TGCTGATCTTTGTGCCTCAAGCAGTCCAACTTGCAATTCCACAGTAGATTTTAGAATGTTACTTCTATCAAAAGAAAAAAAGGCAACAACAGTAAATACAGAAACCAAATGGATTTGCATTTTTAGAATGAAGCCTTATTCTGTGAAATCAAAAGTGTCAACTTCATGGGATTTGTAATCTACTTTTTTAACAGTTTCTGGGATTTAGGTTCCTCCTGAGCAAGTCCAAGAAATCTTCAGCTTTCCAAGGCAAAATTCAGCATTCTTCTGGTAGTAGATTTTTTATTTTTCTTCTTGTAGGATTTGTGGAAAGGCATTTCTTTAATGCAGGAGTTATATAGGATTGTCCTTTTCCTAAGTAACATAAATCCTGTCTTGACTCAGTTTTCCTTTGTACTTTGATTCTTTTAGTTCACCTTAGGCAAATAAACCTAAATAGTATAATACATCAATATTTCTGAGAAAAAAGACTGAGCTTGACTGAATATTGACTTCCACAACTGACTGTACTACTTATCTGTAAATAACTCCCTTTTTATGATGGTGAAGTAGAATATGCAAGTTTAATCCTCTCATTAAGAGACAAACTTGAAATCATGTTTCAAGGATTGATGTAATAAACATCTTTGAAAATTACTATAATAAATAAAACTATTATAAGATGTATAGTTATAAATATTTATGCAAGCACGTGTTCAAGCAAAGCAGTGAGAAGAAAGTGTTTTGGGGTGGATTGGCATTATTTTGCATGGGAATAGCATCTCAAGAAGAGCAAACATCTTTTACTTCTACCTGGCATCACTTAGTGACTATCATTGTTCAGTCAGGGCATTTTTGGCACAAAAAGGAGATGACTGAAGGAGGGAAGAACTGCAGAAAGTGCAAAGTGCAAAGATCTTCACTTGCTGCAAAGTGAAGATCAGCCTCCCTTTTATAAATTGTAGATCACACAAGGAGCAATGGACTTTGGCCACACCAAGACATGCAGGTGAGGCTCTGGCTAGGTGGGATCCTCCTAAAATGTGAACAATGAAGTCCAAGGAGCTATTTCTATGGAAGATTGTAGATCTTCTGCCACTCAAGGTCTCTAGCAGCAGTTTAGGCAGAAGCCTGACAAGAATGTTGTCCTAGAATGGACTTGTTGAACAATTGAGATTCCTTGGACCTAGTTTTTATGTCTTCCCTTTTCTTTGTGCTTCTTCCAGCTGATAAATACTGCAGGTTACAACCTTACCTCTAACTTACAGCAGAAACCAACTTGCAGAAATTGTAGGGAAAATCTGGGGTGTCCCTTTCAGTATTTGGAGAGGGAGGAAAAAAGAAAAAGAAATCCTGTGTCTTTATTCACTTTCCAGAAACTATGAATATTATAAACAAGTCATAAATTGAAAATTTGGGGAGTATTCATTGCTTTTTCCCTGCAAAACAAAGACTAAATTCATTCCCCCAGTTGGATAGAAAACAAAAGTGGCAGAAGGCTTTAGTGGTGCAAATGGATTTGGCAGGAAGGAAGGGTCTTTCACAATGTGCAATAATATTTGTGGGACTTAGAAGGAGATTGGCAATATGGAGGTGGGGAACAAAGAAGCAAAGATAAATAGGCCCAGGTACTCATCAAAGACAGCATGATTGTCCACCTGACAGTGAGGGCTAGAAGTGGCACTTTCTTGGAAACAAATGATGATGAAGTGAGAAGATAAGTTTTGCTTCTTTTAGCTTTTTTTTCTAGACTTCTCCCACTCTTCATAACAGCTGCAGCTTCTCTGCCTATATCAGACTCCAGAAAGTTTTCCTGAGCCATGATTGCTCAGTTGGATTTGCAATATCCCTCTGTCTCCAGACTTTTTTATAACCTGGCCAAGAAAAATGGGGAAACCTTGCAAGAGAGCAAGTACCTACAAATCATATTCATACAGGTAAATCATGTCTATTCTGTCATAAGAATAAGATTTGCAATATCCTTCTGTCCTCAACGTTTGCATATTAGGAAAATAAAAAAAAAAATAGATTAATTTTGGTGATGGAAGTAATGTGGGAGAGGGACTATGAGAGGAACACAAGGATAAGTGTTGTCATATTTGATTTATGATTGCAGCAAAAAGGCATAAAAAGACCCAAGAGGTAGGAGGAGAGTGGGAGTCTAGACAAAAGGAATGGAGGTCAGAGAATAAAGAGCCTGCAGAAAAGTAGAGTTCATATATTCATTTTTTGTCTGCTCTTTACTTAGATGTATTCAAGGTCTCAGCAACCAGATCTGCTCTGATTGGTGGTGTTGGACAACATGAGCTCTGAAGATCCCTTCCAGCATAAATAATGTTGTTATTATAATATAGCAACTGCAAAAGTTATTATTTCTATGTTAAGAACATACTGCTTCTCTCTTCTCAGTTCCTGGTAGTGATAAACAATCCCATAATGTTTACCTAACAACTCTTCTCTTTCTTTTCAGGTTCAGACAGCCCTTTTGGATGTGCTTTCCATTCCATTGAACCCTGCCAAGTGTGATTTTGTCAACAGAAGAGCAACATTAGCCAGAACCCAACTTAACCTGGTCTAGTGATATGATCTGATCTGATCCTATCATGCAGCACCAGGACAAAGGACAGGTAAATGCAGACCCTATTTCCCTGTCACTAATGTTTGATTCATATTCTTGCACAGTTGCACAAGTTTTGTGCTGAGGGGAGGTTGGAGGGAGTTCATTTTGTTTCACCCTCACAGTGAATTCCAGCAATGTGGAACATCCTAGTTTCTGGAAGTATGTTTAAATTCTCACCTAAATCATTCTAAAAGTAAAAATTACGAAACTGCAACTTGGGACCATTATGGCAGACACTTTAAATTAATGTAACTGGCCATGTTCTTAGCTCTTTCATATGAGCAGACTACAAAAATTGTCTTCAAAGGGGTGTAAGCACATGTCAAGGGCACCCTGTGCTTGAAAAAATGTTTCCTTTGTCAGTGTGAACAAAGCTGACGGCATGGAGGATTGAAAACACATAGGTCATAAAAAACCCTTAGCTAGGGGCTCAGCTATTATCCTGAGAGGCATAGTGTAAAGTTGCAATTGCAATAAAATGCCGATACAAAGCTCCCATTTAGGGCAAGTGGCATTTGGTCACTAAGGAAGTAGTTGTCCCTGCAATGCATTTCTTTTTCTGAAGTGGTCGAATTTTTATCACTTTCTCTTTCATCTTGGAAAAGGGGGATAATGTTTCATGAAGGAGATAATGCAAACCATCTAGGGAGCCATCAGAGAAACAAACTTCTAGAAGCTGCATTAAAAAAAAGTTCCATCTCTGCTTGCCTCTTATATGTGTGAATCACAGCTTTACCACCTCCTTTGAGAAATGACAGATTTAATATATGCCCCATCTAAGCAACAGATGTGTGTGTTACACAAAAAGGTGTGGAGGGAAATTTCTTAGAAATAAACTGCTCAGTGAAGACAAAATATTTGAACAAAATTTCAAAGGCTTGTTTCAGCAGATAATTTCAGACATTCCAGGCAAAGCCTAATAGTAATCACTACCATTAAGGGAATGGGTATGATGTAGGTATATGGAACAAAAAATAGATAAAGTTACAGTTCAGATGCATCTTTACCTAAGGCATTCTAATATTTTCCTGCATAGAGTATTTGTTTTCAAAGTTGCATAATTATACAAGACAATTAAATTCACTCCTAGAGAGTATCACGAAATCTGGAAAAATTTTAAATTCTCTAGCTCTTGAAATGAACAATTACATTCCATGAAAGGAAAAAAAAAATCTTGAAATCAGAGAAGTGTAATAAACACTCTGAAAAGGAGATATGATCACATAAAATGCATTTAGGAAAAAAAAAGAAAATTTGGAAAAGGAGTGAATGCAATGAAATGAGTAGGAATGACATGAAGTGCAGTGAAAAACACCAAAACTTGCGAAAACTATACATACAGAAACCTTGACATCAAGGAACAAAATGAAATGAAGAGACAGAAGAAAAAACTGATGAAATAAAAGGCCAAACAAAAAAAAAATCTGAAACAAAATGAAAATAATAAAATGGAATGAAATAACATAAAGTGCATTGGAAATGGACCAAACCTTGCCCATCTGATCCTCACAGAAATTGCAAGATTCATTTCCCTCGGTGAAATGAAGAATTTCCTTTCATGAAAGGAAATAAAACTTTGAAATTCGAGAACAAAGTGTAAAAAGCACTCTGGAAAGCAGATATGATAAAATCAAATTCAAGTGGAAAAACTCTGAAAATTGGGAAATAAAGTGACTATAACCTACTGGGTTCAGATGAAATGAGGTGCAGTGAAAAGGACCGAATCTTGCCAAAATTATACTTGCTGAAATCCCCCAATAAGAGAACAATGTCAAGCAAAGACACAGCAGAAGTAATCGCTGAAATTAATAGCTAAAAAAAAAAAAAAGAGAAAATTCTGCTTTGAAGTGAAAATAATAAAATGGCATGGGATAACATGAAGTGCAGGAAAATGGACCAAATTCTCTGTATTGATCCTCATTGAAATCGCAAGACTTCATTTCCTCTCATGAAATGAAGAATTTGGCTTTCATGAAAGGAAATGAAATTTTGACATCAGAGAAGAAAGTGTAACAAACACAGTGGAAAGGAGATATGATAAAATCAAATGCAAGTGGAAAAAACTGAAAATTGGGAAACTGAGTGACTACAACTGAAAGCATTGAGATGAAATAAGAAGCAGTGTAAAGGACCAAATCTCACTAAAATGATACAAATTGAACTCTGGAAACATGCAAACGAAGCAAAGCAAAGAGGCAAAAATCTGGTAAAGTGAAATGCTTAAATAAAAAAAAAAAAGACAAAATCCCATTCTGAAGCGAAAACAAGAAAAAGAAGAAAAAGGCATGGGATGCCATGAAGTGCAGGGAAATGGACCAAACCTTGCTGAATTGATCCTAATTGAAATTGTAGGATTTCATTTCCTTTCAGGAGATTAAGTTCTTTATCTCATGAAAGGAAGTGAAATCTTGGTATCAGAGAACAAAGTGAAACAAACTATAAAAGTGCATTGCCAATGAAATTAAATTCTATGGAAAGAAATAAAAGAAAATTCAGAAATGAAGTGATTGTAATCACATATAATTAGATTACATGAAGTGCTCCTCTTCTGCCCAGCTTTTGTACTTTCCGTGTCCCTGGAGGTTTAGGGTTTGTAGTTTTCCAATGCCTGACCATAAGCAGAACAGTAAAAGCTGAAATTTGCTGAGGTGCCAAGACCATGGGTGGTGTGGAGCAGAAAGGTGTGGAGAAAACCATGCTGGGGCAGTGCCATGCTCCCCTTGGCATGCATTCTGTAGTGCCAGGGTGCCTTGTGCTCTGGGCTTTGTGCTTTTCTCAGCCCAAGCCCTAAGAGGATCCCTAACACTGAGAAGAGCACTAAAAACCGTTTTTTGCTAAAGCAGGTGCTGAACAGAGAGGAGTGTAAGGAACAATGCTGGGGTAAGGCCATGCTCCCCTTGGAATGCTTTTTGTACCTGTAGCATCTCTGAAGCTCTCAGCTTTTTGGTTTTCTCAGCCTTAATCCTAAGTGTAACCCTAACTCTAAAGGGAACAGTGAAATCAGCCTTTTGCTGAGGCAGGTGCCAAAGTGAAAAATGTGGAAGGAGCAAGGCTGGGGGAGTGCCATGCCCCTCTTGGCAGGTCTTTTTTGGTGTCAGGGTGCCTGGAGCTCTGGGCTTTGTGGTTTCCCTGCACTTCATGTCATCCCATGCCATTTTATTGTTTTCACTTTGGTGCAGAATTGTTTTGTTTGGGTTTTTTTTAGTATTTCATGTCTTCAGTTTCTTCTCCTGTCTCTTTGTTTGACTTTGTTGCCTGATTGTGGGATTTCAGTAATATAATACTGGTAAATTTCTGTCCCTTTCACTGTGCTTAATTTCATCTTAATCCATTTTGTTGTATTAATTCCACTTCCAAATTTTCTTTTTATTTTTTTCAATTGCATTTGATTTTTTCATCTCTCCTTTTCAGAGTGTTTTTTATACTTTCTTCTCTGATTTTAAGATTTCGTTTCCTTTCATGACAGGAAATTCTGTAAATTCTTATGTCTCTAAAAGTAACAGATTTTGAATTTAAACTCTATTTCTAAGTCTAATGAATTATTTCAAACTTCATCTGTAGTTCCCAAGTTAAATGCCTACCTTTCGCAACGAATGAGTAAATTCTTGATTTTTTAAGAAAGAAATTTAGCATTCCTGATACTTCAGCTCCTAAAGCAAGTATTTGGATTTAGATGCCTGATAGAAACCTTGTGTGAAAAGCTGTGAAACTGAACAGAGATGTTCAGTGTTCCATGTCTTTGTAAGGATGTACTGGAATTTCTAAGATCAATCTGACCAGGAAGAGCAATGGATATTGTCTACCTTGACTTCAGTAAGGCTTTCAACACTGTCTCTCAAGAAATCCTGTTGGGCAAGCTGCCGAAGTGTGGGTTTGATGAATGGACAGTGGAAGGGATTGGAAGCTGGCTGAGTGATCCCAAGGAATCATGATCAATATCACAGCCTAGTTGGATGCTTGTCGCTAGAGGGGTCACCTAAGGGACAATACTGGGCCCAGCATTGTTTAACTTTCATCAGTGACTTGGCTGAAGGGACAGATGTCTCCCCAGCAAGTTCTCTGACCACACAAAGCTGGAGGAGTGGCCGATACTCCAGAAGTCTGCAGCCCTGCAGAGGGACCTTGGCAGGCTGGAGAGATGGGTGGAGAGGAACCTTCTGAAATTCAGCAAAGGCAAGTGCAGGTCCTGCAGCTGAGAAAGAATCATCCCAGGCACCAGCACAGGCTGGGTCTGAGTGCTGTAAACAGCATTACAGCAAAGCACCTTGGGCCCCAGTGGACAACAAGCTGTCCATGAGCCGGCAGTGTCCGTGTGACCAAGAAGGCCGGTTGTGTCCTGAGGTGTGTTAGGAAGAACATTGCCACCAGGTCAAGGGAGATGATCCTGCCTCTCTGCTCAGCCCTAGTGAGGTGCACCTGGAGTGCTGTGTCAGGTTCTGGACTCCTCAGTACAAGAGAGACACGGAGCTCCTGAGGCAATTCCACTGGACAGCAAAGGTGGTTAAGGGACTGGAGCATCTCTCCTTTGAGGAAAGGCGGAGAGAGCTGGGCCTGTTCAGCCTCAAGAGTAGGCATCCAAGAGGGTACCTCATCAGTGTCTGTAACTCTGAAGGAAAGGTGTCAAGAGGATAAATCCAAGCTCTTCCTGGCAGTGCTGAGCAACAGGGTAAGAGGCAATGGGCAGAAACTGATGCACTGGAAGTTTCTCCTAAACATAAGGAAGAACTTCCTTACTGTGCAGGTAACTAAGCACTGGAATAGATCGTCCAGAAAGATTCTTGATTCTCCCTTACTGGAGATATTAAAGAACCATCAGGACACAATCCTGTGTCGTGTGCTCTAGGATGACTGCTTGAACAGGGAGGCTGGACCAGACGACCAGTGTGGTCCTTTCCAATCTGACCCGTTCTGTGATTCTGTAATTCTGACTATGCTGCTACTATAGCAACATCAATTTACATTGAAATATTGTTAAAAGCTTATAAGCAATGATTAAGTAGTCAGTATTTTCCAGTGCTTTTCTTGTTGAACCAATGATTGACAGTGGGATTTCTTTTTTTTTTTTAAGATAGTAGCTAATAAATACATTCATGAGAATAGTACTTTTTCTTCTTTTGTTTCCTGCCTGCTTTGTTCCTAGATGATTTGCCACCACTGCTTTTAAAGGAAAAGATTTCACATGCTACAGAAGTTGAGGCCTGAGCCTTTTTCCCTGAAAGAAAATAGCTAGCAAGCTGCAGGAGATGACACTTTTGACCTTGGAGAAGTTCTGTTGTCTAAATTAAGTCTTCAAACAGAAGTAGGTCAGTTACACAAATAACAGTATACTCATATTCACATCCTTGTATTCACAGTTGTTAATACAACTGTGATCTATTGAGGAGCCTTTTTTACCCATTGTAACAAACAGAATTTGATTATTAGATTTGACTATCCATTTGGAATTAAATACTTTTATTTGGTAGTTTATCCAGCTATTTCAAAGAGCAAATTTCAAAGTTGAAAGAGGAAGGATTAATCACATTTTTTGTGTTTATCTTTCTCCAGACTCCTGCATTTAAGATGGGATCAGTGAGATTGTGGGCAAAACATTGGGAGTTCACAGTTTTTGGGGTAGTGGCAAAACCATAGATTAGGGAAGAGGCTGGATCTCTGCTTTCTTCAGGAAGCTGTATGTGCAGTGACAGTGTGTCACTAGCACAACTAGCCATGTTCCTCTGAGCACAAGGTGAACTCTTGTGTTTAGTATGTCCAGGAGAGGAAAATCTGTAATCCCCAAAATGTGGCAGCAGGGAGTGATAGCCTCAGTACTGAGGAAACTTCCTGGGAAGTGGAGAGCACAGCAGATATTTCTCCAAACCAGCTGCTGAGTGGGCAGATGCTGAGATAAAGAAGTCCTCTTGCTTCAGTGTGCAAGAAAGATGGTTATAGATTTTATTTATTTCTGTTGTCTTTAGTCTTGCTGGCTTCCTAGGTGCCACACCCCCCCTTCCCCCCCCAAATTTAAATTTTCCCTTCATATTCTAATAAGACTTGGAAATTAAGCTTAAAAGCTTTTTCTTTGGAGGACTTATAATGGGAAAATCTTAGGTAGGTCCAGTCAGTTCAAAGGCTTCTGTCTCTACATAACACAATATACAATTATTTGCGACCAGACATGAGCAGTTTGGTGAATCTTAAACTTCAGGGAAGCATGTCTGACTTAATGTAATATCTCTTCCCATTTAACAAAATTATGTGGCTTTAATTCAGGTTTTCCAAGATGCTTCCAGCTTCGTGGATATAATGTAAACTTGAACTTCTATGCAGATAAGTATAGAAATAGTGCCTGTCTTTGAGACATATGGAAATCTTTTTCCTCTTAAATCTGCCAAAGTCTTGTGGGTGAAAATACACTCTTCTTTCCACAATGCTTGGAGTTCTGAATTGCATGAAGCGACTGCATTGAACATTGGAGTAAAGTTGATTTGACAGTCAGCTGCAAGGGAAAACACAGTGGTCCAAACACTAAACTGTTGAAATCAAGGATGCTTACACTGTGCTCATTTTTCTAGCCATAGTTTTTACCTGCTCCAATCATAAGTGACACCCTGAGGGAGTTCTATTTGAGGAAAAAGTCATGCTCTTTGAGGTCTTATTATCTAGAATTAGCTTTAAGTTGAAACAAGCCACCTGCAGCACGACTACACTTGAAAATTCTCTGTGTTCATGTGAAAATAAAACAGTTCATCAATTCAGCCTTGTTGTTCCTCATTAAACCACTTCTTTTTTATAACAGTAGCTGCAGAACACCATATTTCAAATTAACATTTAGAATTTTGAGCAGAGATCTCACAAAGCATTTCTTGGATGTTAATCTGCATGTGTCTGGAGATTAATTCTTTTTCTTGCTGTACAGGTAATCTTTCATAGAAAGTACTGAAATCACATATTTATTTTTAGGCCTAATTCCTACAACTCTTTCCTCTTTGCCTTAACCTCTATCTTGCTGCTTTATAGTGCTATTTATAGTGTCAACGCATAGTATAAAGGAAATATCGGACAGTGCTGTGGTATTTGCAATACTTTCTCTATACCTGTTCCTGCAAACAGAGGTATTTTCAGCCATGTAGTAAACTGTGAAGAAGAGTGTTTGTGAGTGCAAGGATGGCTGTAGCTTCATCTAAGCAGGATATCCTGGAGTGGCCTAAACTGCTGCTTCGGGGCTCTACCAAGCAGCTCTGACCAGAGGAGCCTGAAAGCACTGCAGCGCTGAAGGGCTGTGTTTGACATCATTGCTCTGGACACAGAGCCACTGACCCAGCCCTCCTCTCAGATATTTGCCAGCAAATGTGCACCACCAGCCCTGTCCAGGAGGTAGTTACCAATAATGACTACTAGCTGCATTACAGGGCATTTTAGGGTGGAGTGGATAACAGGAAATCACCTAGTGCTTACAGCAGGTCAGCCAGAGTAGGTTGCCCAGGACTGTTGGGTTAACCAAGGTTTTCGGGAAATCCATTGGGGTTTTTAAATATCTCCATGAATGGAGATTCCATAGCCTCTCTGGGAAACTTGTTCCTGTGTTTGCCCTCAAAGTAAGAAGAGTGGGGGAATTGTGTTCAGATGGAATTTCCTGTGTTTCTATTTTCATGGGTTTTCTAAAAAATCTGTGGCTCTTGTACTGTCACTGGGCACCATTGAGAAAAGCATATCTCTGTCTTCCTCATTCCCAACTTTCATGTGTACAGATAGATAAGGTTCCCTTGAGTCTGCTTTTGTCCAAGCAGAACAGTCCCAGCTCCCTCAGTCTTTCTTCATGCAGCAGATACTTCAGTAATAATCATTGTGGCCCTTTTCTGGACTTGCTCCATGTCTTGGTCCATGTCTCCTGTTCTGAGGAGTCCAGAACAGGACTCTGCATCCTGTGTGTGGCCTCACCAGTACTGAACAGAGAAGGTGAATCACCTCCCTGAAAATTCTAGAAATGTGCTTCCTAATGCAGCTCAAGACACTGTTGGAATTCTTTGCTATGAGGATGAGACTTGGTTTGAGGCTAACTGTTATAAATTTGGTGGAAATATGATGTTCCACAAAAGTGATAATATTCATATTTATAAATGTAAACAAAACTTGCCAGACTAGATGCCATGAAAAGAGCAGATGCCATGAAAAGTCCATTTGTGCCTGTCATTTTCTGCTTCTTTCCCACATGTTCAATCTTACATGTTCATCAGCATAAAGTCTAATGCACTGTGATGTTGAAAACCCTTACAAATTCAATATTCCCATTTATGTCATATTACAATTTCCTTGATCAAGTCAGGAAGGAGTTAAAAGTCTATTTGCTCTCACAGTTAGATGGAAACTTAAAGAAAATTTCAAGTCCCTTCTCCTGCCTAGAGCAATTGTTCATAGATGTGTCATTCCTGATGTGCTTCTCTAATATTTTTTAAAGACTTCCAGAGATGGTGACAGGAACATTTCCCCAGGCAATCTTTACTATTGTTTCTACAAAACCATTATGGCTACGAGGTTCAGCATCTAATGAAATTCTTCTTTGACACATCTTAGGCCTTACTGTCTGTCCTAGCAGTGTCTTTCCTTGACATCAAGTGTATTTGTTTATGTTACAAGCATATGTTTATGCTTTATGTTCTCTTCCTTGATACTTTATTTAAGCTAAACTGCAGACAGGGACCTAATTAGATCTGAACTGATAGGCCCAGAGCTCCACCAAGCTCATAGTTCCTACTTGCACAAAACCATCTGATAGAGATGTCAAACTACACCATGTAGGGTATGTGCAAGAGAAACTCCCTCAGTCTATGAAAGAGGAAACAAAAGAAAAATAATACATGCAGTATTTTAAATTGAATCAAGATTCAAAATAAATTAGGTACAAACTTAAACATTAAATGTTTTCTTTAAGACTCGTATATGAATTCTGGAAATGAGAAATGGAATGGAAGATGGGAAGTATTAGGTAAGCACCCCAAAGTGCCAGCAAGTTTATGGTGCCTAGAGCCCAAGGACTCCAGAAACTGGGAAAAAGACCATGATGTGGGAAAGAGGATGTGAAAGAAGGCTTTCTTAGAAAGCAAGGTAGAAAACCATCATTGTCCAATCAAATTATGTATTAGAGATGTTAAACAAAAACCTATACTTTAACTATTTGTAAATACTGCACTTGCACTAGGTTGAGCTATCTGTAGAGAAATGTATGCACACTTCTATCAGCCAGACTTCCAAATTATGAGTACTCCTGAAAGGAAAGCTCCCCTTTCTCTTTAAGTTGACATTAATGCAATTATATCTTTATTTACATAGAAATACATGTTTGCATGTTATTGGTCTATTGGTCATGATATCTAGGAAACAGGCTTAAAGGTCTACATATGTGCCTAATTCTACTTCACAAGGAATTATGCTGAAGGCTTGCAGGTTATTTCATGAGTGTTATTTCCAAAGACCAGACTAAAGTGTCAAAGTGTGTTACTTCAAATACTCAAGAAGTGTCCTCCATATGGAAGGTTGTGTCTGTGGGAGTCCAATTCAAGAGAAGCAAGGAGAACAGATGTGTAGACTGAACTCAAATAGAGCGTAAGTCTTTAAAGAAAAAAAAGAAAGAAATTCATCCCATATTTTGGAATTAAGACAACCCTTAAATGCTTTTAATTCCAAGAATAAGTCTTATCTGAATAGTTTTTTGCATCTAGAAGTTGCTGTTCTAAATAACATGCTCCTTCCTAAAGGAAATATCACTTGTCCTAAAGCATATATGAAAAAAGGGAAAGTTCTGATTCTAGCAAGGAGATACAGATGGTCATAACAGGGCAGTGTGGCAGTGGTGATAAGAGGGCAGATATTGCTTCTCACAAACACCAACCCTAAGATTTAGTGTTGCCTCAGTTGATTTTGCAGCAGGACAGCATGTGATGAACAAAATTGCTCCTGGGTTTTTGAAGGCTAGGATAAAAAACAGGGACATCACAAAGGAACTAGATTTCGCATTAGGTTTCGCATTATGCATACATGAATTCAAATAATGCAAGTAGAGCAATTACAAGGCATAATCCAGCCAGCTGAAAGGCTGTATCTTAAATGTGCAGTTATAGCTGAGGTATTCTAGTCAACAAGCATTTAGCTAGAGGCAACTGTTCCTCAAAACAGAACATTTTCCAAAATTAGTTTTGAAAAATAGGCCCTCTGGAGGTACTGTTTTAGCTACTTCATGATTTAAATAAGGTGACTTGTAAAGGAACATCTACTGCCCCAAGATTTGCCCATACTCACAAAAGACAGAGCTGTCCTAGTTAAGAATCTGGAGCCTTTGGCATATTATATGAGTTATACGTAACTTAACCTTTTAACAGCATATTTTAAATCATCCGTATAAAAATATCTCTACAGTATCTGCAGAGCAATCACATTTCTTCTAAATCTATCTTTAGATGTGTTTTTCTTTTATTCTGTTTTCTTTAGACACTAAGTGTCGTTACAAAATAACCCATTTGAAATCCATGGTAAGATAGTTTTTGTCAAATCATTAAATCTTTTCTTGTCATTTTGGGTTGGGGATAAGATGGAGAGGTCTCGACCTTAAGTCTTATGAATTTACCAGAAAGACCTGTGTAAGTGTAATGGAAGATAGATGGAAATACAGAGAAGAAAAACAAACTTCCATGAAACACTGACTTTGGTAAATTTTTATAACCAGATAAATGCTGAGAGTAGAGACCATCATGTAACTGTTTTCTCCCTGAAGATCATTATCTAGTTTGTACATTCTAATCCTGACAGTGCAATTTTTTTCTTAAAGTTGGGGGTTACATGCTACAGGATATGTTCATATCCACATTTTAACTCAAATCAGGAGCTTACTTTTGAATCCAGTTTACCAATTGCTCCTGCTTGCTGTGCTTTGCCATTGGACACGCTGTATTCCTTTAAGGTGACTAAGTTAGGACATGCACACATAATGCACTGTACTATTTAGAGTAGTCTTACATGACACCACATTATTGCTGCCTTAAAATGAAATTATTTGACATGCATATGAAGTGGATGTCTGCACTAGCTCTTCTACAGAAATGCTCAAGCTGAGCTACAAAGTACAGATTCTTCAGCTAATGGAAATATAGCTAAATATTGTCTAAATAAATAATCCCTATGGAGTTTCTCTACCTCTTTGCATTTACCATTTATAACAGTGTGAAATAATCACACTGTTCTAGAAATTGTTCTAGAAAGGATTTCCTTAATAGGAAGATAAGGAAATTCTTCTCTATGAAAGAAGAACTGTAGGCCTAGAGAACATGATTTTGCTCTTAGAGAAGCTTTAAACACAAAATAAAAGACCATCCAACAGAACCAGACATAAAGGCGGGAGTTGGAAGTATTCTGAATGGCATTTACTACAGATGAAAGTAGTAATACTCTTTTTATTTTTCAAAATTTAAATATGCTGTCAATGGAAAGAAATTTAAGGAATGAAAAATTTGAGAGAACCAGTCATTTATTAATATTTGCCATATATATATATATATATCTATCCCTCACCCCTCTCTGATTTTTTCTGATTGGTATACATGCATACTCTGTATATGTTTCCATGTTTCTGCTCTTCATATCAGTGAAGAGCAGAATTTGAAGTTCCTTAGGAAAAAACTTGCCAGCAAAACCGTTTGGAATTCATTATATGAAATAGTGTTTTGCTTTAAGAGAGGAAGTGGATTAGGCATAAATTTGCATAAATTAGACTCTGCCTTGGTCATGATGTAATAACTTACGCATCTTGTGTTAAACTGAGATACCCTAACCTTACGTGTTAAGTTTCCTCTTCCAGATCAAATATGAGAATTTATTAGTTAATGCCTTGAAAAAATACATGGAATTTATTTGTTATCTTGCATTATTACAATTTCCAACTATCAAAGATTATTTTGAAATTCAGTGGGCTTTGTCAGTATCTAATGAACTTGAAGAACTTATTTCTTATTACTTTGTCATAACTCCAACTCTACTACCAATATTGGATCTTAATCACATCTCAGACTTAATCCTTCCTTAAGCTGTAAAGGAATGCTGGTTAAAGCATGACTTCTCCCCAGAGATCCTGCTCCAGATTCACTGTTGTTGCTCTCTTCTATCTCCTGCATCCACTAAGCTGTTTTGACTGTTCCAGCTGGCAGCACACAAGGGGTCAGCAGCTACTCCCCTTATTCTATGCTCTGGTCTCATTGTTTACTGAAGCAGCAATGACCAGCTTTAGAGAAATCTTCATTGCTGAAAGGAAGTTTTCCTCTCCTCCCCAGCAAGTCATGATAAAACATGGTTAGAAGGAAATTGCAGCACCTGACAGAAGGAACTTTAAAATTTTGGATACAGAAAAAAAAAGAAAAACAGTGGGTAACTTCAATGAAAAGCAGTGGGTAATAGTGGGGGGAAACTCAAAAAAGACATGTTACAATTAAAGAAAGGACTGAAATCAATCATGTATCACTAGCTATAGAATGTTATGGACATGTGTCATGTTTTTCACCAGCCAAGAGCTACGCCCCAGGCAGCTGCTTGCTCAGTCAGGATCTGGGAAAGAATCAAAGGGCAAGAATAGAAAACTCATGAGCTGAGCTAAAGACAGTGTAATAGGGAAAGAAAAAGCCACACATCCAAGCAAATCAAAACAAGGAATTCATTCACTGCTTCCCATGGGCAGGCAGCTGTTCAGCTGTCTCCAGGAGAGCAGGACCCCATCATGCAAGAGGGTTATTTGGAAAGACAAACATAATCACTCCAAATGTTCTCCCACTTCCTCCTTCTTCCCCCCACCTTATACACTGACTATGATTTTATATCATCTGGAATATCCCTTTGGTCAGTTGGGGTCACTTGTCCTGCCTGTGTCTGTTCCCAAACTTCCATGTATCCCCAACTCCCTTGCCAGCATGGCAGCACAAAAAGCAGAAAAGGCCTTGGATCTGAGCAAGTTATAACAAAAGACATCTCTTTATTATCAACTCTGTGCTCAGCCCAAATCCAAAACACCCATACCAGCCACTGTGAAGAAAATTAACTCTACCCCAGCCAAAACCGGCACAACATGTAAGAAACATTTATAGTTGCTAGCACAAGAGGGAGAAAAACATCAAAAAAGTAGATTTCCACTGAGCTTTTCATTTGGATATAGTCCAATACTGTAGGATTATGTGATAAAGCTTATCTGCACACTCACAGAGGAACAGACAGACAATGGTAGGAGGGAAAGCCCAAATAATACCCTGCCAAGCCATTCCCAGGCAGAACACATGGGCCATCAGCCCACCTACAGAAGCTGAGAAAAGCATGAGAATACACAGGGAACCCAAAAGAAGGCCTCCCAAAGAATTGTACCCTGTCCAGGCACCTCCCTGGTCAGTCCCAGGGGAGACATCATCTCCAGAAACCAGGTGGGAAAGCAGTCCCCATGAGTCATGGCGAGCAGCAGTCCAGTCATCTTTCAGACTAAGGGAGTGGATGCCTGTATATATAGGCAGGTGCAGACACAGAAATAGATATGTAGATGTATGTGTGAACGTACATATTGTAGCAAGTGGGCCTCCATCCTGCCTAGCCCCAGAGGAAAGCAGGATGAGGCCACTGGCGCTGTCTGTGCTCCTGTAGGTGCTCCAGGTTTCTCTCTGTGATCTGTGTGACAGCCGCACTGAGATGTGTATATGTAGGGTATATGTGGGCTTGTGTGTATCTCCTGGGAGCACATCTTCAGCATCAACACTGGTAGATCTGGGCACATAGAGTGCCAGCAGCCTTATTCCTCTTGGATGCAGCAGGATGCATATACCTCTAACCAAAAGCTTCTCTTATTTCAGCTGATAGCAATAGAAAAGTTAGATAATGCATAGTTAGAGTGCTCTCAAAGGTATTATTCCTGCAAAATATTCATTTTAAACCAAACAATTTCGTTTAATCTGAGATAATTGTGCATATTGAAAAAATATTTTAAAATATTTGTTTAAAAATTTCTGGATCATCAGCTTTCAGGAGAGTACCAAGGAAGCAGAAAGGAGGTATGGATTTTTAGTTAGATTTTGTTGTTCAATTTGATATGCTTTGATAAAGCTGCTCCAACTTTGAAAAAGATTTCTCTGAAAAAATAGTAACAGAAAAGCATAAGTTGAAGGGTAGTTCCTGGAAATATGCAGTTCCTGAAAATTTACATCTCAATGAAAGAGCTGAAAAAAACCCCTCAGGCTGATTTCAAAGCCTTTGCATGAGTGATATTCCAGAGAAGATGGGTGAAGGATGCAAGCAGTTAGAGCAACCCTTACTGTTTTACAGTAAATTTTAGTTCCAGGTACAGTGAAGAATGTGATATCAGTGTTTTCTTCACCAGATTTTTAGTGCTTTTATCATATCAAAATGCATGTGGAGGAATTTATAACGAAACTCTCTCCCTTACTTCCACTAAATATGTAGATCAATATACAACAAGTATTCTTTGAACTTTTTTTTTTAATTCATAATATAAATTTTATTGCATAACTTATAATCTACTGCATAACCTATAACCTTAGTCTATCAAAACATCTCTGTCCTAGACAACAGGAGCTTGTAAAGAAATAGTACCTTTGATGCAATTAAGTTTACTCTTTTCAGTCTTCCTTTTAGAAAAGTAAATAAAATAGGGACAGATATCATGAGTGGATTAAGAAAACAACCACTCATATCTGAAAACCTATTTTTTAGCTTAAAGTTTATTGATGAAGTCACTTCACTGTTTCACTGAATGAGCATATATATATATGTGTGTGTGTGTATATATATATATATAAAAATGTGTAAATGTTTTCAGGACAGGTATTCAAATAATTTCTGTGCTCCTCAGTATGGATTTCCTGTGTAAAGGAGTCTGTAATAAAATGATGTTTGAAATTGGTTTTATCAGCACTGCAAGGTACAGCTCCTTCTCTTCAAGCTGGCAATTATTTTTAGTCTCCCTTATGCATAATAAGGGAATTTTTGTTTTGTAAAATGTACAAGCAAGGAAAATCAGGCCCTGAGGATTTTCCCTTCACTGAACTATACAACGTCTGGATATGCTGATATTTAATAGCTACTTCCTTATAGTGACCTTGTATTCAGCTTGAGAAGAGAAAATGTGATAGTGAGTAGAAAATGCATAATAAAATTTTATTCAAAATCAATTTTTTGAGAAGGATAAATTAGATTAAACTGTAATAAAAGTGTAACTAAGATAGATTTCACTTAGGTCAAATGGGTAATATGGTTGGTATACAAGATGATGGTCCAAATACATGCACAATTATATATTACTAAATACAGTTAATAAAATGCATGGGAAATGAATGACTAAAAAGGAAAATATATTTAAAGGTAATTCTTTCAAATTATTTTTCCCTGAGGGATGTTCTCTAGGTCTCCTCATTGTGTTCTACCAAACCAAAGCAGTAGACAGACTGGGAAAGTGGAAATGGATAAAAACCACTGGTTGATTTGGTAGGGTGTTTTTTCTGTGCTTTACTCCCATGCTGTTAGTAGCAGAATGCTAAGCACAGTTTGGTATGGAAGTTTCCTCCAAATACCTCTAATGAAACTCATGTGGTCCAAGGAGCTAGAAAGAAAATGGTACTAATATGACAATAATAAATAAATAAATATGTAAAATATGAGAGAAAGTAATACCATGGTAATGCAACCTGCAGATGAAAGAGCTGAAGAGATTCTGCCAGTAGTCCTCCAATGAGTTGAGCAGGATTTAAATTATGTGCTACTGCTTGCCCAAAATTTTACCTCTTTCCCATGTATTATTTCAAATTCTTCCTATGTACTGTTTGCCTCCTGATTTCTAGCAGAAGTTACCTGATAAGATGTTATAATTGGTTCATCCCCCATAAGCTAGATTTTGAAAGAAGAGGAAGGTATTATTAACTTGGAGTTTAAGGAGATAATGAAGAGAGAAAGAAGAGATGGTAGATTTGAAGCTTGAAAAAGTAGAAAAAGAGGAGCAGAACTGAGGGATTTAATTTTTTCTTATAACTTTTTATCATTATATCTTGCAAACCAAATCATTTTAGGATATGTATCGTACCAGATCTCAACCTCACAATGTGCAGTAAGAGCAGAATCACCCTATGATTTCATGAAGGAAATCTAATGTCCCCCAAAATGGCAAGTTACAATATTTCTGGTTAAAAAAAATCAGTGACATTATACTGTGTATTTCAGTAGTTTATATCATCACCCATTTATTAACATCCACAAATACGAAAATTAAATTACTCGTGCCCAACTTACAAGATTTTTTGCCAGCTGTAAGCTACAGACGAGACTCAACTTCTCCGGTGTGGTTGTGAATCTTGCATGTGATCAAAAAATTTCAGGGTTCTGTCATCACCTGTGATAGTTTTTGCTAGGAGCATGCCCTCCAGAAAGACACAATATCAACATGATTTTTTTTTTATTGTTTATACTCTAACCTTTACATTTTTAGATATATGTATTGGTTTTGCTTACATGTCTTTACATCCCAGGGACATTTCATGTTGAAAGGTTATTGCATGTGAATTATTTTACCTCATGGCCAGAATCTGTCTAATTTCTGATTTGTCTTTAGTGATAGAACTTGCCCTATTTTTTTGACCCATATTGAGAAAATAGGAATCCCAAAGGATGCATGTTATCACATTACCTTCATAAGCCCAACCAGACTCCCTTATCTTAAACCTGTTTGGCCCATCGCTTCTGTTAGGAAGTTATATAAACCCACATTTGGTTCCATGAAGGTTATTAGCAATTCACTGCATTAACCTATGATTTTCCAACCTTGATGAGACCCAGCTGAAGAACCTGAGAAGATTTTTAATGGATCTGCATTATTAAAACCATAGCAAAAGTCTTTATCTCCTTGCTTAAAAGTGTATGATTTCGCTGCCATTTTATAGCAGTAAATTTTTCAATAACTCTCTCACCAGTTCATCTATTACTTCTGTGTGTTCTAGGCAACATCATTGTTTGGTTGGGGTTTTTTTCCTGTATATAAATGAAAACTACACACTTCCTTTTTATCTGTTTTTCTCACATATTTTAATCTGCAAAGATCCTTTCAGATCTGCAAAATCTCATGCATCTGTCACATCAAACAATTTCTGTCTGTTTTGTCAGATATTTTTAATAACATGAAGACCCTTGACAAATGAATTGCAGAAATGAATACAGGAAGGGCTATTCTGCTTTCATTTAAGAATTTCCATTCGTGTTATCACTATTACCAGGGTGGTAACATATTTTGATATCAAACTTGATTCTTTATTTTTACTCTATCAAATTCTTTCTTATACTGAATCTGATATGCTTGTACTTTGAGACACCAAGACTTGCTAATCCTGTTGATCTTTTATTTCTTGAGACTTTTAAGATCCTTAAATACCTGAAAAATATAGTATTATCTTGTTTATTTGAATTAAATATACATAATTAAAGTAGCTCTAAATTATGTGTAATTAAAATAGTTCTAAAATATGAGCTTTAATAATATACAAAATTATTTCAATTTGCAGAAGTCCCTAGAACCTTTTGGACACCTGTTCAAGTTTAAATTCCATTATGAAATGGGAAGCTCTTGTTGGCACACACTTGAAGCCATTCCTCTTTGAGCTAAGCTGTTTCCAGCAAGAAGCACTCTTTAATGAGAATTTCTATTGCTGAAACAAGACTCTGTAACATTCTGGTTTTTTCCTGAGTGGTACAGAGCTCCCACTTCCATAGGAATTGGGGCCTAAAGTCACAGCACAATTTAAGAAAGACAGAATTTTGAAGGCACATAAATCTAAAGAAAATGACCAAAATTTCCACTTTCTCAAATGCCTGAATTGGTTGGTAGGAATTTCCTTCCCTGGCAACTCTTAGTCCTGATATGTTTTACTGAAGTCTTAACCAAATAAAAATTTTACTACTATATTTTAAATGCATATATAATATGTAAGCAAATGGAGAAACTGGAGGAGAAGAATGTAGTATTTTTAAGGTATGAGAGCAATGAGAAAAAATCTGAAAGTCTTCAGATAGTGACATTTCATGTTTTTTGCATAAACAAGTTCTGTTTGTTTCTCTTTGTCCTTCGCTCTGTCCCTAGGTTCCTTGTGGGATATGGGCACCTTTGAACACTTCTCGAATCTTCTTCCAAATCTCTCTGTTCTTGCCTTCTCCTATGTTGTATCAATTCCTATGTTGTTCCTAAGTCTCAGATATTCAAGCACTGAGCAGGGGTTCTTTAGTTTCTATTTTTACAAAGATATCCTCAAAAATTTCCTTTTCCACTTAAATAGGTGTGTGGAATATATCATGTGTTCTTGAAGGAAGGAAGGAAAAACAAGGGGAAAAAAGAAGTGTGAAGGACTTGGAGTTTCTATCAAACCAGAAGCCATTCTTTGCTACTTTAGCCCATACTGGAGGTCACAACATCTCACACGTCAAAGATATTAAAACTTGTAGTTGACTCAGTCTGTGTGGAGCACGGAGATGCTGAAGTCCAGCTAACAAAGTTTTCCCTGACACCCGTGGGTTTGCTGCATGCAAGAGCAGTCACTGAGGCAGCAGAAGCAAACATGCAGTTTCCACTGTGACATCAATCTGACTCTATCCTGCATGAGCTGCTTTTCTATGGAGCTAAGGGATTTTTTTAAAGGTAAGAAATTTTTTGATAGTAAATAAGCTGGAAAATTCTCATGAAATTTTCCTCAGGTCAAGCTGTCCTTAGTAGAGGAATTTTTTAAGGGTCCTGAGGAAAAGAAGAGACAACATTGATAAAGGATAATGTAACATAAAACCTAAAAATTCCACACTGGTATAATACATAAATGCATAGAAGTTCCTAAATCCCCCTTATTTAGATGATAAGTCAGTTTTTCCTTATTATAAAAACTACATATATTCATGCAGTTTATGGACATTTATTCAATGAGTCTTCTGTAGTTTGTGAAGTGAGATTCTTCTCACTTGTTCCTTTGCTTCTCACTTTGTTTCATTTGTTCATTCATTTCACTTGTGTCCAGTTACTTAATGCTGTGAAATTTTTGTATATGTGCCTAAATATCCCAGGCATAAATAATTCACATTATTTCATTTTTGTTCTATTGAAACTCCTACTAGACTTGATAGTTATTGGAGTTTATTATACTTATAGGAGTTTAGGCTTCAAAACACGTTCAGATCAGGAACTGCTGTGTTTAATTGCTCTTTGATGGCCTCTGCTGTCCTGATGTAGAAAGAGGTGAATTGAAATTATGTTAATGAGTGAGCCAGCGCAGGGATGTGTTGCACATATATGTGTTGCTCATCCTCTCCACTGGCATTTAATAAACCTATAGCTAGTAGTCTCATAGTTGTGGAGAAAAAAAACCCCAACTCTGTCTGAGTTAATCCCACCAGGCTGTCTGGCTAGGCTGGATCAGACCCAAATGTGGATGCAGCATTTACACAAAGCCAAACCAACATAGTGATATTCAAATTTTAGTTTTCTCCGTAAGCCAATTGCTGTCTCATTTTTCACAAGCAATAAAAGTCATGAAGCAGATTATAGTCATTTTCAGGAGCATTAGCTGTTCCACAGATTTTTGTTTAATAGTAAACTGATGCAGTTTATCTGTATGTAATATCCACAAGCATTGAGGATTACACTGAAGCTAAAGAGGTACTCATACACTTAGTATGTCTTTCTGGACTAGGGTCCTTTCCTTGCTGGCTTGCTACTCATAATTGACCACAGAATCATAGAATATCCTGAGTTACAAGGGACCCACAAGGGTCCTCCAATCCAACTCCTGCCCCTGCACAGGACAAACCCCCAAAAAATCCCACCATGTGTCTGAGGATGTTGTTCAATAAATAACATCTCATTTAACTTTACTGGAAGTGTTTTGGTCTCATTTGGCCTTCACAAGCTCTCCAAGATCTTTCTTTTCATTTGGAAAGAAAAGAGGAATTAGGAGAACTATGACAAAATTTTCGACATCTAGAATTAGGTTCCCTGCAGTAACTTAAAATGTTGTACTTCAGGGATGAGAGAAAAGTAGATTTCAGCTCTGTGTCTTTAAAGATCACAAATATAGTTAAAATATCAGTGTAAACTTCCTGAATTACAATTTTTGGGGTTTTTTTGGGGGGATAAGGACAGGAGTGGGCGGGCGCGATGGGAGGGTGTGACAAGAAGACCCAGAGCAACATTTGCTTTAGTAAATATATTTCAGTTAATATTTAACAGTTGATGTGTATGGAAATTGATATTAATTGAGAAATAAAAAAGGGGAAAAAAAAGGAAAGATAAACAGAGAGCAAAACAAACCTTGTTATCATGCACCTTCTGTCCTTGATTGACTCTGTTGATTGCCTCTGTTGTTAACATGCACCCTCTGTTCTTGTTTGAGTCTGCTCTTGATTGAGTCTGTTCTTAACAGTCCTTGCTCACATTGATATTGCCATTTGTTCCTCTAAGGAACAGCAATACACTGAGGATTACTTGTGTGTTTGCCACTGGGAGAAGCATCTCATCTGAGGAAAGACTTAGTTTCCAATCCTTCACTCACTGAGAATTGAATGTTTCAAGCTCAGTAATTTTGATGGGATTAGCAGTTCTGGTGTTCAGATCAATGGTTTAAAAGAAGCCCATTTTTCAGAAAGTTCTGAAAATGTGAACCCTGGGGATTTTTTCAAGGACAAAAATGTGTTGTCAAAATTATGGCAGGTGGAATTGCTGCTAACTTGTTTGGGGGAGGGGGGTTGTTTGTTATTTTAAAGCAAATTTTTTTGGCCAGCAGTCTCTGTCAGATGCAGAAGAGAGAAGAAATAAATGTCCTAGTGAGGGAGTTGTGCTTTTTTGTTTGTATGTGCTTATCCAACATAATCCCCTCAAATTGCAACAGATTACAAACTAATGCTTCTAGAAGTGTTTTTCCTTCTGTCATTGTTTTCCAATTCAGTGCTATATGGAATGGCATTGGGCTACAATAAGAGAGTCAAATCAACTGCAGAACTGTAAGGCTTGTTTTATTATTAATGAGATTCCTAGGTTTCTGATTCCTATGAAAAATGCTTACAAAGATCTGTTAGAGATAGTGTAGGCTCGTGAATTTTGTTAGAAAGTGATTTTAGGAAGGGTTGGATTGTACATTTCCAAGTCCTTCTTTGCCCTCCAGTATATTCAAAATGTGAATTTGCCAGCTATTTTTAACCCTTCCCTCCTTCCAGTATGTTTCCACATTATGAATAATTTAATTTCTCCCCTGATTAGTCATCTATATTTTCAACTCATCCAAGTTGCTTTATGAGCCTAATAAAAGCATTGTTCATTTTATACTCTGCAAAAGGAACTAGCCATGATGCCTGCAAGCTCAAATACCTTGAAGGGAGATCCTTTCATGTTCCCAGTTAATTAAGAGATCTAGTAGACTTGACAAGTTTCACTCATTTGGCAGGAGAAGCTTTTATTTTTGCATGAATTTGAAGTTGCTTCTTAAATAACTTACTTATCTCTCTCCCTGGGACATTTTTCCACATTCCTATTTCCTTGAAATGTTTCATACAAACTGTCATTGCTTGACAGCCCAGGATTCTTTACTCTGTCTCATCCCAAGTAACTGGGTCCCTGATGAGAAGAAAGCCTATTTTTACTTTCACTGGTTAAGCAATCCTAGGCTGATCATCCAAAGATGTATTTCATTTGTGGAAATTATCATATAATAATAAAGATTTTTAGCAGCAGAGACTCTTAAATTTAGTTACCTTATTATAGGTGAGCTGTAATTTCATTGAAACTAAAGCTATTTTTGATTAATCATCATGGCAGCTTTGACATAACTGCTGCAGCATTGCCTTTTTTGACTGAACAGGACGCTAATAAAGCGCAACAAACCAGTGACTTAGATAAATTCTCTCTTGTGTCAATGTAGTTTTTCTGTTGGCATCCAGAATGTTATTTGGGGAAGAAAAATACATATATCCTACGCAAACAATGACAAAATTTGCATTGGTAAAGCATTTGTAGAATTCAAGCAGAAGGTGTTTGGTTAGACAGGAAGCAATTACCTCTTCATTAAGGATCCTGTGGCACGTATATGCTTCCCATAATTCCAGGATGCTCTTGTTGGGATTGTGCACAAATATTGGGAAACAGCCATGGGGGAGTACTCACTGAGACATCTTCATTGTTTCAGTGTGGTGGATGTGCCTCTCATCACTGGAGGGATGGAAACATTGAGTATTTCCACAGTACTCTTGCAGGGCCCTATTCAAACTGGATATTATAAACACTTTTGCTTGCTGTCTCATGGCACTGCAAAAGAGACCCTCAAGCCTATGTCCTTCAAGAGAACTACTCTGAATGCAGGGCCAGTAAGAAAATAATGCTGATCCATCTCATTTGCATAAAGGTTGCTAAATTCAATAATGCTGATCCATCTCATTTGCCTAACGGATGTTACATTCTCAGTGAAAAATATCACATGGCTGAATTTGCTTTAATTATATCCATCCTATCCTGCATCTGCTCACTCTGGGTCAGTGCTGCAATGTCAGTCCAAATATGGGGAGCTGGAGAGAAAGTACATATGTAAAAACATGATTCTTAAAATTCAGGTAGATTTAACAAAATCAAGACTCCCCAATAACCTTGAAGATGCTTTTCTTCTTGTTGGTTTAATTTAGATAAGATCAATCTTATGACCAGCACTTTGCTGGGGGACTGCTTCTATTTTAATCTCTGTGACAAAACATTCATCTACTTTGCACATTTGTGCAGTTCTGTGACATTCATTCCCCCAAAATCTGTGTGCTAGAAGCACGACAAAAGGAGATTGTTTTATTATGTCAATGTACTGCTAAAATTCTAGGGTTTATTTTTACTTCTTTTTAGTTTTTAAATCAACAGACAGGTAATACATTTTTTCAGGATTGTTCTGTAATCCTCTAATAGTATTGTTTTGTTTTATTAACAATTACCGAAGGATCTCTTCAGTCAGTTTAACATTATGAATTGTAACATTGCTTCAGAAATCTTTTAGTATTTTTTGACATTTTTTGGAGCACTCTTGATTGTAAAGATAATATAGTAGTGGCTGAGTTTATTGTGGATTGCTGAAAGAGATGCTCAGAACAATATCCACATTGTTACCTTCCCCTAAGTGTTAGCAAGATCTAAATTTGCATCATTAAATAGTTCTCCACACCCCATACAAATGAACATAATAAGCAATTCTGGAATCCTCTTGCATCTGTGAAATAATGCATCATTATGAATGTAACAATTTCACATTGAACTCCTTCATAAAGTACTTCACTTCATAAAACACTAGCGTTTTGCTTCATAAGGCATTTCTCCACAGTCCATGTGAAAGCAGTCTACATTTGTCTACATTATGAGCTGAGGGAGACCTTGAAAAAAGTTTTAAGATTTTTCAAGGCCCATCACGATACTTCCTGTACCATTGTTCAGCAGCTGTCTCAACTCAAAAAATACAGCATTTTATTTCGTTGTTGAAAAATCAATAAATTAATGTAGGCTAAATTAGTTATTTTAATTTAGCTGTTTGAATATTAAAACTGTATTGAAAATGTTTAAAATAATTATTGTAATGGAACTGCTAACAGTTTCTAAAAGTACAAAATCAGTTAATTTTAAGTAACCCGGCTGAACTACTAGGATGCTTTAAATGTCATGACCAGACTTAAAAGGTTAATTAATGTTAAAACACCCTTATCTATCTGCATTTCTTTTCTGACTTATGTGAACCATACACCTTGTATTCTTTCATATTCTCTTTAAAAGTGTTTATTAAGTTTTGCTGCTGGATCTTATTTAATAAGAATAAATGCATTAGGGTGTTTATTTAGTAAGAATAAATACAGCAGGGGGTGTTGTAGAGGAGACGAGACCTAAGCATGGTTTGTCTCAAATATTCTGAGTATGGCTGCAGGAAACGTGTGATTGGAAGAGAAGGTCCCACAGAGGTGAGGACAGGCTGTGTTGAGCCAGATTTCTGCTCCACCTTGAGGCTTGTGCTCAGCCTCCCCCCAGCTCGCTTCCTGGAGAAGGTCTGCCTCTGCATGCATGGAAAAAAAGGTGCAAAAATTCTGATTTACTTGAGAAACATACACCAGGTCAATTATAAAAGGAAGTTAATTTGTCCCACTCCCACTCTCTTGGACAGAGATTGGGCCTTCTCGCTCCATCTTTTCCTCTCTTCTCATCTCCTCTTCTCTTTTCCCTTCTGTTTTCTTTGTCTTGCAACCCCATCTCTAGACTATCCACATGGCAGCACCAACACAGGATCCAGGGACTGGTGATATTCCTTGTCTTCTTCCCTTGCTTTGCCTGGGAAAATAGCCAAAACATGGCTACTGTATTCTATCCCCTAATCCTTACTGAAATTTGCTGTGGGAGTGGGAAGCTTGTAGAGATGTTTTGGCTTGTGAATCAGCAAGCACAATTTCAAAGTTTATTGCTGGACTTGTGGAGTGTACAAAATTAAAGTTCTCTTATCCTTCACTCTTGTAAAAGTGTATTGTAGGAATTTAAGGGAATGTTAGCTAATACCTTTTACATCAAAACATT
Source organism: Zonotrichia albicollis (assembly GCF_047830755.1). Classification (NCBI taxonomy): domain Eukaryota; kingdom Metazoa; phylum Chordata; class Aves; order Passeriformes; family Passerellidae; genus Zonotrichia; species Zonotrichia albicollis. The sequence continues at coordinate 84,761,126 of NC_133819.1, forward strand.
GGGCTGGTTGCTGGAGTTATAGAAGACCATGCAATAAAACATAAGAGTTGCCTGACACGTCCAGAGTCTTTGTTCAGCCTGACAAGAATTTATAACAAACGTTACACCCCTTAGCATTGAGTCATTACAGGTTTCAAATCAGTTTTCATACTGTAGAGTGGCTTGGGTTGAAAGGGAACTTGAAGATCATCTAGTCCAAATCCCTCTGCTTCAGGCAAGTGCATCTTCCTCTAGATTAGGTTCTTCAGAGCTCCATCCAACCTTCCACCAGCAGTTCCAGGAACAAGGCATCCACACATCCACAACTTCTCTGGGCAGCCTGATGCGGTCTCTCAGCACTATTACAGCAAAGAATTTCTTCTTAATATCTAACCTAACCCTACTTTCTTTCACTCGGAAATTATTCCCCCTCCCCCATCTTGTCCCATAACTACATGCTCTTGAAAAAAGTCCCTCTCCATTTTTATTGTCGGCTTCTTTATGTACTGGAATGCTGCAATTAGGTCATCCCAAAGCCTTCTCTTTTCCAGCCTAAGCAATCCCAGTTCTCTCAACTTTTACTCATAGGGGAGGTGTTTCATGTCTCAAATCTTCTTGGTGGCCTCCTCTGGACTTGCTCCAATGGTTCCCTGTTCTTCATGTGTTGGGTACCCAAGCTGGATGCAGCCCTGCAGGTGAGGTCTCACCAGAGCAGACCAGAGGGGCAGAATCCCCTCCCTCTCCCTGCTGGTTTTGGATGCAGCCCAGGACATGTAATTTGGTTTCTGGGCTGTGAGTGCCCGTGGCTGGGTCAGGTCCAGCCTCTCATCCACCAGCATCCCCAAGTCCTTCTGGTCAAGGCTGCCCTTGGTCTGTTCATCCCCCAGCCTGTGTTGGTGCCAGATATGGTCTCTTAAATAATAATAAAAAAAAAAAAAAAAAAAAAAAAAAAAAAAAAAAAGAAAGTAAGAGCCTTTAAAATTATATGTGGAGGAGCACTAAATGTAGAGAGAGGTCATCACAGAGCACCCAAGTTGCACATAAAATTTAGCAAAAGTAGATATGTAACTTATCAACTAATCTTTTAGTCTTCATGACCCAAGAAAAATTTGAAGGGTGAACATTTTTCATGTTGAATTGAACACACTGTGGTGGGCAAGAGCAGAAAAAGGTCTAAAAAGCCTTTAAGTTATTGGGTACAGAAGTATCTTGTCATGCTCATCCCATGCTTCAGGGTAGGTTATGCTTGTGCTTCACTGAAAGAAGTATTAGCAGAATAAAGTGCACATTTCATATCTCCTTTTTTTTTTTTTTTTTTAATAAAAGATGTTTCCAGGTTTGGGATCCAAATGGAAGAGGGAAGAAGGCAAATTTGCCAGATGCATTCAAACTTTTTCCACATAACCCAGAAGGAGTAGTATGGCAACAGCAACTTGCTTCCTGTAAAGCTTTTAAATGAAATGTTCTTTAATAAGAACAAGATTTGTTCTCATATGAGTGAGAGTTTTCCCAGTATTTTCAATGTGAACAGGATTTGAGTCATTTCCTCACTAAGTGGCAATGAGGAAAATTGAGTGAATAGGTCTCATGATCTCCTGTTTGCCAGTATCTGAGTACCTAATTGATTTAGATTCTGAATACATAATTGTAAGCTTGTGGAACATAGTAGGGTGTGCAAATCCGCTCATCCCAAATGATCTAAAGTCTACGTGAGCAGTGTTGTCTGAATTCTTAAGGCCAGCTGCGCTCTACAGTTATTAATGACCACATTCCCCAGCTTGCTGTGTTGGACTAATTGTTTGTCAGATGTGAATTCAGATACAAGCAAATGTGGGAAGATTGAAAAGGACAATTTATAGCTAACTTCAGGAAACCATTGTTTATGTTCTTACATGAATGTATCTTCTTACATTTCTGCTGGTTATTGGTCAAGTTCTGATCTCTGTTTAACAGGTACAACTCAGTCAACATAATTTAGTAATTTAGTTAGGACTGCTGCCATCTCTATGGTTTTTGTTTTACTGTATCATGATGTATCACATACAGCCTTGCACCCCTCTCTTTTTGGTGTGGCGTGAATAGTTTCATAATATGGATATGATTCAAGAACACATTTCTGTTAAGGATTAGTTTCCCACAAAGAGTAGTTAATGCTATCCATTTATATTGAATTTTGAAAGGGAATTGTAGCAACTCAGCATTTTTTTAAAGAATGAGGTCTTTATAGGCAAATACATCTTAATATAAGCATTTAACTGGAGTTACCGCGTCTTGCAACTTTACGTTTTGGCACACTGCTGTTGCTTTTGTAACAGATGGTTTCTCCCTGAAGACCTAAAACTCTGAGGTTTTGAGTAGCAGTGACAAAATACTTTATGGAGATAGGGGATCAATTAAAACATTTAAAAAAGAAAAAGCTGCCTATATATGTTATCACAGTTTAGAAGACACGATCTCAGAGAAAGGTTATGAAGCAATAAATCTTGTTACCAAGAAACACAACCACATGTGGAAAACCCAATAATGACAAGTTTTGGTCTGTTTAGCCTCAAGGAAAAATATTTATTCATAACTCTTATTATGTTCCCATGTTCCCCACCATACATACAAAACCCAAAATAATATTCTCATTCTGTCTATTTTTCTCACTTAGATTGTCTGGTAAGCATTTCCACACTCTGGTGATTGAGGATTGATTATGCCACATGAAGATATGATTGTAAATGTGAATGCTGAGTGCCGTGTGTATGAATTTAAGCTAGCAACTTTTCCTCTCAGTAAGATCAGGTATAATTTCCTTTGTTTTTCCATTTGTTCACCCGAAAAAAAACAATTGCTGTATTTTTTTTTACTTAGTCACCCTATGATTTCTCAGTCTAGACAGATCAGTCACAAAAAAATCCAAGCAGAATATAACATAATCCATGGTATACATTTTAGACCAGTGATGCTGGCGAGTTCAGACTCTCATTTAAATTAAAAAAAAATAATATTGATGTACACAAGATGAAAAGGTTTTGATCTGACAGTATCAAAGAAGCCTTAGATTTCCAGCAAAACCCTGGAGGCTCATAATAAAAGATACTGCTTTTTTTCCTCCCTTCCTGAAATAGGCATATTCTTCATTCTAATTATATTTTTAAAAGTTCAATAAATAGATCAACAGCTGCTAGTACAGAGCCTTAGGAAATAGGCTGGACTGGAACAGTATTAAAAAGCTAGACTCTATCTTTTAAGTGGCTCATGAGAAACCTCAGTAGTCCTCAATTTTTTTACTGGATATTCTGTCTGGTGTTAAAAAAAAATGTCTTGGGAGACTTTTAGGAGTAAATTTAGACAGTCATTAAACTTCATTCGGGTCTCTTAAGGAGGGAAAAAACTGCCCAGAATTAATTTTGACCTCGGGCAACCTTACCAAGACTCAGGGTACTTAGGAACAGTGAGGAACCTAATGAAGAGAAAATGCATTATAGATCACAAAGTGATTTTTCCCCAAAATCTTCCTAGGTCTAGGTACCTGTTCAACTTCAAAGACTGTCTGTCTTTGAGACAAGGAACCAGAAATCTGTAGCTGAAACCTGGGAACTAGTATTTTTGTCTCTAGGAATCTTGGAGAAAGGGAAACTGGCGATGGTTCTGAAGGTCTAGCTGCAAGATTGAATTTCTTGAAAAAAATAACAGACAGTGTTTAAAACAAGGAAAGATCCTAGCATGGAAATGAAGGTACCAAAATAATGGTATCCTACTGGGTCCAAGGTGAAGACAACACACAGGCGAAGGGTGGTACAAGAACCTTTTAGTTATACAGCCTTGTTCTGGCCCTGTCTGGGTATTGTGGACTGATAAATGTCAAAGAAAAAAACTTGATAACATTTGTGTATTAATAATAGCTGTTCATAAAATTATGCCAGAAAAAATTAGAAAAAACATATTTGGTGTATTCATTCAGGGGGAAGTAAAGTCTCAGAATTCAACACCTTTGTCCCTGTTTTTGAAAAAGTAATGATAAAACTGTTGCTCTCTGACCAGGCAAAGAATCAGCCACTTAATATGTATCTTTCTTTGCTTGTATATCTTTCATAAGCATCAGTATAGGTAAAGATGACAAAGATTTTTGTTTCATTAAAATTAATCCATTTCCCTCCAGCTTTCAGACCTCAGGTCATAATACCAAAAATCCCAACAATGTAAACCTCTTCCACCTTGAACTTGTTACTAACAAGGGGTCATATTCTTTTTGGAAGTCTCTTGGTATTTTTAAATGCTGTGAGTTTAGTAGTAAACGACAGGTGACTTTGCATAGAAAAATAATGGGGAAAAAACCTTCTTACTTTCACATGACTTTCAAAACCCCGTAAAGACTGGAATAGGTGGCAGATGTACTTTTGTGTCTTCCATTACAGTTTCTAATGATTAGATAGCAGAGGAAAATACATTCAGGACTCTAGAACTCCTACCTCAAAGACACTCAATAGTGTTGGGACTAATGACTAGCAGTTGTTACACATGTTATTATGCCATCTTAACAATGGCTTCTGAAAGGTCCAGGCAATCTTCTCTCAATTATTATATATTTATTTGACATTCTTCTGTTTTAAAATGACCTTTGCTTAAATCAATTTATGTCTTACTGAATTCTTGCTGGAGTCTCCCTGGAAGGGATTAGTTGATATTTGTGAGTTCCAACCATTTGATCTGTAGGAATTTAGTTTTGTGTAACTCAATATACAGTCATAGTTGTATTGGTTTGGGTTTGGCTTTTTTATGGTTTTCCTACATTTATTAATTTTTCATATTAATTGACTTTCTTTTGAGATTTATATAAGTCAATAAAATTCTTACAACTAATGGATATTGTATATCAATGTACAGACTTAACATGAAGTGCTTAGAGACCAAGGTTTAGAGTATAAAATTGGAATTTTCATTGCATACAATATTAATGCTCTGACTTTGTCACTATTTGTTAACGCAAAAACCAGCTGTTTTCTTCCAGAAGCTGGTGTACTTCTTCTAGTCACAATATTCATTGAGCATTCAAGTATCATGAAAATGCAACCCCTAATTTATTGTCTCTCTTTAAGCATGTGCAAAGGCTCTAGAAGTAGAGTTTTTACATTTACAGTTTTTAAAGTTACAGCAATTATTCACTGGCAAGATACACAGAGCAAGTAGCTAGGAGCAGCTAGACTAAACATGAGTTTGCTCAGCATCTCCAGTACAGGCATTTGATGAGTCTTGGCTGCCCAGATAATTATTATTGGTGTGGAAAAGTGTCAGATCCTCCATGGTCCTTGGAACAGCCTTGTTCTTAGTCCTTCTGAGATCTAATTTTTTGACTCACTGGCTCTTTTCAGTATTTCAGCCCTTTACATGTCACTGTTTTCCTCAAGTCGGTATGACCATTTCAAAATTTTCACTTTTGCCTTTGTTTCTTTTTTTCTCTAGAGAATCTTGGCTTTAGCCTGCGTCCTCTCACAGCTCAAGAATTTTTCAGTGAAGCTGAGCCAAGGAACATAACTGTGCCTTACAAAACTGGGCCATGGGCTGCAGACAGCTCAGCCCTGTGCCACAGCTCGCGGTGTGTGCAGACACAGATCTGCTGGAAAAGGTTTGGCTTAAGAATGAGTGCACAGGTATTGCATATACTCCTGAGATAATCTTATTGTCAATTATGTCAGGGGTAAAGATTTCTCTTTAGCTAAGTACCTTGGTGGGGTTTTTTTTGGTTGTTTTTATTTTTTTGTTGTTGTTGCTTTGGGTTATTTTTGCAATGATGTCTTGTGACAATCTCAGATGCTTAAGTGCAGTAAGTACATAGAGCAAAGAAATGAGCATCATTAACATTTCTGGGATGAACAGTTTGCTTATCAAGGAGTTATCTTTTCCTTCAATGTGTTGGGGGTTTGTAGTTTTTTTAACATAGTGGCTGTCCAATACTTTAATATTCTTCACAAGTGGTATCTGAATAATCAAAAATATATTTGATAAAATAAAATAATGATGGTATAGGTCTATGTAAAATTATTTAATGTCTATGCATAGAATTGCATGTCTGGTTAGGCTGGCAAAACATTTTATGAAAGAGGATTTAAGGTAGCACTTTCAGATATCATGCCTCCTTAAAGTTTAAGCTCAGTTCCTTATACACCATTTTGAATAGTCTTCTACACCCATTTAAAGTATTTCTAAAGGGTTTTTTTTTTCCTTCATAGTGGGGCGCTACATCCATAGATAGCAGTACATTTGCTAGATTAAGATGAGAATTTAGATTATGCAATACTACACCCATGCCTACCTTTCTATTACCTGAAACATTAAATTGAAATCTGGCTTTCCTCCAAGATCTGAGAGAAAGATCACCAGCAGTGAATAACCCTACTCTATCCTGCCCATATGAAAAATATTTACAAAATCATTACATTGGGAGCTGAGGCTGTTATCCATTGGGTATATTCAACAATGAAAATCCCATGGGAAACTAACCTCGGTTTACTTGGAATTTATGACTCTAATTCTCTTTTATTACTGAATTCAGACTGCCCCAGAACCTGTAGTAAGGCTTTTTACCTTTCTTTGAAATATACTCCCATTTAAATAGTGTCCCCTCTCTTAGTTTGCATGTCCTGGTTGAAATAAGATGTTCTTTCATTATCTTCAGGAAAAGAAGCAGCATTTGTGATGACATGTTGAAAATGCAAGTGAGAAAGTGTTCAGTTCACAGCTTGAAAATAGAAATACCAATTTTTTATGCTCTACTCTTTATTTTGTCATAAGACTAGCATAATTCTTGAATAACACCAACAACACAAAGTAATTAGAGCTGGATCCATCTTTTCTATTAGTGCTCCATGTTCTCATTTTTGAACACAATCTCCACTAAACTGCTGAAATATACTTCACAGACAGTTTTGTAGAGAGAAAATACAAATATTTTGATAGAGATTTGGAAAGAGTTTTAACATTAAACCAATCAATTTTGCAGTGTAAATGAGAACAGGATAAGCTGTGACTGGTGTTTGCTTCATGAAAGAGCATGATATATTTTTATTATATATGTAACTTCAGATTACTTGTGTTTTCCCCACCTGCTTCTGGATGGAACTGAAGAAAATACCTTTCTGCAGTTTCTTCACTGCACAATATACTCAGAACACACTGCTGAGAGGATCTCTCAGCGATTCCTCTTCCTTTCTATCCCTAAAATTTCCAGGATATGAAGTTGTTTGCCAAATTCTTGCATGATTGACATTTACAATTTTCCTTAAAATCACATGAGTTATTATTCTTTCTTTCTTAGGGAAAACTTGAGTGTCACATTATAAGAAAAGGATTATAGCATATGCAAGAAAGTGTGTTGCAGATAATGACATATTTTAGTAAACAGGGAAAGGAATATTCTGCTGGGAAAAAGATAGAATAGAAATCATTGTATGACAAATTCAGTTCACTGCACTTTGATTTTAACAATGACATATTCTAGGGACATTGGGATCAATAATATTCATAATCTGATTTCCCTGAATAGTTTTTCTCATATGCAAACATCACCAAATCAGCTGTAATTTACAGTTCAGCATTTTGCATAATGCCTGAGAAGCTGAACAATAATTAAAAAAACTTCCTCTCTCCTCATTTTTGACCTTGGGAATTGATATGGGAGAAGCTGGCATGTCAGATCTTTGTGTTGAGTTCTCATTTAGTAAGAAAAATTATCTCTGTTCTAAGGCTAGCAGTCTCTCTGCTCAAAGGCAAAATCATTATTGCATCTGAACAGCATCAGTCCAAGAGCAAATCTTGTTCTGGGGGCATCAAAAAATCTGAGTAGTAAGACAGGAAAAAAAATTCTGAGAAGAATGCAAATTGATTAAAACACCTACTGACCTAAATTGGAGCATCTTTGTCTGCCAAGAATGACTGAAATTTATTAGCTCAAGAACCCATATTTCTGTGAAAATGAGAATTTTCCAGTCTCTTAAAGGTTTTTTACTTTTTTTCTCCCTTATCATGGATATCCCATCTAGGAATCTATCCCATGTTCAAGTTCTAGATAGACTTTTTACTTAGAACAAACTTGTATTTCAGAGCTGTAGCATTTTTTCCAAGATGAAGCAATGCTTTGTGAAGATTTCTTCTATACGCAAAAATCAAATACCATCTACTCTGGTACATTGTGTGGATCTGCTTAACTTCTTTTTCTAACATTGGCCATTTTGTCTTGTTTTCTCCTATCTGTTCCTGAGCCTCTAGCTTTTCAGAAAAGCTCTTTAAGATTTCTAAAACTTAGAAGTTACATTTAAAAATCCTCAAAACCCAGACACATACACACATGAAAACCACAAGGCCTGAGATACAAAAATTTGGTGGTTTGGTTGTTCTGGTTTTGTTCTTGTCTTCGTACAGCCATGTAGTAATTAAAACAATTGAAACAAATACCATCATGGATAGAGGAGGCTGAGGGACAAATGCTCTCTTTTTTTCATTATTCAATGTCAAATATAGAAATATTGTCCTGTCAAAAGCAACAAAGAGAGAAAGCACTATTCATTTGGTAAAGACATGAGGGATTGTTGAGGCACTCAGCAATGTCTTGAAGCACAAAACACAAGGCACAGTAACAAGCATTGAGTACACTGTTGTCAGGCATCCTGCCTTCAAGAAAATAAGTCACTATGGCATGTAATTGTTACTTTGGTCTGACTTCAGGCTGCAGAAGAGTGTATTTTTGTGTGACAGTGGGAAATGTCATCACTCAGACATCCACGAGGAAAATAATTTTTTTTCTTGCTAGGGTTTTAATTTGAAAATTACACTCAAGAAGACAGAATAAGGTTGAGGCTTAGCTTTCCAAAATGACACCTTTTTAAAGGAAAAATACTGTTTCTCTTTAGAATATCTGCCTAAGGGAATCCTCATCAGAGACCAGTGAAATTTTGAATACTTTCATCAATCATTTCCTTTGAGGTAACCTGTACATTCCATCTCTCTGCTCTTCCCCTCCCAAGAACCATAAATCGGAGAATAATCATACTTGCTAAATAGTTCATTTTATTATTTCTGGCAACATGAGAAGTAACCCAGGGTACATTAAATTACAAAGCCTAGGTTTTATATGTACTTTTTCTCATTGTTTTTTCATTTGATACTTTGATTTTTCCCTATTTAGTTTAAGGGTTGTTTTGTTGTTTGTTTTTTTTTTTGGTCAGGGGGGATTATTTCCCCTTTCTCTGCCCCTCTGTGACAAAGATATATAAAATTATTTTTCTCTGGGTAACTAAGGTTTAAAAATAATCCAGAAATGCTCTTATTTTGGAAGATAAGTAAGTAGGCAATCAAAGAGCCCTCATAAAGTTTTTTTTTTAGCTGGTAGAGCATACCTACAAAAGCAGACTCTATACAGTCTTATTTCAACAACTGACTAGTAACTGATTAATTCAGAAAAACTTTTCACAGCTTTTGGGTGATTTAGTCACTTGTCAACTATTTTTCTCATTTGTTTTCTTGGAAACAGCATTAATAAATCTGATATTATTCTGTTTCAGTCAATGGAATTAATAGAAGCTCATTCTATGCTCACAAGTGGCTAAAGCCACAGGAAAATTGTTTCATTGCATCTTTCAACTGAGAACAGAGCTTCAGAACTTATCTTTGGTCATTGGTCAAACTGAGCCTCAGGTTATTTGGACATTTGGTTCACAGATTTTCTCAACATTGTTTATTCAAGAAATCTGCAACCTGTTTACCAGCCCAGCTGGCAGAGGATGAGCCTTGGAGTGAGCTCTGCCATCTATATTTTTCTGTCATCATCATTACACAGGTTTCTGAAATGCGTGCCAAATAGTTCTGTTTTCTATTCCAGTATCTGGTGCTTCAAAGACCTGGTAGTTAGAATGAACGTGCGTGAAGAAAATTTCCTTGGATCACCATTGGGTGTCTAGTGACTTCTGCAGGATGATGAAAAATCTCACAGAAGAGCCATAGCAAAAAGTGAATAATAAACCACAATGCTTAACATAAACACTCAGAGAGGAGTAAAATCAGATCAATTTTATCAAGAATTTAACATTGATGTAACTGATAATGATAGTCAGATGAACAGCAAACTAGATAGACAGAAAGTCTTAATTATTCTTCTAATCCCATCTATGATCTCTAAAGCAGTCAGAGTTGAATGTTTTCAGAAACAGAAAATTCCTGGCAGCTCCCATTGCTTCTGTTAAAAACTAGAAGAATCAAGGACCAGCCTGAAGAAGGTAAAAGTCAGAGCATCAGAGGTGCAGTTTACTTAGAGAATCATAGAAAATTATAGAGGTTGGAAAATACCTCTAAGGTCATCAAGTCCAATCATTAACCTGACACTGACAGGTCCACCACTAAACCATACCCCTAAGTACCACATCAACATGCTTTATGAAAACTTGAAAAAAAGGTCATACAGTCATATTTACATGTGTATTTTCCCATTGTTTCTATCAATTCCAAATCTTAAGAACATACCATACTCAACACCTAAAAGCAGGAACTTAACAGCCAAATATTTCAGCTGAGGCACTTGATAGCAGTTAGCTCTTGTAAAAGAGGCTCAGTCATTACCATTGTGCAACATTTGAGAACAGTGTTTGCTTATTTTGTGAAATCCATGCACCTGCATCTGCATTAATACATCTTAGAAGGGGGAATTTCTTTGTAATAAGCTAAGGATCACAAAAAACTTTGCATGTCAAACCAGAACTGGCTCTTTCCTAGAAGTATTTCTTTGATTATGCTTCACTGATTGCATATTATGTAACAACTAGGGGTAAATTAAACTATCAGCATTTTTGAAATTAGGTTCCATTAGTCTCATCTCATATTTCTGACTGAGTTAACATACAAATGCAAAAAAACATCATCTTCTTGTCAGTATTAGCAGAATTGTAGTTTAAGAGTATAAGGCTTTTGATAACCACTTTTACAGTTGGTCTGAGCTTCAGGGTATGTAGGTCAGACACTATCAGAGATGTTTTCTAGTATGATAAAATGAGCCTTGTGAAACTTCAGAAGCACCATGAAAACTGAGAAGGGCAATAGGAAAAGAACCTAGAGTTTGTCCATATCAGCAGGAAGAAAAGCATTGAGTTTTAGATTCTTCCAGAAGTCTTGAGACCAACAGGAACTCTGGAGAAGCAGCAAAAAAGTTGAACTCATTTATTTCTTTTAACAGGAGGGAGGAACAAGGGAATTGTTTCCAACCTTCCACCCAAAAGTTAAATCTAAAAGAAAACATCAACCAAAATGTTACTAATTTGTGGAATAGGTATTTATTTGCTGGCATTCTACCTGCATAGCTGCATACTTTATTTTGGAGAGGAACTTATCTATCCTGTTTTTCCCTCATATAAATTAATTTCTTGAGTTAGTTCATTTCCTGAAATGTTTTTCAGTCATTTTCTTTGCACTTCATATCTATAGACACAAAAGTTTTTACAGTGCCTTCTTTTTTCCTGGACTAGACTTCAGACACACTCCAGATTAAACTTGGTAGTTCTGTAGTCAGAAACACTCGTACATGAACATGGCAGGTTTAGGTGGAGCTGTCAGTCAGTATCCACATCTGACTGAATCCCTGGAGTATCTGAGCTGCCCTTTGAAAGAAACAAGCTCACCAGTTCTGGAAGCAAGGATGAAAGTAATTACCTGTTTAACAGCACAGAAAATATCCTCAGCTCAGTGCTACATCCTGAGAGCTGTCCTTTGGGGACATTAGATAGTTATTTCATCCAGAACTAAAAACTCCCACCTGCAAGAACGAACACTATTTACCTTTACAACAAACTGAAATTTCCATGAGAAAATTAATGGGAAAGTATTACACCTCTCTTGTTAATTTCCTTTCCAGAATAATACAAAGTTTTTATCTGCAAGCTCATAATGACTCACAAATTATAATGGTGCCTGCCTGGGAAAAGGGCACATAATGGATTTGCACGCCAAGGCAAGGACAGTGGGGAGCTGTGGCCTCCAAGAGGAGCAGCCAGGGCTGTCCCATGTCAGAAACAACCAGTTCCTGTCACACTGCAGGGGATAGCTGAGCCCCTAGTCATGGCTAGGTCCCTCAATGAAAACACCTTTAAGGAAAGGGAGAAAATTCTGCACAGGCTGAGAATGAAGGAACAAAAACAGTGGGAAACAGCAGATGGAACACCAGGAAAAGGAGGAAATACTTCATGCTGGATGAGATAGCCACTCTGCAGCCCATGGAGGACCCAAGGCTGCAGCAGGTATACATGTCCTGAGAGAAGTGGCAGCCCATGGAAAGCCCACACTGGAGCTGAGGAAAAGTGTGAGGAGGAAGGAGTGGCAGAGAGGAAGTGTCATGATTGCAACCCCCAGTTCCCCACTGCCTCTGCAAAGCTGGACAGGGTGGGGAGAGGATGAGGAGTCAGGAATAGAGGAATGATGTTGAATATGGGAAAAAAAGGGGAAGGTGAAGTGTCTCTTTGTTTTTCAACATCTACGTAATTTTAAATGGCAATAAATTGAATTAATTTTCCCCGAGTCACAGAATCACAGAATATGCTGAGTTACAAGGGAAGCACAAGGATCATGGATTCCAAATCCCAACCCTGCCCAGGACCATCCCCAAGAGTCACACCATGTGCCCAAGAGCATTGTCCAAATTCTTCTTGAACTCTCTCAGGCTGGTGCTGTGGCCACTTCCCTGTTTCAGTGCCCAACCACCCTCTGGGAGAAGAACCTTTGTCTAATATCCAACCTAAACCTTCCCTGACTCAGCTTCCCTCAGGTCCTATCACTGGTCACCAGAGAGAAGAGATCAGTGTCTGCCCTTCCTCTTTCCCTTATGAAGAATCTGAAGAAAGCTGCAATGAGGTCTCCCCTCAGGCTCCCTCAGGCTGAACACACCAAATCAAGTCTGTTTTGTTTATGACAAAAACTGGTCAATCAATCTTCTTACCTTTATCTTCACCCATGTTATTTTCTCCTCTCCCATGTGTGAGGAAGGTGAAGAAGTGAGAGTCTGAGAAGGTGTCCAGCAGCTAGCCAAGGGCAATCCACCCTAGAAGGTTTGACAGATGTTCCTGCAAACATCTTTGGAAGTTTGGGTTGCTTTTTTTCTTTTTTGCACTATGTTCGTAACCATTTTTGGCTTTTTGTTCACCGTTGTCGAATTTCTCACACTATGTGTTTAACTCCACTCCTGTACTTTCACACACTCAATTTTTTGCTTCCTATAACATGTTGCTGCAGAGTCCTGACCTTTTTTTAACAACAATGCTTATTTTGAATTATCTTTTTGCTACTGCAGGGTGCCAGGCAGCTTTTTCTCCTAGCTTAAACCTCCACCGGTAATCAAATTGTGTAGCAATGTCTCTTGCAGGTTTGTTTGTTTGTTTGTTTGTTTGTTTTTAATGATGAAAACTGTATAAAAATTGTTTAGGGAGAAAAATCCAGTCCTCTGTGGCAGCTTGGTTTCCAATGCATGGTCTCTATGGCCTTGCATCTAATTAATCTCTTTGTTTTCAGGTTTCTCTAACCAAAACATTGAAACAGGAGATTTGCAGTTGATATATGCACAAGCTGGACTTCATTCAAACAGTGCAGAATCTTCCCTTTCCACCAGGAAAAATGAAATAAGGCTAGGTTATCTGCAGAGAGCTTTCTCAGTATCTCTGCCATAGCAAAACATTTACATGCAGCAAGGGGAAACAACAAGAGGAAAAAAGATGTTAAGTACTGTATTCCAAATTAAACCTTACCTGGAGCCATCTTTGTGCTTTTATGTCAAGGAAAACAATCTATGAACTCAAAGGGAACCTGTAGCTACTGCTGAAGATAAATTTCTCGGTGTGACACATGTATGCTGAGAAAGACACATACAGCCATATCACAAGTGCTCAGGTACTGTGGTAATTTCCCTCAATTAGGACTAAATTGTGATTGTGACATTTGCTTATGTTTTGGCAACTGGAAAATAAATAGTGGTCATGAGAAGTCCTATTTTAATATAATTAATGTGAGGGATGAGCTGGTAAGTATTATTCCATTTTGGTTTATATTCTCACCAGCCAGTCACCTTGGACCGTAGGTTCTTGAAAATACTTGCTGTTCTGCTACTTGAGTTTAGTTTTTTAACTGATATAAAGGAGCAAATGGAAGTGCGCTTATGAAGAAAGACATAACTATCTGTTAGGAACATGAAAATTAATATCTTTTGTTTACAAAACTTCAGTTCTGTTTTGAGCAGCATAATCTTTTTAATAATGTTAGGGAATATAAAATCTGGAGGATGGTTTCCTATTGCCTTTATGAAATTAAGCTTTTTATTCAATGCTTTTAGACATTTCTTTTGGCATTTTTACTGACTTGAGCTCCCCTGAGTCTAATTCCATCACTAATAAGCTGATATCTTGCAAAAAGACCATGGCTGTATATTCAAGACAAGAGCCACAACTTGAAAAGGCCCACTTAATTCAGTCTTTGTCCCAGTTGTGCACTCTAATAAGGTAATTTACAATATGTATGATATTAAAATAAGTCAAATGAGCCCTGTGAATCTCAAAAACCAACATGTTGAGGAGAGCTGGTTGTGCCTCCAAAATTAGGTGCTGGTCAGTTTTTCAGCAAATTTGAAGAATTACTGTGGGATTCCGAGGCCATAAAACAAGCTCATGATAACAGAAGTGGAACACTTCTTTGTGTTTTTCTTTGAATATTTAATTTAAGGCATAAATACTTATCCAGTGGTAAAAGGTATAAATATAAACCTTTAACCTATCAGGGAAATGGTAAGAGGCATTTGGATGAAGGAAGACTTGACCAGCCCTTGTTTTGCCAGTGGAGTTACAGCGATCACAGCCAGCTGACTGACCACACTCACAATACCCCTGGGCATCAATGTGGTGTGCTATAGGTGCTTACACAACCCCCTGAGAGGTTATTTTAGAGTCCCCTCATTTGACTTGGAATCATTATTCTGCTGAAATCCTAACAGTTCTAAAGCTCAAAAGTTGATAAAAATTCCAAACCATTAAAAAGCTGCAACTGTGCCATGCTGAGACATTTCTGTACAAATTTCCTTTTGTTACATATGTACAAGATATTAATAATAATACAGTGAGATCAGGCATATTTTATAAATTTTGCAGGTTGCTTGAAACATGTCATTTTTGCCCCAACATGATTTTCCTGATTTTTCTTGCACCAGGCAGCAACACTATATTTTTGCTTTTTAGCCCACCTCTCAGGAGCGTTAGTCAGTAATCACACACACCCTTCCTTTTACCTGGAAGTGTTTTCCTTCACCATGTAGTTGGTTATGCTGTCTAACCTTAGAAATTGCTTTTTTGACAATCTTAAAAGAAGCAGCAAAACTGAAACAAGCAAATTACAGGAAGAACAAGTTGTACCAGCACTAAAGCTTTATTGTAATATAATGAAATTCTATCATCAGGCAAAGAAAAACCACTGAACTGATGTGAAAAGTAGTTTAAACCTCGTGTATCATCACTGTCATTCCTCAAGTGATTTCAACATGGAAAGAAGTGCAAAAATAAATTTGCAGAGTTTTTTGTGTTCTTGGAACAGGAATTGGTTATATGAATGGCTTCTCGAGGAATTAATAATTTACTTGAGTGGCTTTAGAAGCAAAATTCCTTGTACAGCTGCTGTTACAGTTTTAGATAAGATAAGGATTAAGAATATAAATTGCCTAATAAAGAGCAAAATCTTTTCAGGTTGTTTGACTCCCTCCTGTCACAAGGGAAGGTAAAAATTCTTAGGTCCTGTTAAGAAAAGATTCTTAACCACCCTAAAACACATTCCTATGTCAGAAAAAGAGCATGCTGCTTTCAAAGTTGAAGCCTAACCATGTTTTATGCATTCTGAGAGATGGGACCCCAGGCCCACCAATGTCAGTAGGTTTCCTCTAACAGCAGTGAGAAGCAGGTGTTTGAGGAGTTTAATATTCAGGCCTTCCCCAATGTAACATATTTCTAGCTTCTATGATGCATCAATATGAGTACTTCTGAATCAAAGAACACTACTGAATTGCTGCATTTAAAAATCAGTAAATTTAAATTTAATTTAAGTTTTTCCAGCCTTTGAAGACTTTTGTTTGGTTTTGTTTTACCTCTAAAATGTTCTGTGATACTGGGTTACACAGTACAAACTGTACAAAACTGTCCCTTTGCTGTTAAATACATGTCCTGAACCTGGTAAGAAGGCCAGTGTGCTTCTAACTTCTCATGAGTCACTGTGATATATGATATCAGAGGCAATTCCTGGGCCAACCTTGATTTACAGACCCTTATAATATTGCTTCCCAGCTCATTTATTTCCAGAAAGAAGAATCTCAATGTTGATTTTCTCCTCATATAATTTTTTTCACTATGGGTATCATATTTGGTCCCTTTAGTAAGTTTTTCTTCTAGCTCTACTTGATAGCTGGAGCAGGCATCTGAAGTCTGTAGCCAGCTAATTCTGTAGTTAAAATTAAGCTGACAAAAAGAAAGTCCATTCAGATCTGAGATTTACTTTTGTTTTCTTCTTACTTAAAGAAACTTCAAAACATAAGAAACAACTATTAGCACTGCTGCTTCATTTTAAAGTATTAAAAAGAGAAACTATTGTTTATCATGCTAGCTCAATACAAAATAATATTTGCTACAGGAATGACAATGGGAAAACTTTATTATCATCTTGAGAGCTGGGTAAATGCTGCAAGATGTTTGCTGTGAATATTCAGGAGTAATTTTAAAGCAATCAAACTCAGTTTGAGTCAGCCTCCTGTTGCTTCTATGGCAGTCATTTATTAGAGACATATTAGCAAATATTTTTGTTTCTTATTCTGCTTTGTAAAACAACCTATGCCTAAGAAGAAATCATGAAGTTATGGAATTAAAATTCCAAATTCATAGTTATAAGAATTCACAACGGATAATATAATAGAATCATTTTTATTTTCTGAAGCGAGAGATGATTTATTGAGATTGGTTATTGTAATAACTTATTTACTTTAAGCCCTTTGCAGGAATAAAGGAAGAAATCCTTTAATATTGATATCTCATATCTGTTGACTTTATGGTGACATTGGACTTTTTTCTTGATATTGGTGTTTTTCATTATTTGCTCTTGTAGGTGTGTGAAATCAGACTTCTTACTCAGACAGAGATTGCTAGTAACTATGTTGTTTTCATGCTGTCTCTCCTAAAATGAAATTATTTCATTCATTAGAATTATGAGAATGTAAGTTACTCTTGGTTTGGCACATGAACTACAACAAATGCAAAATGGTAGGAAGTCCTGTCAGTTAAGGGTCACATAAGAAATAAATATTAGTATTCAGAAAGACTTAACATCCATATGTGAAGTGCAGAGAGACAGCAGGAAGGTTGCAGAATGTTCTTTTGCAAATGATAGTTTGCTAGTACCAACATAGTCTTCCCACAGAAGACTTTCTTGTTGCCTCCCATCTATTCATTTTAATAAAAATTCTTCAGGAAAACAATGTGAAAGCCATCCAAAAAGTGGTTATTGAGTGTAAGCTGATCCCTCGCATGGAATCAGTTTTAGGCTTCATCAGAACTGCTTCAAGTGATGTGTTCGTAAATCCCTGGTTTTGATTTTTTTTTCCTAGATGTCCAAGGACAAGAATGATACTTTTGTAAACAAAACAACAAAAAATAACAACAACTTCTGAAATAGATAGATTAAATAGCACTGACACCCCACTGTTGGAAAGCAGATACATTTGATCCCGTTATGTAAGAGTCCTGATCTTTTATTTCTTTCATAGCTCTAAAATCCTTTCACCTTTTGTTCAAGTACATCAAATGAAGGAAAAAGATCACATAAGTGTACATAAATGAACAGACAGATGAAAACCTTCACAGAAACCAATTAATGTTCTAAAAAAATGTCAAAATTGTCAAAATTTTTCCTGGCACAGAATAAATATTGTTTGTCTGGAAAGGATACAACATGAACCACGACATTTAAAAAAATATTGGTGTTCTATTGCATCTTTTTACATGTCCAAGACTAACATATCCAGTGTAACCTTAAGGACTGTATATACCTGTGTCTCTCATGAAAAGGCAAATCAGCATTTAAGGGAAATACAGCAATTACCTTCCAGTAAATTGGGAAACTTGAGGGTTACATGGTCATAAGTCTAGAAGTTTGAAAACAGGCAATAGCCATAAGGCTATCTCAGAACACAGAATAAAAATACTGAGAATCTCAGTGAGAAAGGGCTCCAAAGCTAAGGATTTCTAGATTCCTTCAACTGCTGAAAAAATCAAAGTAAGATTTTTTTCATTTGTTGGGGCTTTCATCATTTTTGGAGATATGAGCAAATACAGCACAGACCATTGTTGGATTTGTTTATCCTCATTGGAAGGGACATAAAAAACTTTTAGGAGGCTAAAGTGGGTCCCTAGTTGAAGAACAGTAGTCCTGTTGATTTTTTTAGGCCTAATTCCTTGTTTTTAATTGTTGTGAAGAAAGGAAATTAAAGAATCAAATGATGCCTTTGGGGATCTCAGGCACTGGGCTCAGCCAGCATTGGCTTGAGAAAGGCTGGCCCTGCTTGGCCAGAATGATTTCTTTTTTTGATCAGGTGGCTCAGTTAGGGGGTGAGGGAGAGGCTGTGATTATTTTCTACCTGGACTTCAGTAAAGGTTGGACTCCGTTTCCCACAGATTTCCCCTGGAGAAAGCAGCTGCTCATGGCTTGGACAGGTACACTCTTCCCTGGGTTAGAATTGTCTGGATGGCAGGGCCTGCGGAGTGTTGGTGAATGGTGCTGCATCCACATGGTGTCTGGACGCCAGTGGGATTCCCCAGGGATCAGTGCTGGGCTCAGTTGTATCCAATATCTTTACTGATCCCCCGAACAGGAGCATCAAGTGCGCTCTCTGTAAGTTCACAGACAGCACCAAACTGGGTGGGAGTGTTGATCCACTGAAGGGTAGGAAGGCTCTGCAAAGGGATCTGGACAGGCTGGATCCATGGGCCAAGGCCAGCTGTATGAGCTTCCACAAGGTCCTTCCCTTGGGTCACAACAGCCCCATGCAGCCCCATGCAGGCTGAGGGCAGAGTGGTTGGAAAGTGCCCCAGTGGAAAAGAACCTGGGAATGCTGATTGACAGCGGTTGAACATGAGACAGCATGTGTCCAGGTGGCCAAAAAGTCACATGTACCCTGGTCTATTTTAAAAATACTGTGGCCAGCAGGACCAGGGTAGAGATTGTCCTGTTGTTCTCAGCACTGGTGGGGCCACACTTCAAATCCTGTGTCCAGTTTTGGGGCCCTCACAACAAGAAAGACATTGAGGTGCTGGAGCGAGACCAGAGAAGGGAAATGAAGCTGGTGAAGGGTCTTGAGTACTAGTCTTGTGAAGACTGGTGAGGACGCTGAGCAGGGATTGTTTAGCCTGAAGAAAGGAGGCTCAGGGGAGACTTTATCACTCACTACAACTACCTGTAAGAAGGTTGTAACAAGGTGGGGCTGGGTATCTTTTCCCAGGCAGTCAGCAACAGGACAAGAGGAAATGGCCTCAGGCCGTGCTGGGGGAGGTTCAGTGTGTGCATCACTATGAATTTCTTCATTGCAAAGGTTGCCCAGCTTTGGAATGCGCTGTCTGGGAAAGTGGTGGAGTCACACGTAGAAGATGTGCATATGTGGCCATTGGGGACATTGTTTACTGGGGAACTTGGCAGTGTTGGTTTAGCAGTTGGACTCAATGATCTTAAGAGTCTTTTCCAAATAATGTGATTCATTGTTTCTATAATTCTGTCAAAATTTGTATTTTTAGGAAAACCAGAACAGATTGGCTCATGATGCTTTAGCAGCACTGCACTAGCTTGAGCTTCCTTGCAAGATTTGGGTTATAAATTTCCATAGTAATTTTGCCAAAGCTTGCTTATTTGGAAAGTAGTTTCATCCATTTTCCTGTAACCTTTCCACAATTTTTATCTTACATTCTTCATCTGTTAATGTGTTTGTTCTTTACCTGCCTTTATACAACACCTGTAGGTTCCAAGAAAGACTGAAGAGCATTTTAACTGCATCCAATACACCAAGAATGATTGGAATGGATTCCTGTGCTTTGAGAATATATAAAATAATAGTTCATACATTGGCAACACATACTTCAATCAAAGCAATTGACACACAATTCGTAAGGTGAAATGACAGAAAGAGTGATTACCCCAAGATGAGCAGCCCGTTAAATTAGAGTCTTTCATGAGCCTCTTCACAGGAATGAGAACTCAGGTGCAGAATAATATGTTTAAAAAAAACCCAAAAAACTCAAAGTCATCTCATGACCCTTATTAGAGCTAAAAATATATTTTTAAGAAAAAGACAAAGAGAAAAATGGTCAAATGAAAACTTGTATCTTATTTATTTTAATTTCAAAATAAGAAAAAAAATCTTTTGTTTCAAAATAAAGTGCATTCACATCTCATTCTGCAGTATTAAATATATGGGCAAGCAAATGATAAGAAAAGGGAGAAAATTCTTTTATGTAGTCTACCATATATGATTGTTCAAGTCAGATGACGTAGATTTGCATTTGTAGGGAAACTAATAAAATGCTTCAAAATGAAATGAAGCAGCAATGTAATATTTCAAAATATCTTTTACAGAAGATTCAAACATAATGTGTACTTTGTCAGAGCTGCCTTGTTTCATAGTGCCTTTTATTACTGGGTCACCAGTTTATAAATTGTCAAAGAAATAAAATCTGGAAGAGCTGTCAAATTTTTAAAAAATGCCTTGAGCTGAATTCTTTGTTTTTCTGAAATAGCATGGCATAAAAAATAAGAACTGCCAAAGAACTGCCAGCTTTTAAAGAAAATTAAGGTGTCAGCAGAAAGAAATTTGTTATCAATAAAATTTCCATACTAAAAGCATGGGATGTGTTTTCAAACAGTGCCATTTTAGATATTCCTAAATGAAAGAAAGTTTTCCTTTCTGAAAAATGTTTCTTGTCGTGGCTCATTTCATTGTTATAAACTCATTGATGTGCAGTCATTTCATTGCAGTTCTTGTCAGAAAGTTCAGCACCTTGCTGTTACTCTGGGCTTTCTTGGCATCAGTGACAATTTCCACAGCCCCCTGCAAGTTCAATTATCAGCAGCTAACTTGGCACCTTCAGCCCTAAACAAATGGGTTTTTTCTGTGCAAAGAGCAGTAAAATGCAGTCAAGCAAAACTAACAGCTTAGTTTACTCGGACTCTTCATTTAACAATAAGACTAAAACTCAAGCAGAGTATACATTTTTGAGTTTGGCAGTGACATAATTAAGATTTTTAGAGGAATATAAATTTGTGTCCTTATACATATACTATAAGAAGCTGTCTTTAATTGCATGATAGACAGCCTTCACCTCATTCTGAGGGTTCATCATGTTTTGCGGAGATAGCCAAAAACTCCACAACTTTGTGAAAGTTGTAACGCCTGTGTGTTTATTATTACAGCGCCGGACACATGCAGAGATTGCTCTCCTTAAAAGGCATGCCTACCTCTGGGAACTCCAGGTCCCTTTTTATCCCCCTCTCAAATACATACGCATACAGTTTCACAATAGGTTCATACATATTCATTCAGTTTTGGCTATGATCCGTTTCTACACTCCAACAGGTACCCAGCAGACCCTTATTCTGAGTTTTGCTTTACTCCTCTACTCTAGACAATCAAATACATCCTGCGTTCATTTCCTGGTGAATATTTATGTAGTTCCATGTGATATGTGTTTCCCTTTCAGATTTCCTAATTTCAGAGTGTTTTGTAGTATTATCCTGTGAACTGAACACTTAAGTAATTTTCATATTTAAGACAGGCAATTTGTGATGGAACACTGCTTTGAAGAGCCAGATTTGGATTGGTTTTTTTTGCATGTGTGATTTTCTACTGACTCCAAAATCATTCTTACTGGTATCAATATGTTATTTATGAGGTGAGCTGTATTTGACCAACAGCTTTAGAAATGTATCTATATTTAAAAACCTTGACATCTGCTGTACTAACCCATCACTTTATCCTAGATATCAAGCCACAAATGACCTGAATAAGGAATATTCTCTTGTTCCCACACAGTAATCCAACCGTGAGCTCTAGCACTTTGCATCCTGAGGCAAACTCTTCCAGGAAGATGGAATTGAATAGGTGGTTTGGTCTAAGCTCAGGCTGGGAGTTGCCTAAAGAGAGCATCATAAAGATGAAGCACCCCGTCAGAGAGTGAACTAAAACTGTGTCAGGGCAGGACAATTGTAATAACGAAGTCAAGCAGCCTGACAAGTTTATGTAAGCCTTATAACTAAGTATTACACCTTATGACTAAGTATTTTTCCTTGACATACTTGCTTCCATGTTCATGCATTGAAATGTATGAATCATTAAAATGGAAAAAGGGAGAATGCTTGTGGGATCCATCTAACAGACTATATTCAATCTCATAATCTTGAAGCCTTGCATTGTCTCTCAATCCACTAGTGCATACACAAGGTAAAAAAAATAAAGTAGAATAATCTGATCAACACCTTAGATTTTTTGTCAAATTGCTCTATTATCAACAGGTATGCAGTATTCCCAAGTTTAGAACGTATATTCTGTATTCGAAAAATAATTTTTGAAAATGTTTTAACCTGAAGTATGTAATTTTGATAAGAGAGAAAGATATTTTAACAACTTCACTAACCCTATAAATTAAATATGTTTCAGCTGCAGAGTGGACTGGAGATTTTTCCCATTTAGAGACCTGAAAATTTTTTTTATTGAATAATGCATGTTATAAATTCATAATGTTTTTACTATGTTTCTTCTAAAGGTTACATACATTTTTCTCTCATTTCTGAGTAAATGTTTTTGCTGTAGGTGCTACATTCAGGGAAGTTTTGGAAGTTTACTGGGTGCAAGGTTCTCTTGAGAGAAGATAACTCATTTCAGACTTATTTAAAATGTATCGAAGAAGAACCCTGCTTACCAACTGGAAATATTAAAATTTTTACTTCTACAGCAGAGTATTCCTGTTAGGCCTCTGCCTATCACAATATACATTCTGATGACCACTTTCATTTCATCTTTGTAAGCATAGCCATCTATATCAAATACTGTGGCAAAAGCATTTAAAGAAAAAATTAGCATTCTATGCCACTCAGAAAAAAAACCCACAAAAACAAACAAACAAACAAACCCCCCTCTATATCTACCTATGGTTCTTCTTTAACTTGATATTAGGCAGTTATTTATCATCATAAAAACAATAGGAACTTTTACATCTTGAAATTTCTTGACTCTGAGCCCTCCAAAAGTATCCAATAATATTTGAACTACAGTTTAATGTTAGCCACACCGTTTCTTCTTTTTGCCAGTGATTGTTACTAACTAAAGTAAGAAAGGAGAATTGAAAGCATGATTGGGCCTACTTTCAAATAAGAAATTTTCTGAAACTTCATCAGTCTGTAAGTATTGAACATGTGCCATTGGTCCTTTTTGATGTCTTGGATGAAGAAGAATTGTTTCAGAAAAAACTCCAAAATTTAATAAAAATGGTCAGTTGTGAAAAAGTGACATACAAGGGAATAGAACCATAAATCTGTAATCTTGTGGTGAGTGTTTTATAGTTTATAGAGAAGTGGGAGTGCCACTTGTAATAACATTCAGTTGGATTTTCTGTCTTTGGGAGTCCTTTGATTTTTCTCCATTATTGCTCATTCTTGTACCTCATCCCATTAATGAATGACAGATTATTGGAGGTGATAAATATTGTTTGCCATTTACTTTTTCCAGCCAGGTGTCACTATGTTTTTTCTTGTCCTGTCAATACAACTTTAATCCTGAAAAAAATCAGTTATATTCCAAATGAGAAAATTATTTACATGTGCAATAAATATTTTTTTTGCTCATTTCCTTAGCTGTTCAGAAGCTGAATGGTTCTGTGAAGCCACAAAAGTCTGCACTTGATTTGTTTAAAATAAGGTACTCATATCTCCCTGTGGTAGGTTGCCCCTGGCTAGATGCCAGGTATCCACAAAGATGCTCTTCTTAGCTAGGCAGGGGAGAGAAAGTAAGGTGAAAAATGACTTGTAGGTTGAGTTAAGGCAGTTTACTAAAGCAAAACTGAAGGTTTGCATGTGTACAAGCAAGAAGAAAAAGCCAATAATTTTGTTTTCCGCTTCCCCTCAGCAAGCAATTTCCAGGCCCTTTCCAGAAAGCAGCGCTTCAATATGCATAGTGGTTGCTCTGGAAGGCAAACATTGTAAATAGCATATGCCCCACTTTCTCCTCCTCCTTTCTTTAGCTTTTATTTCTGAGCAGATGTCACATGGTATGCAATATCCCTTTGGTCACTTTGGGTGTGTGGTGATTTGATCAGGAAGAAGTGGGAATTCTGGGATGCTGTGGTCAAACCAATGGGTGCTCGGATTTTGATATTGGCACCTGGTATGGCCAGTGGGGTTTGGACACACCTCCGAGAACACACAGGGGTTAAAAACCAGAGCTTCGGCCCTGGGACGCTCTCTTGGGGCTTCGAGGGAAAGAGGTCGGATCGCCCTCCCTCATCCAGCTGCTGCTGCTGGGCAGGGGAGGGGCAGCCATGTGGTAGGCCGGGGCCTGGACAGAGATGGGGGTGAGGAGGCCCTTGAGGATGGAAGGGTGGAGCAGCCCCAGGAGGCATCGGGCAGCCATTCCCCCCCAGCCCTCCCAGGAGAGAGAGAGAGGGAGAGCCGGCGTCGATGGAATGTGACAGCAGCCGGCCGGAGCAGCAGCGAGTGTGGGAGTGCCGGAGCTCTGGGACAGGCAGAGACTGAAATTTTTAACCCCTTTCTTTCATGATTGGGACCTCGCAAAAATGCTGATCCTCCTCGGAGCTGAATAAGAAGAGAGATAAGAGATGAGATAACAAGGACCTGGCCCGAGGGAAGTGGAGAAGACTGGCTGAGTGGAGAGAGAGATGATTGGAGTGGCCTTTTGGCTGGACTTTTCTTGTGTGGCCATGGACTGAACCAGTGTTATTCCTGTGACACAGAGACTGCATTTAGAGGGAGGCAGTGCCTCAGAACCAGGAGGGTTCATTGTGGGGACCCCTCAGCCCCGGGGGGTGGGAAAAATGGGGGGGACAGATGTCCCAAAGCATAGACTGTGCCTTTTTGGAGTGAGACAAGGCATCCTTAAAAGACAACCCTAAAAGCAGCTCTGGTCCATGCACAGTGGTGAGAGCACTGGGCATGGAAGGAAGATGTCACAAATGGCAAAAGGACTTTTCCAGGTGGTGCTGAGTGACATGGAAGCACACGAGGCTTCCACGTGTTTCCAGGGGAAGCCTATGCTGCAAGAAGGACTCCTCTTCTCTTCATGGACTGAAGTTTGAGTATTTTAAAGGGTGGTGCCAGACTGGGCAGTTGGTGATTTGGGGGAATGTATCGGATTGGGAAATTTTTGGTGGTGGGGAGGAGGAAAGTGCTTTTTGTAAGGTTTTCAATTTTTCCCCTTATAGTTTTTTTTCCTATTTTCTTGTAGTTTAGGTAATAAAGTTTTCTTTATTTCTAAGCTGGAGCCTGCTTTGCTTATTCCTGGTCACATCTCATAGCAGACACCAGGGAGAGGGTATTCTCATGGGGGCACTGGCTCTGAGCCAGGCCCAAACCATGACAGGGTGACAGTCATAGCTGGCCTAGCAGTGTCCCCTCCCTAAATCTTGCCCTGCCTATGGATGGAAGGGCAGAATGCTTGAGAGGCATCCCCGGTGCTGTGGCAGCCCTGCTCAGCAGGACCCCAGACACTGGGGTGTCATCAACACCTTTATGGCCATCAGTGCCAAGCACAGCACTGGGAGGGCTGCTGTGGGAAAAGGAACTCCAGCCCAGCCAGACCGGGTACACCCTCCTACTAGGGTATGTGCAGTCACCAGTGAAGAGGAAGCTAAAGAGCTTTTCAGAAAGTGTATTGAGTTACATGCTCCTTACCCTTTCGACTGAATTAAATGAAGGTCTAAACCTTGTCCTTGGCATGCTATGCTGCCAAGCAGTGGATCTTCTGTGGCAGTTTCTTTAGCTTTCTTTTAGTTCTAGAGTTATAACCTGTGAAGACTTAAAGAATGCAGTTACATGTCTCAAAACACTGTTCCCATAAGATAAGTCACCACAATGGAACTTGAGATAAGCACAGATGCCACACCAGGAAGGAGCTAATACTTGACCTAATAGAGGTAAAGGTTTGATTAGCTTCTAGACAAAAAATTCCCACCATGGCAGGCAGTGGGAAGTGGGGAGGAAGCAACTGTTTATGCACACACCGTCTCAAATAATGGGAACAGCATCTATACCCTGTGGATACCCAGGACCTGGAGTGTATAAAAGTGAAGAATGATTCTGGGACTCCCAACACAAAGAAGACCAGGGTGAAGGACCAGCAGGGCACCACAAAAATCCATGTGCTGGTGATATCTTCTGCTTAACCTCTCTCTCTCTCTTTTTCTCATCTTCCCCCTTGCCACTCTCTTCCTGTTTGTTTCTATCTCTCAACTTCATATGTACTGTTAAATAAAATCCGTACTGTTGACTTTGGCATATGATCTTGTTTGCACCTCAATTTGGGTAAAAGTATCTCTTAATCTTAACACAGCATTGCTTGCAACTATCTATATATACTTATGTTTATGTATATATATATATATATATATATATATATATGTATGTATGTATGTATGTGTGAATAGATGCAGATGTGAATATATATATATACATAATCTGTGTATGACTTCAAATAGGAGCAGAATTCTGTCCTTTACTGTATTTTACTTAACTCCATTTCTTGTTCTGGTGTCTCCCATTTTCAAAGTATTACAGATATGCTTCAGCAATGCATAACACCAATACAAAAGATATTAAGGGAGCGAATTTGAGAACAATAGAGTCGTTCATCATGTGTGAGTATACAAAAGTTTACTTAGAAAGCACACAGATATGAGTACATAGAAAATAACACATTATATTTTAATCCTTCAATATTTAATTAAAAATAGAGACATCTAAGCTGCCACCAATATAACTGCGGAGTTGACCACCTCTTGGGATGAATGGATTCTTTCTGCAGGAAAATGTTGTATTTTTAAGGTTATCTACATCATCATAAGCAGTAAGAATATTTTTGCTTCAGTGAAAGCAGAGTTTCTAGGCCACACTTAATACAGTAACATTTATTTTCTGGAGATTAGAGGCATAGAAATTCACTCTGCCACTAAGTTTACAAGTGGTAATTTAAATAAGGGTAATGTTACTGTGTATATGTGCAGAATTGTAGTTTTTCTGTTTCCCTAAAGAGATCTCATATTTTCAAAGTTAGCAATAGCGATTCCATCTAGGAGTAGATATTTATTATACTAAACAGTTTATAACATGTTTATTTATTTTAGAGAAAATAGCAGTTTCAAAGTTTGGTGTTATTGTCCAAAACAGAGTTAATATTCTGGGTTTATACATACATACATAGCTGGTATGATGTTAGCTTTGTATTTTAACTTGGTGTTAATTCTTATACTGATATTCATTAGCAGGTATCTAATATATAGACACAGGATACATATATTATCATTAGCATTTTTGAATTTTGACTTTTTTTATGCATTATTTAATAGAGCTCATTTTCAGCTAGGCTACTTATTTCTTTTTTGAATGTATCATTTATGTTCCAAGATATTTATTTTCTCTAGTTAGTCCTTTTGAGTTAGTCCTTTTCAAACCAAGTTAGTTGGAAGGGTTGTGTTGTTCATGTCTATTTGTCACATTAGATTCCCAGAATCTCATCAGAACCATGTCAAATTACATCAATCCAAACTCTGGACTTCTGATAACAGAGTGCTATAAGCACAGCACGGCTTGAAGGTTATTGTAAGACAAATAGCTTATCATGATCACAGAAGTACTATAAGAGATGCAATAATTTATTGAGTGTTCATGCAATATGATTTTCTGTTGTACCACAGTAACATCAAATTTTCAGTAGCTTTTGCTTTACAAAACCTGTTCACAACACTGGACTACATTTTATAAGAGTATTTGTAATGCCTGCTAGGGGAACTGTTTTCTTTCTGCAAAAAAATACAGTAATGAGGTAGTGATATCTTTCATTCTGACCCCAGAAAAGAGCCAAATACTAAAACAGGAAATTAAAAAACATTCCCTGAAGTTAAATATATTACAAGATATTGCTGCCCTCACTATAGGACTGGGAACGGAGCAAAATTGCATCCCCTGGCTGCACGAGCTCTACCAGCAAATCTGGCACAGATGCAGATAAACCAGGCAGGGTGCCTTTCTGCTTGTGCATTATATAGAACATGACAAAAGACAGTCTATCACAAAAATGTACATTATCATATGCTGCTGCTACTGTTATGCTCAGCTGCTTCTAGAGCTTGGACAAGCCCAGGCACACAGAGAATGAACCCTTCTCATTTTGTCCCTGGACTAGTGAAGCAGAGAAACAAAGTCTGTCAGAACCTAAGAGTTGGCCTGCTTCTGGAAGTGTGCTATGGATTTCTCTTGTAATGATCATATCTTTCTGAGAAGACTGCTACATTCCGTCTTTTAGAATTTTGTGAATGGTTGGAAAGATCTGGCATGAGGTTTTTTCCATGATCCTAAATTTTCTCATAAGCAAGAGCTTTGAAGGGACAAATCTATTATTTTTCTCCCATGCCTGCAAGGCTATTTACTGATGTGCCAGACTTAACTTGCATAAATCCCTTAAATTATTCTATATCCTTTTGGGACTGAGATTAGAAAGTTTTCAGGCTGCAATTACCAGCTCATGTAGGGATGGAAAAAAAAAAGAACCAAGATATATTCCTGAAAGTTCCTCTGCAGTGAAGGGCAGCTATGTCATGTCAGCAAGTAGTTTCTATTTGCTAAAATTATTCATTAAGTGAGAATGACACCTTATCCAGTGTGTATGATCTTACTATTCCTTTCTCGTATGTCTTGTCCTAGTGAGCCTCCTCACCAATAGCACACAGTGGGGTATATTACCTTTTCCTTATTGAAGTTTTACTCATATCCTTGAGTAAATTACATTTAACTGCTGTTGCAAATTTGATTCTGGGAACATGTTTAAAAGACATTTTATGTGTTTCCTAGCAGTGGCACTACTTACCTCTGAGAGCCAGAAGATTGCCTCCACTGTATTTAGTAATAATAGAAAACTGAATTTCCTATAGGTCAGTCCAAAATTCTGGCCACCTGTACTAATCAAATCTCTGTTACTTCCTTTGAGTAACTCTCACTTTCTATTCAAGTGTTGCCAGTTTTATTGGGGGTCTTACAAATATTGGTGGATTTAGCCCTCATAGTCAGAAGAAAATGTTAAGTATATCCAAAGCACCAAAGGCAAAAAAACATATTGCATTTTTAATTTTTTAAATATCGTGTAACTTTTATTCCAGTTGTGAATATAATAGAACAGAATAATAAATTCAAAACTAATAGACATCAATCACATTGGATTCCCAGAAATTGTTCTTTTGGACCCAATGCACAACACCCTTGCATCAGAGGAAGTCTCTTTGACTTCTGTGGTGTTTGGCTTAGGCCCAGTGAGATATTTGTATAAGGGTATTAGGAGTGAGAGATAAAAATTTTGTATCTTTCCTACTTTGTCAGGTGCAGCCTAGGTTTAACGCATCTGTGTTTCCTATGTACTGTTGCTGTAGAGTCACCACTGCTGTAAAATGTGACAGCGAGGTTCAACATATTCCACCTTTTTCAAAATATGTCTCCGAGGCTCTGTCTTTTCTGCATATGTTCTCAAGGTAACTTGTCTGAATGAGACAGTGCTTGAACTAAAAGGTGAAAAGCAGTGTCACTAGCTCACTTACAGCTGTAAGACCTTCTGACACAGCTCATCATCTTGATTGTTGCAACAATGCGTTCTACATTAGAAATTTCTTTGTGCTAGGACAGCTCAAAATTTTCTGTCCTGTTGGATACACTTGGGAGTTGTGAGAAGGCATTAGGAGTCTAATAGAATTTGATAACTTTTGTCTGCTTTGACATTTACTGTGGCTTTTTTAAACTATAGTGAGATGAAAATTCATCTTGTGTCCCAGGACAACACACCAAGTAAAGGAGATATATTTTCAAGGGTGCATGCATCACAGCTAGGACCTACCTCCAGCCTGTAACTTGAGTCATCTTTGAAACAAAGACAAGAATTGAAACTGGACAGATTGAGGGTATGGATCAAGCTTTGCAAGGTATTTGTGATATGCTATGTGTTATGCAATGTTGCCATCAAACATATTTCACTGATAGGGAAGGAAAAAATTAGTCTGTGAAACAAGCATGAGCATTTGGCTGATCCTGTGGAAACCCCAGCTCTTTGGGGCTCACAGTGAGCTTTTTGTCAGTTGGTTATTTGTTTTTATTGAAAACTGGAGTTATGAGGGACAGACTAGAGTGAGATCTCTGACCTGGCTGTGAGATAACCAGAAATGCTTCAGCTAGGAAGAATTTGTTTTCTCCAGTATAAATTTCCATAGTTTGCTACATAAATTATGAGCTACATTGGCCAGCAGTTCCCAGACTCTTGCACAGCTCAGTCCAGTACCAGGAAATTCATGAACTACAAACTAGTGTTCTTTGCATTGCATGGCAGTATCAAAATTCCTATTTATCTTACTAGAAACAGGAGGCCTTTTTTTAGGTGACCTTTCTTGCTAGCAAGGAAAATATTTCTTCTAAGGCAAAAAATGAACTGTCCATATCTTTATGGTAACAACAGTGAATAAATTGAATGTTGCAGTCCTTCAGTTCTGCCAACTTGTCATCTAAAGCAACAATAAGAATATGAGTCCACTATGTTCTGCCAATTTCTGAAGGTATCATAGAGGTTAAATAGCAAGTACCTAATGTTTCTGCTTTGGATGATGTTATAAAGGAAATTGGATAAACACAGGAATATAAATCAAGGAAAGGTGCTAGAAAATTGTGCCATCAGTTAGAAAAATGTGCCATACTTATACCTGATCTATCCTCTTACTTGCTGAAAGTAGAAAAGAGAAAAGCATTCGGTATCTTGAGTAATCCAGGCACTGATTAATTGCATCCCATAATGCTTTCTAATGTATCTTCGAGAAAACCTTATAAATCATACACAGGCCTTTTCTCTTTAAATGCTACTTTATCAATTCTCAATTGCTCAACTTTCAAAATAAAGGAAGAAAATTAGGATCTGAGCAGCTGGGATTTATTTTCCTCCTCAGGGCCTGGATTCAATTCAGTATTTAGGTACATGTACAGCCTGAAACTGGTGCACAGTCCCATTAAAGATGTGATCTTAGGTACCTTTGTGAATGGCAATTATTTTTGGTCTTTAAAAACACTGTGACATTTGATGCATGGTAGAAAATTATCCCACTTGAAAAAGGTCGTACAAAGATACAAGAAAAGCAATTTTTTTCATTAATATATCTAT
The DNA here is from genome assembly GCF_047830755.1 of Zonotrichia albicollis. Lineage (NCBI taxonomy): Eukaryota > Metazoa > Chordata > Aves > Passeriformes > Passerellidae > Zonotrichia > Zonotrichia albicollis. The sequence goes on from NC_133819.1 coordinate 84,792,582, forward strand.
AAGCTTGAGTTTCAAACCTGTGATACAATGAGTTTTACACAATTTCACATTTCATTGCTGGCATCTGAGTGTGTGACTCTTACACATTTCTGTATGCAAATTAACTAGAAAGTTGTAGTTGTTCACATGAATAAGCCCCAAATCATGGGAAAGTTGTGAAACTCATAAACTGAAGAAGTCAGTTGTGATTGTTCCACCTTATATTTCAAACCTGGAAAATTATTCAAGCTTGGGTCTTCTTCTAGCTTCTTGTGGGAAGTATTTTGCAAAGCCTTCTTTAGGTAAGAGCTACTAGAACTTCCATTTCTTTAACCATAGATTCACACAGGGTTTTGAAACAGATTTGGAAATACATGGTGATGGTGGAAAATGTTTTAACTTTGGTAGCAAGCATGGTACAGCAAAATATTGATAATTACAGAGTTTTGCAAAAGCTGTCAATCTCATTGAATAGAGAGGAAATTACTGCTTTTATTATGCGTTCCTTTGGCCCACATTTTAAAAGAATGTCGGAAATAAGGATGAGAGGTTGTGTAAAATAGCAAGAGAGGAAGTCTTTAGCTGAGTCAGGAAATCAAGCTCAGTGCACCAGCTACCATTAACCTCCTCTCCCACCTGCTAATGAAAGCACAGCATTACATCTCAGTCAGTATTTGGGTCTGCTTTAAATTGCAATCAACCAGCAAGCTTTCTTTCTGAAATACACTAGTAGAAATTTATTGAAAATAGTGCATTGTTGCATTTTATACACGGCTATTATCATTTAAAACTATATTATAATTTTCTGTGGAGGTACATTTTGATGTTCTCTTTACTTTCCTACCCAGAAAAATTTGTTAGTTATGGAATCTGTCATAAATGGAAACAAACTATTTGATCACTCAGTCCAGCTCATGTCAAGGGGAGGCTAATAAAAAGAACCCACTTCTCTCTATAAGTAGTCAGGAAGAAGGAGAAGAAAACTGTAACCAAAGTCCATATGTAGCATTCTGTAGTTACTCTTTCCTAGCTATAATGAAGGTAATTTCAAAGGTTTGTAGGATCCCTATCTTAAAATTCTGCCCTCATTTTCTAGCTAATGCGTGCATGATTTTCCAATGTGAGAGGGAAATCATCTTTTCTTCAGGTATGATATACTTTTCCTACCAGGTTTATTTTGGGGGCTTTGCAGACCAGTAAGGAAATGATTTAAAAGTGCTTCCCAGAGTATGACTTCAAATTGAATGGTCAGAGTACTTGTCATACTTAGAGAGCAGAACCACAGGGGTTGATTTCCTCCTGGCGGCATTCCTTGTGGGAGCAGCCCATCACACTGTGGCTGTAGAGTTACTGGTACCTGTGTCTGTGTCACACAATCCCCATACTTTTCCAAGCCTCTCAGTTGCCTCTCCTGATGCAAAGCCTTGTCAGTTTGGACAGTTGTAGTTGCCACAGTGCAAAACCAGCATAGTACTACTGCTTTCCTGAGGATAAGCAGGGTCCTTAAGCATGAGCAAAAGAGAGGAGAAAATAAGGGAATGGGGTTGTTCAGCATAGTTAAAGACTAAAGTGTAGCCTTTTTAAGGGCATCTGTCCAAAGTAAACTTCCCTGTGAAGTAACACTGCTTTTCTACTAAGCTATTCTTGAAAGGATTTACATTTAATAGGAACAATGAATAATCCTCCTTGTTCTTCTCTCATTTTGTCAATGAGCTCATGTACTATGCAGGACTTAAGGTTTATCACAAAATGCTAGAGGATCAGGGGATTGCAGGGATGATGTGACTGTCAAGTTGTGATGAAATTGGAAAACACAGAGCTATGTAGAGCCAATAGACCTACTCAGGTAATCGAGCCTGAAGGCTGGCACAGCACACAGCATCGTGTTCAGCCTCCTCACAGCAAGGCTCACCACCTTGGCTGGTATGCTGTGCTCAGGAGCAAGGCTGAAGTCTGAGAGTGAGGTTGGAGAGTGAGAGGCTAATTCTCTGTATTGAACTGGGGTAGATCAAGTGTAGCACTTCATAAATCACTGGGTGAACAACATAAAACACACAAGATACAAAAATTGCTTATTTTCTTTTATGTCATGCTTTTTTTTCCAGTAACTCTCTCCTAGTGAAATGTCTGCATATTTGAGAAGGTGAGGATTACAGGATACATGTGGTGACTGTTTTCTCCAAGGCTAGAGGTGATACCAGATAGATCCTGAACAAGGTTTCATCTTCTGAAAACTGTCAGATTAGTACCATAAGCCAGAAATAAATACACATAAAAATGTTAAGTAATGAAGAAAACTGCTGTGTTTTTGTCTCCAATATATTGTTCCATATGCAATATTAATCAAAAGGACAGATTTCATTATTTTCTTAGTCACCAGTTCAAGGACCACACACCTGACTGCAAGCAGTCTGCTGTTCTCCCTGATGAATGGAATAGGATATTTATTATATTTTCAGTGCCTTTTTTCTTTTTTCCTCAGGGACATTATGGTCAACTGTTTTTGATATCCACATCCATCCACATTGATGCTAACCTGTGACACTCTGTGACATAAGTCACATACAACTGGATGCTCAGAGGTCTGTTGGCATTCTGGTAAGGTAGAGAATCTGACATTTTGAAGGTCCCTGCCTCAAATCTCATTTGATGGTTTCCAACTACCTTGCAGACAGATACCCTTGTCATAGCTGACATCCTGGACGGCATTTTCAACAGAGAGACAAAGGATTACAACTGCAGCAAGAGGCTGAACTTCAGACCCTTTCTTTTTTTACCTGACATAATCTGTGAACACACAAAAAAAAATCCACTTCAAAAAATCCAAATAAAATGAAGCTGTCTTTCCATGCAAATCCTCGCATCGTGGAGATGGATTCATTGATCAGGGCAATAGAGAACCTTGTGACAACAGCAGCCCACGGGGCTTCCTTGTGTTCCCAGTGTCAGCACTCCCCTGCCCCACATCACAAAGTCAGCCTCTCTCCTGCTGAGCATCAACACTGTGACTGATTCATTGGACACAGCACAGAGAGAGGAAGGAGTCAGGGAAACTAAAACTGAGGACATAGGATGAGAAATGTCAATATACTCAGCACTATTCCCTTATAAAAGAAGTAGAAGTATATTTAGGAAAAAAAGTTAAGCCACACTGGAAGGAAAATAAAGTTGTTGTCAACTGATGTTGAAAACCATCAGATCTTTGATATAAAAATTATAAGCCTTATGATGAAAAGTGCTTTTCAAAAAGATATTTGGGTTTCTGCAAACAAAAAAGCCTGAAAATCCCTCTCATAACAGATTAAAATTGTATAGTGTAACTTTCACTTACTTATTAACTTCTTTCATTAATTTAAACCTCTTTATGTATATTTTTTTACAGATTTTTTTCCTATAAATGCATTCAATTATAATATCATAAGCACTGGAAAATATTTTATCCGTCACTTGAAATATTCACAATATGCTCTGTTTGAAAAATTTGGGTTCCTGTGCTCACATGTTTAATCACAACACTTGAAAATGTCCTCACTTGAAAACGTCCTCAAGGGTATCAAAAACATTGCTATGTTGAAAGAAATATTCTTCACTGCATGTACAGAATTTATTCAAGCAAACTTCAGACAGAAAGCAAGACTGCAAACTGAAGAGAGCTCTGATTTAGAAAATAAATAGAAAAAAACAGGTAAAAGACACACCAAACTATAAAGTGATAACAGATGAAAATATGGATGAGATCCCAGAGAAAAATTCAGAGCAAGCCCATAAGAAATCTGAGCAAGTATACAGCTACAAATGATACAGCAATCCTAACCACTAAGGGTTCATCTCCAGATTAATATTTTTAAGAAATGTGTGTTGTTAGAAAATTCAGCCATCTCAAGGAGCAAGAACATCCTAAGAGTAATAGAAAAAAAAATAACCTGAATGTGTAAGTGGTGAGAAAATCATTGCAGTTTTGACAGAAAATGAAAATTTTCTGCAGAAAATGTAGAATCACAGAATTATTTGGGTTGGAAAGAACCTTGATGGTCCTAATTCCAGCCCCCTACTACTGGCAGGGTTGCCTTCCACTAGAATATTTCATAAATCCATACTAATTTGAAATGGGAAAATATATGAACATAGTCATTTTATTTACATTTATTCTAAAAGACAGAATGAACCCTACAATATATGACAGGGGAGATGCTGTATGACATGTACATGTTCGGTTACATAAAATAGTAAACAGATATTTTTTGTAACCATAAGCAGCCTGAGTTTTCAGGCAGTGGTCTAAAAGTTTAAAAGTCATCAAGGTACCACCCTGTTCAGGACAAGGAGCAACAAAGCAATTCCTCTGTTAAAATTTTACTTAAACCTGAAAAGCTGTAGAGATGAGATTGAAGTCCTACAAATGATTTGGGAGAAGGGAAGCTGACACTACCTCATGCAGTGGCAGCTTGCAGGTCATGCTCAATTTCAGCTCCTAAAGGTTGGATTCAGGGGAGTAAGTTACTGAAGCTGTCAGGATTTCGTGGAAGATGCAGAAGTCACGAGTTCCAACCCAGAGAAGATGGTGAGGATTCAGTAGAACATGGAAGCATTTGTCACTCGAACATCTCATAGGAAAGTCACGTCCAGAGTCCTTCAATCCCAACTGAGGAATTGCCAAGCAAACTTATATTGATAAACACCAAGAAAAACAAGGTTTAATTGAAAAGTCTGCATTCACTGGTGCTCCAGGCCAAGAAAATTTTTGAAAGTCACCTCTCAGCTGTAGTGTTAAATATCTCTTAATACGTACCTGGCCTATTCATAAAGCAGCTTTTCAACAGTTCTGCATACTATAAGCTTTCCTAAATTGACTCAATCCCCTAGCAGTATCAGGACACAGAAGTAAATGTTAGTTTAGAGATGTGCAGGTGTATATGCATAGAAACTAGATTAAATATATGATTACCTTACTATCTCATACTGTATCTGAAACATTTCTACAATCATATGGATTATAGACAACCTCATTTGAAATTATGCCTGACCATAGATTTTGGACTAACTTTTCCGGCAGTCCATTGTATAGGAGTAATTTTGTCATCTTTAACAATTCATGAATTGTTAAAACAATGAGAAAATTCACAAATTTCTGTTACTGCATTTGTTAGACAATTCATACAAGCTATGCCTGCCTATGAATTTACTATATATTGTATTTCCACTAATTGCTATGCATGGTGTGATCCTCTGAATCTGATAGTTTATTTGTGCTCCTATTAGAAAGACTGAAATATCTTAAACAGGAGAACAACAAATATTGAATGACAAGTATCAGACACTGCAATTCTCTTCTTTAACACTAAGTTTAATGGAAGAAAAATGATTTGTGTTATTAACCTTGAAAAATTCTGGACTTAGCAAGGCAAAATCACTGCATGCTGTCTGCAAGAACTTTTTAGAGGATTTTTTTAAAAAATATTGAAAAACTCATGTCAAATATAATGTATTTTGTTGTAGAGCTTGTACAAATCAATGCTGCTGACTGAGGGCATTTAAACAAGTGGAAACACTTATGTGACTATTCAGATCTAGTAAACTCAAGTTTTATTTCATTTTAATCACAGTTCATTCTTTACAACCTCTCAATTTTTTCACATCAAAGAATAAGATGAATGAACTGCCTGACATGTCTATGCCTGTTCTTTGTTGGAAGCTTTGCAATTGCTTGGTCTGTGCCTATAATTATATAATTTAACGGATGTTGTAAAAAGGGGCAGTTTTGGTCTATGTGTTGTCCTATTTGGCCCAGTTTACCCCAAAGAGGGGAGAAAAGACAGAAATGAGACATGAATTCTAGACCCTGCATGTGCACAGAAAGAGCCTCAAATAATTCCTCAAATTTCAGAAAAATCCAGTGGCAGGAAGGAGTAGGATATGCAGAAGACTGAGGCATGCATTTATCCAAGACTTTCCTTTGCCACTAGGTCAAAATACACTTTGGCAAATTCACTTGCTTGAAAGCAGATCATCACTTTATCTGGTTTAGATAAATAACACAGATTGTATGACATAATGTTACAGTATAAGAAAAGAAAAAGAGCCAAGATATCAAAAACACCCACCATTCTCAGTGGATGAAAATGATGCAAGAGTTGCTCTGATGGGTACATTTGCCTTAACAGTCCTAGCCAGTGTGTGAGTTTGCTCCTGTGACAGCTGAAGTTGCTGTTTTGCCAGCTTCTTAACCTCTCAGAGATGACTGAATCTCAATGTTGATGGAAACAAATCCAGTTTCTAAAATTCTATTATATCATTTGGGTTGAAAGATACTATATACATATGATTTTCTTAAATAGATATACTGTAAAATGTGGGACAGCTTTGATTTATAACTAGTTAAGAGGTTTCAAATGTTGTATTTCATACAATCACTTCAACAATTTGGATGCGACAAAACTTAGTCATCCCAGAGCAATGCAAAGCCAGATGGAGAGAAAATTACAATCCTGTGATTTTTTTCTTTTTATCTGTTTCAGGATATGGTTCACCAAAACCCACATTAAAAACAAAATGGCTTTTTCATTGGTCAGTCATTTGAGGAAATAAAAGCAATTAAATGGCACATTGATTTTCAAATTTCCTTCTTCCCGACTTAAGTATATATACTCCAGGAGCTAACATTGAGATATTGTTATTTTACATCCACTCCTAGCTATGGCACAGTACTTCACAAAAGCTGCTTGCACAGCATTACACAAGGTTCAGGCCAGCAAATTAAGCTGACCTCATATTCCCTTTAAGAAAAGAAAGTAGTGAGGGGTGAGATGCCATTTTGGGAATAGCTGTCCTCAGGCTAAGCTAGAGACAGACAATTCAGGTAGCTTAAAATTTGTGTTGAAAATCTGTTGGAACAGATCTTCTAAACAATGCTGAGCACTAGACTTCAGCTTTTCTCTCCTGTAGCAAGGCAAATAACTATATGGGCTCTGCCTAGATTAACCAGAAGGCCAGAAGAAAAACTGTCCTTATGGAAGAAAAATCCAGTAGAATTCACAGTCTCTGCCAGCACCCAACATGAGACTTTTGGGGAAAAGTATAAAATTAAGCAAACTACATGCAGATATTCTCCCATGCCTCCATCAATTTGCAGCTCATATTTGAGACAAAGGTGGTATCTTTATATTTAATAGTTCTCAGTGGATTTTTTTCATGAACTTTAGCACTCAATTTGAAACCATATAAACATTACTAGCCACAGAATCCTGCAATAAGCAAATTAGTTAGCTAGTCTATGCATTAAATATTAAGAGAAAAAACTGGACTTTTAATATGAAGTTCTACTTCATGCAAATAAAATATAAAGTCTTATAGAAAGGGTTTAAGGTTCATTTATAGGCAGAACAGGTACTTTAAAATATGATCTCTTTCATTATGTTTTCTCAAATCAGTTTGGACTATCGGAAAAAACTGGCTGACAAGGATACTTACTTCCATCTAAGAAATAATTTTTTTGTGTCTCAAAGAATTTTTTTTTTCATTTATTTAGGGCAATATTTAGAAGCAAGGAATACAGTGTTGAATTTTAAAAGGACAGCAAGGTCCAGTAAAGGAGAGGAAAGAAGTGCCCCAGGTGCCAGAGTAGATTCCTCTGCAGCCCAAAGTGAAGGCCATGGTCAGGGAGTTTTGCCCCGGCAGCCCAGGGATGTCCATGGTAGAGCAGGATCCACCTGCAGCTTGGGGGAACCTACACTGGAGAAGGTGAGTGCTTGAAGAAGGGTGTGATTCCATGGGGAGCCTGAGCTGGAGCAGATTCATGGCAAGACCTGTACACCAGGGAATAGCCTATGCTGGAACAGGTCTGCTGGCAGGACTTGTGACCTCACAGGGGACCTACACTGGAGCAGCCTGAAGGACTTCATCCTCTGGAAAACCCCCCACCTGGAGCAGAGGAGGATGTTTTCCTCTGGAAAACCCCCCACCTGGCTGAGGAGGAAGGCCCATCAGAGACAACATGTGATGAACCCACTGCAGCCCCCATCCACCATTCTGTTGTGCCAGCTGGGGGAAGGGGGGAGAGCAAATAGAAAGGTGAGCCCAGGAAGAAGGTAGGGATGGGGGGAAGATCTTTTTTAACATTTAGTTTTCTCATATTCCTGCTTTGATTTGATTAGTAATAGATTGAACTAATCCCCCAGGTGTAATGTCTTTTGATCATGATGGTACCTAGTAAGTGACCTCTCCCTGCCCTTACCTTAACCCATGAGCCTTTTGTAATGTTTTCTCTCCCCTGCCAAACTGAGGAATGGAATGGTAGAGCAGCTTTGGTGGGCACCTGACATTCACCCAGGGTCAACCCACCACAGTGGTAAAACAAAATTTAACTTTCCTTCAATAAAAATGAAATATGATCTCCAGGTTACAGCTTCCAACTCATTTGCTTCTCATTTAGTGCACCCCTGATCTCAGTTCTGTTGGAGTGCAGTCATAATTTACAGACTTGTGACAGAGACACGTCTACATTTTCAGCTGCCAAGGTTGCTATGTTACCAGGCTTTGATACAGCTGCGCTCTTGACGGCCCACTTTGGGGTATTTGCTGCCACTGTGCATAGACAGCTCAGATGATTAAAGGAAAACTACTGTGTGTGAGCTATCAGTAGCAATTGAAGCGTTAAGGTTGGAAAAGACCTGCAAGATCAAGTTTAACCTTTGACCAAACATCTCCATGTCAACTAAACCTTACTACTAAGTGCCACATCCAGTCCTTCTTGAACACTTCCAGGCATTGTGGTTCTACCATTTCCCTGGACAGCTTGTTCCAAGGCTTAACCACCTTTCTTCTTTTTTCAGTGAAGAAATTTTTCCTGATGTCCAACCTGAACCTCTCCTAGCATAGCTTAGGACTATTGACTATTCCTTCTTGTCCTGTTGCACAATATCTTTCTTGTACTGAGGGGCCCCAAACTGAACATAGGGTTGAAGACGCAGCTCACCAGTGCCAAGTACAGGGGGACGATCACTTTCCTGGTACTGCTGGCCACACTATTCCTGATGCAAGCTGGGATGCCCCCAGCCCTCCTTGCCACTTGGGCACATGCTGGCTCATGCTTAGTTGCTGCTGTCCAGAACTCCCAGGTCCTTCTCCTACACCATTTTCTTGCCACCCTTTCCCCAACCTGTAGTGCTGCAAGGGGTTGTTGTGACTGAAATGCAGGACCTGGCACTTGCCCTTGTTGAACTTAATTTAAATTTCCACATCACCATTGATCCAGTCTGCCTAGGTCTCTCTCTCTGCAGAGCTTCCCTACCCTCCAGCAGTTCAACAGTTCCACCCAACAGAGTCATCCATGGATTTACTGAGGGAATACTCAATCCCCTCATCTTCATCATGGATGATGTTGTTAAACAAGACTGACCTCAGTACTCAGCCTTGAGGAGCCCCAGTAACAAGCAGATGCCAAATGAACGTGTTACCATTCCTCACCACTCTCCAGGCTCAGCCATCCAGCCAGTTTTTAACCCAGCAAAGAGCACACTGTCCAAGCTGTGCACTCACAGGTTCTCCTGTGGGAGACAGTATAAAAGACTTTGCTGAAGCTGAGGAAGACTACATACACAACCTTTCCCTCATCCACTAGGGCAGGTCACTTGGTCATAAAAGAAGATATGGTTAGTAAAGTGGCACCTGCCTTTCCTTACCCCATGCTGGGCCAAATCCCCTGGTTTTCCTGTAAATCAAATCTTTCATTTTTCTCTAGTGAAGAAAAATATCTTTTGAAACTTGGTGCTAGATAGGATAAAATTAAAAAAAGCAAAGTCTCCATCTTCATAGCCAGAAATTCAAGTTTGAAATCATTAGTTGTGTTTTCTCTCCCATAAGAGAGAAGGAAAACATAGTTATCATCAAAAAACACAATGGTAAATCCAAGTAATTATACAGTACTCTTCATCTGAAGACCCTGAGCAGTTAATAATCAGTAATTAATTAAGCCTTGCAGCATTTCTGGAAGGGATATGCAACTTGAATGATACATTACTCAGTGGACCCAAACTGTAGGCTTTTTGTGTGACCCACAGGTTAACTGGAAAATTCTGGATCAAATATATCTCAAGGCCTAGGATGTTGATCTATTTTTAAATTCAGCTCCAGTGAAATAGTCCGACTATGATGTCTGCTCCATGGAGGCAGAAGAAACAGAAGCAGAGATGTGGGGTTATAGCAAGTGCAAAATGATGGAGAAGGGCTGCAATGGGAATTTAGAATGGATTACACTTTACTCCACATGCTCAAGATTTCATTTGAGGTTTGGTCATCAGGTTTGTTATTCCAGATAATTTCTTATCAAGGAAAGCAGGCTTGTAAAAAAATTGTACAGTGATTATAAATGTCCCACTTTCACTAATACCTTCCATAGTCAGAAGGTATAATACAGCTACTTTATACCTAAGGGCCACAAGTTCTTCTACAGATAGCACGTTTGCTGTATCAAAAGTCCAAGGTGGTTTAGAGTCTGCTCTGACTCATACAATCAGCAATTTAGAACAACTTCATTAAAGTCATTAAGTAGGCTCAGTCCAGCACATATGAAGTCAAGTCCAAATGTAAAGCTGAAAATATGAAATAATAATGGCTTCTGTGTGAGAGAGAGGGGCAGAAAAAATATGAAACTTTGTGGCCTTAATACCATTGAAGGCAATTTGTGATGACCATTTAGTAGCTGGATTTTTTTCTTTCAGATGCATCCAAAGCACAAACATGCCTTTAAGGTTTCTCCAACCTTTCAATAAACCTAAATTCTACTGCTGATTTCTGATTTTTTTTTTTTTTTCACACTGAAGGAGTGAACTGGATTCTTTTCAATCTAGAAACATGGCACTTAGATGCAATTTTCTCAAAAGAGGAGGAAATAATATGCCTCTCATTTAACATCTGGTTCTCACCAAACCAATTAACCTCAAGAAAGTTTTCATATTCTGAGGAAATGGTTGAAACTTCTGTGGTAATTAAAAGTGAAAACCAACAAAAACCCCAAAGAAACAAACAAGATGCCCAAAGAAATAAAAGAAAAACCCCACAGCAAACAAATTAACCAGTGTTGACTGTTTATTACTTTATTATTTAATAATCCACCTTTTTGCAAGTCAATGAGAGAGACAATCAGCTGTGTTTGTTCTGTTTAACAGATTTCCTTTTTGCATGAATCCACCTATGATCTATATTTTGGATTCATCCTGATGTCTATAAGCAGAACCCTTCGTCCCTTCCATTGACCTTTTTTTGTAGATGGAAGCTGATGGTGTCGTTCACACCTTCATCCCCTCTTTTGAATGCAAATAGACATTACCAGGTATGTTCAGCATGTGTTGCTTTATGCTTATGGAAAGCTTTTGTATTTTATATCCTGCTTGGCAATTGTTTAAGACATGCTTGGTGCTGCAGATCACATCTTATTTGCTGCACACTCTCATGTCCTGAGACCACCAGAAGAGGCTCACCTAGGTGCAGTAAACAAGTATTGCATGAGTTTGCACAAGCTAAATGTCAATGCATTAGCTAGGACACAATTATTAGATAGGTGGGTTTATGTAAATTTCAATTCACAAATTATCTTCCTTTAGCTCCCTGCTATGCTTGATTTATGGAAAATTTCCACCTTGAACCTTGAATAAAAAATGTCTCTTCCATTAACATGATTCTTTGTCCATGTTTAGAGGGTTCTCAAAATGTGGCAACAATTCTGTGATAAACTTATGATTTGACATTTTTCATCAATTTATGTGCTAGGTATATGCATGGCTACATCAGTGTGCTTTGTGGAAACATTTCCCTGAATTTATCCTAATGCTAACTCGCTTTCATATCGAGTCTTTGGTACAGAATTATTGCATGCGGTCTAGTCAATCCATTTCCTATTTCAAGTGTAATTTTATTGCTCTCTAATCTGATACCTTTTCTGTCTATCCAAAATCATACCAGCTTCTTGACAAGTGTTCAGTGTGCTCCTGTCCTCCTCTCTCACTCTTAAACTAAGACCAGAAAAAGAAAACCACAGACATGTACTTTGAAAAGGTCAAGTTCTGCTCTCAGCAGCAGCAGCATACTTGAGTATAGACTTGGACCCTAATGGGTGCTGTCTGTCTGCTATCTGATGACTAAAAATGACAAAGATTTCTCCCTCTCAGTAGTTACCAAGTTATAAAAAATGATGTTAGAACAAGAAAAGTGCTGTTAATAAGAGAAATTTTGGTTGTAAGGACATAAATATGATTTCAGAATTCTAAATGAATTCAGAATTCTAATTCTAATAAAAGTAGTAGAAAAATAGTCCTACTGAGTATACCAGCACAGATGATAGGTTGTGGCTGGCATAGCTTACCTTCTTTGTACATAACCTGTGGCACTTTGGCATAAATAGAAATAAGCATACACCATTTACCTACAAATTAGTCTGAAGCAGAGCACTTAAAAGGCCACTACATCATGAAATGGCAGTGGCTTTGCTAAATCACCATCATCACAAACATGTTGAGAAGATATTTGACCATTTTCTTTATGTAAATATATTGACTGATTTGGTTGCATAAGTGATTTTGTTCTTGTTGCTGTTGGTAGTTTGCAATTTTGAATATTATTTATTTATTTAACTCTCCTTAGATGGTTTTTATCTTGCAGTATTGAGACAGATTTAGGCTTTGTTTATGCCTGTGTTCTGTAGAAGTTTTTGTTCTGAAACAGTACATTTCCATAGGTTTCAGAGCATCACCTAGACTAGAGAAAACTACACTGTTTGCTAAAATGAAATCATAAACACTCTCTGCTAAAACAAAATTATACAATTTCTCAGTCCTCTTCCAATCAAGTCCAGAATATACAAAAAAAATCCCCTAAGCTTTGTGATTCTTCTTCATTTTTTCACTTGGTCTGGGATGTATGCATGCAAACCTTACAAAGCATCAACTAGGGAAAGAGTGTGAATACTCAAAAAAATCAATGACTATTTTCTTTAATGTCAACTAAAATAATGTGTGAAATCCATCTTCTGGAAATTACTCACAACAAGTGAAAAGGGAACTTTCAATTCAGTGACAGAATCAATCCAGTGAAAGAATTAGTCATGTAATCTGAAACTTGTCACTGTGAGATGAAACTGAGAGAAAGAAGGGATGCACAGAACTGATTCTTGATGGGTATAAATTAATGAAGCTCCTTTGCAGGAGGCCAAGACCAAAGGAGATCAATGAGAAATTTAGTGAGTTGATGACATTCAGAGTTTGCTATATGAGTCCTCCCCATGCATGATATTGTTATACTGCTTTGTATTCTTCTCTAACCTTCAGAAGAAATATTATAAAATATAGCTAAAAACTATAGTCATATTACTATCTTATTATTGTGACTTTGCCATTATTTTTATTGTGTACTACCAGAAAGCTCCAGTTGTGTTACAATATCACTAGTTTCAGGCACTATGGGTTCATAAACTTGAACTGACTGTTTTTATCCATAGGAGTTGAACAGAAAGACTCTGCATGTGTTTTGAGAAAGGTGTTTAAGACATGAACAGAGCATGAAATAATGTGTTCTGCAAATCTAACTCAAATATCATTATACTTGACAGTTTGGATTGTTTGAACTTTCAGCAGGAAACAGGGGGAAAGGGCAGTAACTGGTCAGTGGCTTCATATGAGGACAAGGGACCTTGAAGGAGTGAACTGAAACTAGACAGTTGACACAACAAAGAATATGTAGAGTAAAAGCTGAGTCCTGGCAATAGGAAATATATGCTTCTCTGCTCATGCAGCCCTTGCTATGGCTGTGCTGTCTCCTCTCACATCTGATCTTCAGCCTATAGAAATTTTTTTTTCTGGGTATATGATCACACTACATTTGAGGTAGGCTGTCTGGAAAAGCAGAATGCACATGTTGAAAAGGGTTTCTTCAATTTGGTTCCTGATTCATGTAGATCAGGATCACTGCTAATGTCAGACCTGTGGATGTGGATTCCTGACTATTTAATGTTTTATGTTTTGTGTATCTTGTTGATGCATCTGCTTTGCAGACAGGATGCAGGAATTACTCAATCTGCAGCTAGTAGAAGCAAGCATCAACCCAATACAGCTACCTGGGTGCACCTGTACCACTGTGCATCTACCCAGAATGTGCTCACAAGAGCATGGTACTTGCTCTGCAATTGGTCCTAAGGTGCATTAAAAAGGCTTTCCGGGGGTCTTCAAAAATTAAAAAAAAAAGAGTATCCCATTCATGAAATCTTTGTTTCCCAGCCTCAATGGGATGTTGGTGCAGAAAGCCCAGAGAAGGAGGATGAATCCTCCTGCTCAAAGTTGTGTCTGGTTTGGGTATTACAAGGGAACACAGGGAGCTGCACTCTTTAGAGTTTGTGTGCATGTCCTCATGCAATTTTAGGTTTTGCCAGAAAATTCACAGTGCTGTTCAGATTCTTCTGTGTATTCACCAATGGGAATATTCTTTTGTTTCTGTTTTCACCAAAACTAGGAGAACTTCTGTAGGGTTTCCTGCAGATCCTGATCGATCACAGGGCTCCTTTGTATTTCAGACTTTGGACTGCCTACCCAGTGTCTCCACTATATATTAGTGCTGGAAATTTAAGATGAATGTAGCCTCAATATTTAAATAGTGTGATGTTGTACATATACTATCTGCAAGTCAGGGAAGAGTTGAAGCACACACCAGTATTGCAAAACTGAGGAATTACTTTTTAAAAGATAAAAAAGATGGATATTCCTGAAATTGCTAGAAACACATTTTCTCACTACTAAGTAACTCTTCGCTTCATTTAGGAAAGACAGCAGACTTTCATCAAACTTTCTTGGGCTTGAGAACAACAGATACAGACCATATTTGAAAATTAAAAATTAAGTAAGTGTACTGTTCTTTATGTTACAAGCAATTGAAAGAAGGTTAATGGTGGCTTCTTAGTACATCTGTTATTATTATTTTCAGAAAATCAGCTAAAGCCACTCAGACAGCTTTGGTCTTATCTAGGCTTCCTACAAGTTCTCTGAGCTCTGATTGAGACAACAAAAAATTGTGTTAGTTTCCAATGTGTTACTTATCTGAAGTTGCAGGAGCCTTATTTATTCAGCAAAATGTACTTTGCTTTTGAAAATCAGTCCATTGAACCAGATGGCCTGATGCTGGTAAGAATAGATGGAAAAAATTCCATTGATTCCATGCATGGTATCTCATGATTCAAAAATACATATAAGCTCACATATTTCTATTGTTTAAACAGATCCAAATATCTCCTATTCACAGTTACATTTGAAATATGGAACATAAAATATAAAGCTTCAGATTTTTCTGGTTTTTGTAATTTGATGTGAATTTCTATATTGCTTTCCTCTCTGAAAATAGAAAATGCTGAAATGATGTGCAATCCACCATCATGTATTTGTCAACAATTCATGAAATCTTTCATTGACCTAAACAAAGGCAAATTATTTGTTATGGGTATTCCTAAGGCACAACATCATTAGCTTAAAATTGAATAGAGCCTGAAAAGCAATTGTATAGAAGCAAAAAGAAGGAAAGAATTTATAATCATAATTATGAAGCCATACCTCAGAAGATGATCAGTCCTCAAAGTGAGATGAAAATTGGAAAAAATAAATAGATGAGAGCTGTAGTTGTTGATTACTTCCTTATTTATTTTAGATTGTGTATCAAATCTTAAACAGAATTATTATTTGAAATGTATCTGACAGTAAGAGGTAACCATTTTTTGGGTTTCTTTTATAAACTACATTTGTGATAAAGGCTTGGCACAGCTGATATGAACAAACATTGAAAGGACCTTGGTACCTAGAAATAAATTCAGTCCTGTTGCATGGAGTAGCATATTTCATGTAGGAGAAATAGCAATCTATTTTTAGTTCTGCTGTACTCTTAAGAAATGTACCTTTTCTCCCTCGGAAGGGACTTACTGTACTTTCACAACTCAGTGGACGTTAGTAAAACATTTTAAGCACAAAATCCAGCAAGATGCAGTCAAGTGTACTACAGATTTGAAAGTCACTCACTGAAAATTGCAAATGCTCTATGTGAGTTACTTAAGTTTAATTCTTCCCCGGTTAGTACAAATACTTCAGTTCTTCCTTCTCATTCATTGGTCAAATCTCTCAAGTGCAATATAAATCACTTTTTAGATTATTTATTTGTTTACTTTTTGTCTTATGATATACTAAAAAAAATTAATTCACTCCAGTTCTGCTTATTTAGCAAGTTGAATTGCCAATGGCAATCTGCAGATAATATGCAGCTCAGCTAAGCTTTCAAAAATCATGGTATAACTGATGAAGTTTTTTCACTGTTAGGATTAATATTCAGCTACAGAATAAATTAGGCAGTTATTCCTTACTATTGAAAACCCCTAATGACTTCAAACACTTTTCATTATGTAAGCTCCTTCTGAATTACTTAAAATGAGCATAGTAAATATTTGAAATGAAAACTTGTCATTATGGCATTTAGTAGGCTTGTTGTTTACTTTCTAATGAATTTATTGAAAGCAGGTTTTCCATTGTGAAGTTTACAACTATACAGTTTTGTCAAAGTTTAATGTTTACTTAGCTGTTTGTTTGAAGAAGACAAGTGACTCCCTGCTTTGGAAGATGTGTTTTGAAGCTGGCACAAGCATGAACTAGTGGATCGTGGTGTCCACAGTTATTAACAAAATAGCCCTTGTAATGGTCCCAGTGGGTGTCTGGGAACAGTAGGAATTCAGAGGTGTTCTGAGGTGTGTTGGCAGTGACAGTGAGCAGGATTCTCAAAGGGGAACTTTCTCAACTTTATATGCAGGTAGAGGTGCCTTGAATGGGACAAACAGGAAAGAAACACACCCTCAAAATGTGTGGAAAGCAGGTTCCAAGGCCAATGACAATTAGTAGAGGTACAACAGGCCAGTTACTCCAGAAAATAATGAGTTGAATAGACCATAGGGTGAGTTATCAGCTGCACTGTGCCAATTAACCTCAAGGGCGAGAAATGGTTTTGGACATGCCATATTTGCTACTGTAAACAGAGCAAAGGAGTTCCCATCCTCAGTGACTTGTTTTATGAAAACACTGGTTCAAGGCATATTACAGCAAAACCCACTTTGTCTTGCAGTTAAATTTGGTTGAAAGCCTTGAGGCGAGCAGGTAGTCTCAACTCTTGCAGTCCCTATTCTTTATTCCGTGCACTCAATTGTCTTTTTCTGGTGAGCAAGACTTTACATCACTATTTTATAAAATGAGAATGCAATTTGTATGTTAGAAAGAAGATTGAAAATTAATAGGAAACTAAAGTAATAGGTAATTTTTGCAAAATTATGCTTTCCAGTGTAGAATATCTAGCTCTTACATAGCCTTGGTGTTTTCTGGGATTAGTAGGGCACAATTTGGAATCAAACTCCATTCTCTGGAGTAACCTAGTTTATTCCTTTCATAAAGTGGGGCATGTCCCCCTCAGCTGGTTAAAGGTAATGCTACACCTACCATGTATTTGAAGGTGATAAGTGCTGTGAGTATTAGGGGCTTGTACTCCAGGGTGTTGGTAAGAACGAGATAGGAAAATAAAGAAAAGAAACTTCCAAGTTCAGTAAATCCATTATTCCCCTATATCTGGCAACAATGATAGTTGATAGTTTATCAAATTTTTTGTGGACAACCATTAAATGAATTGATTTTTTTAACATTTTTTTCAATTCTTTCTATACTTTTGGTTTTGGTAATTTCATATGAAAATAAGTACAGGAGTTTACAGTTAATGGATGGAAAATTTCCTTGAATCAGTTTTTAATCAAACACATTTTCATGTCATCATGTTTCTTTACATTTACAATATGAGGCAAGTGACAGAATTTCTATTTTTTTTGTTGTTTTCTTATATAATCTAATTTTATCACGTGTCTGTTTTCTGTTTCTTCAGTGATCAGTCCTAACTGCTCAGTTTCGTTTTATATTCAAGCACTTCTAGTCCACTTTTCATACTTTTCAATAACCTAGGAAGTAACCAAAGTTCTATCAGGTCCCTTTTGGGATAAGTGACCAGCACTATGCACTCCAAATGAGATAATATCATTAATTACAGAAACTCATCATATGGCAATGTAAATTACCCTAATAATAGGGTAACATAACCTATTGTTAGGCTCCCAGCTACAGCTGCATGAAGGAATATATAGCAATTTTCAGGTCTGCTGTAGGAGTTGCTTCCACAAATTTATAGCCCTCTGAGATGATGGAAAAATGTGAAATTTCCTTTTCAATGTGAAATCAAATATTTATTATGTTGATGAACAGACTACTTAATTCAAGTATGTCCAAAATTTCTTTCAATCTCTGTGACCTTTCCTGACTTAGATGACTTTGTAGTATCTGCAGTCTTCAGTAAATAGAGATCCAGTCCTGCTCTACAGTTCTTTTAAAACTATTGATCAGCATTGAACAATAAAAGTTTGAATGCAGTAAAGTCTTTGTTGTGTTCAGTTAGTTGCCTTGGTTTGGGTTTTAACTGGTTACTTCATTGTGCTCTTTGGCCTTTTCTTCATGACGTTGTTTTCTTTGTGACAATTCCTTTCGAGATTATTTCATCTCACAGAATCACAGAATATCTCAAGCTGGAGAGGACCCATAAGGATCACCAACTCCCGGCTCCTTGGTGAACTGCCCTAAAACTAAAAGATATGATTGTGAGCATCACCCAGACACTTCCTGATCTCTGACGGACCTGGTGCCACGACCACTTCGCTGGTGAGCCTGTTCCAGGGCCAGACACCCCTCTCAGAGAAAAACCTTTTCCTAATGTCACGTACGGCCCTGAGCTTCATTCTGTTTATTTGGGTCCTACCCCTGGTCACCAGAGAGGGACATCAGCACCTGCCCTGCCATTGGCCCCCTTGAGGGCTGCACGGAAATCACCCTCAGCTTCCTCTTCTTCAAGCTGAGCAAACCAAGTGACTTCAGCAGTTCTTTGTAAGTCTTGCCCTTGAGGCTGTTCATCATCTTGGTTGACCTGCTCTGGACACATTATTATAACTTGATGTCCTTCTTCTACTGAGGCACCTGAAACTGCACGCAACGCCTGAGGCTGGGCCAGCACATGTTGAGTGGGACAATCACCTCCTCAACCAGCTAGCAATGCAGTTCTTGATGTTCCATGGGATGTAGTTGATCCTTTTGGTCTTCTTATTTTATAGAATCTTAATCAGGATCATGCCAAAGGCTCTTAAGTAGTTTTAATAAATTATGTGAAATATTTAGTCTTCATCTACCATTTTATAGATCTATTCAAAGAACTTAAATCGAAAACTAAGAAATGAGATTTTCCTTTGCAGAAGCCATGTTGTTTTTATTCTGCTTAATGATATCCTAGACATTTCCGTTTTTACCCTTGGTAACCATAATTTCAACTAACATGCTAGGTACAGATGTAGACCTTAAATCTCTAAAAGCTCTTTTAAGAGTAAAATTCATACTATGAATTAGGTCAGATGGCTAATCTGAGAATTCTAATTTTAAAAAAAGACACTCTACCAGTATACCAACATTTAGTTATTTTTAATGAGTAATATCAATATTTTGGCTTTAATTCACAGCAGAAGAAGACTAATTAAACTAGAGAGGGCTCTGTGCTAATAACTTCACTAACTCAGGTCCTGTTCTCTCTGGCATTTCTTGAAAAAGACATACCATTACATTTCCACCAATGGAAATGCTTTTACGGGGTTTTTTTTGAAGGAGAAAAGAAGGACAATACAAATAATTTTCTTGAAAACTGTCAATACCTTTTTTCTAAAATAAGAATAGATCTCACCAAATATCTATTGTGCTGAACAGTCAAGACCATGGTCAATAAAAGATATATAAGGTTAAGTATAAGAACAGGACAAGCAAGCAGTGACGCTTCTTGAAAGTACTCTGCAGCCTTCAAAATTTTGTACTTAGGAATTTCTTCAGCTAGACACCTTAACTGTCTGTTTGATAAGCCTCCATGGAATTTTCTATGGTATTGTTCAATCACTCTGAACTTGTCAACTTTTAGCAGCCCTATCATCCTTACTAGCTGATGATTAGGGGCTAAGATGGCCATCTCTGAACATTTTTGTTCAACCCTTCAGTGAATCCACATAAAAGTGATTAAGTCTTATCATTTTGCAGGAGGCATTCAAACCAACTTACTGATATTAGAAATGGTTTAGAAAAAGAAATACAGCTTTTTTTTTGCAGCACAGAAAAGACAATAAAATTTACAGTGCAATTCTATCATGTAGGAGGCATTCCCACAGCTGTTTTTAAGGTCTGTGTTGCACTTGGCATGAGAGCAGAATCAGTCCATTAGGCAACAAGGCTTCTGCAGAATAAAGGATATTATAAGATTCCATTATTTCACCATTACAGCAAATGTATACATGTGGCTGCTTATACTCTTTTTGCATCAATTTGAATATATTCATCCTGCCTGCTCTAGTTTCAGAGGTGATTAGTCTTCAATACAGGCCCTGGGTAATGACTTCAATAAAGAAGGCTGAGGCCTCTACCACATTCACAAAGCGACCCTTGTGAGAATAGAAAAAGTTCAAAAGAGCTCAAAGCTAAACATCCTGTTTACAAGCATTTACAACGTTTGGTCATTTGTGTACCACTGAAATTATACCTCCTGTATAATTTGATTGCAAAGAATTTTTCATGTTGTAAATTCATATTACCCTCAACTAGTGTGTGAAATTTCTGTCGGCATGTTACAAATGCCCCCTCTGAGGTATCAAGAAGCATTTTTCATTTATATAATGATGGCTTTGTTTGGCATCAAAGTTTTGTTAATCAGAGTCTCTTCTTTCCTTGCTTCATAAGTAGACAATCTAATCAGACAGTCTAAAAACTAACTGAGATGCATATATTTCAGCAGGTTTGAGGACAATAACATGAGGATAAAACACAGTATAAAAGGATAAAATATAGTGTAAATGAAGTAATACTTTAATTCTATGTTTCTAAGATTTTCCTGCTTTTTTATTGAGGCAGAAATGAACAAAATCAAATAATTTAAAATAAAATAAAAGATCCTGACATGCTCTAGAGATGTGCTACCATATTTACCATCATAACCAAAATTATAGAATTATTTAATCTCATTTTCCTTCTAGGTTGAAACCTTCAGATTGGAAAAGCTGATGTTTAAGACATATTTCCATGTAAATTGCTTTAAGGTATTTGCATGTAAAAATTCATAGGAAGAATAAATAGTAATTATCATTGCAGACAGCTCAAACTGAAGAAAACTCTGCACTTCACAGCAGCAATTAAGGAAAGCAAACTTGGTAAAATGGATAATGAATAGGATATAAAGCACACAGGTATCCCATTGGAAATCAATGGAACGCTCTCCTCAGAGTCAATCTGGAAAAGGATAAGGAAACAAGGAGTGTTCAGAAGCAAGCAGTGAGAATTACAAGATGTGGGGCTTTCAGTAAACTGTTCTAGGAAGCAAAATTATGGCATCAAGATTGAGTAATTTGGCAAGTGGATTCATAGAAGCTATCCATTAACATATATCAGAGAGAATCAAAGAAGAGTTTAAACTGAAGGGATCTTCGGAAATCAGTCAAGTCATCTTCTCAAGGAGGGTCAGCTAGAGTAGGTTTTCCAGGACCATGTCCACTTACATTATAAATACACCCACAGAGACTCCACAATGGTTTCAGGTGATCTGTTACAGTGTTTGACCACCCTCAGTGTGAAAAAGAGGGGTGTGTATATACACATCAAGATATATAGCTATAGATAGCCAGATGAAGATAGAGCTAGTCATATAGATAGATACACATGTATTTACCTCCATCCTGCAATCCCATGTGAACAGGAGTGACATGCATGGGCAGGTAAGATGGAAATAAATTTTGTGTAAGAATTCTTACTTACTGAGTCTTTGTTTATTCCTATCTGTGATAACAAACACCTTACCAGAAGCTGTGGATTTCCTAAGACTTCAGTTTCAAGCTCCAGTAACTATGAAATGTTTTGAATAGTCATAGATGTGTACTAAATATTTGAAACATTGTTTGTTCAACTCATTCTCAAAATATAAATTACATCAGAAGCTTAACAGAACACTAAGCAATGGTGTTGCTGATGTTATGCTCATTTTAAAGGGACATTTAACCTGATATTAGATGGCTAATATGTCAGAATACGTCTTTCAGAATCAGATTTGGAGTTTGATTAATTTAATTTGGAAGATATTTTTGAGAAACACCTTCAAAGATAGAAATATTGCAACCTCAAATCATATTTCTCTGTAACTGATTACTGAAGGATTTTTTAATCTTCCTCCAAAACATCAGCTAAGCTTTAGCACCAGAGATTTGTCACTGGATTGTGAAAATGCTGTCTCTGATCTCTTGTAGTCATTCTTTTTGTGTTGGGTTTGTGTGGCCCAGCTTTGGTAGCAGGGGGTCTGCAGAGATGGCTTTTGTCTAGCCAGGGTCATCCCAATACACTTGGAAGAGAGCAAACATAACTGGATCTTTACAGATTTTTTTTTTCAACATTTTATTATTTTGCTTGATTTCTGTAAATACTAATTAAAAAATTTATCATTGTAAATTTTAGATTGTGTGAGAAATATCTCATGGCCACCTAGCAGCAAATTTTCTCAGTAAACGACATAGAATGGTTAACCAAAAAAAAAAGAACTATTTTTTTAAAACTTTTTCCCAGAATATTCAAACTCCAAACTTTACAAATTCCTTTCCCTTTTAAGTTTAAGTTTCTTGTGTATTAATTTTTTCTCACCTAAAATTAACTACTGCAGCCTCTTTTCCTATTCTCACATTCTATTCTGATTGCAGATACATGAATATTTTAAAAAACCCTATCAAACACTTTGTTTGCAGCGTGGAAAAATAAGAAAGTATCCTGGGGCATTTCTCATATATTAATTATAGTTCTGGTTGATTTCCAGGAATAACTGTTTTAGAAACCCGCCCACAGAAAGTGAAACTGATCAAAGAATTTGTATTAGAAATACTGCCTATTTAAAAAAACAAAAAAAAAACAAAACAAAAAAAAACAACAACAACAAAAAAATCACAAACAAACAAACAAACAAAAAAGCAAAAGCAAAACCCAAAACAATTGGTTTCAGCCATAAAATAGAATAATGGATACAGGGTTTAGACGTAAGAGTCATCAAGAAAAAAAAAAGCAAATAAAAAGGGTAAATATTCAAAGTATCTTTAATGACATAGCAGACAATACATAGATATAAAACATGTATACATAGGCACACACAAACATTCACATGCACGTGCACACAAAAGTTCTTCCACTTGTATTCCCTGGGTCTTGTTTATTATCTTGTTTATTATCATCAGCAAAGATAATAAAATCCCTTGGGTACTAACCTATTCTCTGGTGCTGAACTGTTCCATGTGGTTTGGTAACATAATATTTTTTTTAAGAAAGAAGCCTCAAATTTTTATATCTGTCTCAGATTTTCATTGTGATGTTTGAGTCTGATTTCAAAAAAAACTGAATACTTTTATCTGTAGTTGGAGAAAAGGCACACAATTCTAAAGGTAGATGACAAGAAAAATTTTATCAGTTATATGTAGGCTTCTTGTCCCACTGTATCACAGTATTTAAGGAGGAGATGCAAAATCCACGGAGTTATCAGTCAGTACCTGGGAGATAGGGATGCTGTGACATATCTGGAAATAAGATATTTGGTTCCACATCTCTCAGATGTTTCTGGTAAAATGTTGAATCAACAACCCATCCCTAATGCAATGATCAGTTTAACTAGGGAAGGTTATTCCTTTAAAGTGTTGCCCATACAACAATCACTAAGATGCACAGTTGCTGGTTTCAGCACTGTAGGATGAACATTGTTGTTGTAAGGTCTTCATTGAGCAGTCCATGAGGCCTCAGGTGACAGAAAGAGAATGACCACGAGGACAGTGAGTTACCATAGACAGCTCTGCTGCAGTGACATATATATGACTGTATATTTCAGAGAAATGCTGCCAGCCTAGAGATGCTCATTATCTGTAACTTGCACAGACTCTAAGAAGAATATCCAGTTTCCAACAGTTCTGTTTGTTTTTTGTCTAAGTTATTAAGACTGGCATACTTTTAATCACTTTATAGAAGTAAAAAGTTTTTTTGAGAGAGGATGAAAGTGCATTTTGGTAATTAGTGTTTGCAAAGTTCTAAGAAGTCCTAAATTTCAGTCACTGGGTTCAAAATAATATGAGCATTTCTTTGTTCCTGAACTTCTGTGAATGTCCCTAAGTATACACTGCCTTTGATCAAATGATCAAGGTAATTTTGATGCCTTTATTCATGTGGAGTAGATCATTGCACAACATAAATGGTCCTACAGAGAACTCAATAAAGTACTTGTGGTTTGCAGTAGTATTCAATGCAAACAACAGGGTCTACTACCAATGGATAATGAGAAAAGAGGGTCCACTTCAATTTTAATTAAATCAATAGGAGTGTTTCCATTTGCTTCACTAAATAGGTTCTTTTCCTTTTTTACAAGATTTCTAATAGTCCATTTTAAAATATGTTTCTCCCTAGTGAGATCAAAATGAGTCTTTTACTGTGGCAACCAAGAAATATTTTCAATGCAGATGCAGTCATTGTGTTGTTTTACAGAGTGTAGCATTTACAATGTTTGGTCATTTGTGTACCACTGAAATAATGAGACAGACACACAATGTGACGTGCAAATAGGTAAGAAAGCTTTCCAGAGCTATAGAACAGATAACAATATGGTCAGCTCATCTGAATAAAAAGCATCACTGTTTTTAGTAAAAAAAAAAAAAAAAAAAAAATAGGGGGGAAAAATTGTTGCATTGACTAAGTAAAGTTAAGGACGCAGCATTGCCAACCTCTATAGAATCCTTAAAACCTGATAGGCCTTGTAACTTGCCATAGCTACAAACTATTAAAGTACATAATGGTTTTTCCAGCAAGCGAAAAAACCTTAGAACAGACTCATGAGGAGAATGCAACTGCTCAAACAAAACCTTCACCCAGTAGAGCCACCTCTTTAAAATGTTAATGTTTGATCTCTTTTGAGTTTACCAGTTTAGAAAAGCAAAATAAAACCCCCGAGCATTTCTAATAAAGATCTACATTATCTGGAAATCATTGAGATGCATAGTGCTCTAAAGAAAAGAAATTGATAGCTTCGGTATATGCTAATACTCATGCCATTATAGTTCATATTCACTCCTGCTACCAGTTGTTTACATTGTCTTTTCATACAACACTGAGAACCAGCCTTGAGGAGGAATCCTTTTATTGCTTTTAGAGCAGTGTTCTGAAATAATGCCTTGAATTCTCTTAGAGCCCCTGCAAAACTGTTACAAGATGGAAGTCTAAAGTTCCTTGAAATTTTAAGGACTTCTTTAGTATACTCCACAAATACCTAGTTTTAAACCTGTCTGCCTACTTTATTTAGATAATCTATTTTAAGAGAGGATTTTTCTATTATATAAGACCAAATTCTTCAAAGATACAGCTTTTAAAAATGTGAATGCACCCATTGAGCTCAATTGAATTAGATTACTGAGAATAGTAACTATAAATGCCTGCAGGAAAAACAAAAACAACAACAACATTTCCTTAATGTACTTTGCACTAAATACACTTTTTCATAAGTGCACCTAAAAGCAAGGTTCTGGTCACATAGTTCCCTTGAGCATTTTAGCCAGAAAGGCCAATAGTGCTAAATCTGTAAAGCAGACAGAGATAGGTCACCTTCTTTTCTCAGGGTAGCACAGGTGATGTCAGCAGTTCAGGGGTGGAATTCTGGGGCTTTGGATCATTCATAAAATCCTTTTGTAAAATCTGAATGGAATCTCAGGTGAATAGTAAACATGCATCTCTGTTTTCTGTAAAAGCATAGATAACCAAATTTATAGTTAATATCTGTGTATTTACATGAACTGAAGGGGTGCGGCACAAAAATCTGGTACAAACTATGCAAGCATGTGTGCAATAATATTTTTAATAATATTAAGGCATCTGAAATGGATTTTCAAAGCTGCTTTGATGAATTTGATGCAACTCAAACTATGTCTCCTACAAGACAGTGGATAAACACAACCCAAGTTAGAGCAAACATGTTTGGTAGTTTTTCATGGTAACAGTATACTAACTCTCTTCACAAGCAGGTATTACAGTGCTTATGAAAAAGCACTCACTTTCGTTTGACAGATTACCACTGGCTCTTTTTTTCCACCTCTTCTTTTAGTTACATTTGCTAAGTCTTTACACCTGGAAGAGCCAACTACCTGCAGCCCCAGGGAGATGTTATGTATTACTGCAATTTAGTGGTGGAGACTGCCATTTCTTTTCTCCAAAACCACTAAATGTTGGGAGTTCTGCTGTTGTTGGTTGCTTTTTCTTGGTTCTTGCCTCCTTAAATGCTGTTAACTACTTTTGTCTTGATGTAGTTGTTTGAATGTTTTGGAAAAGGATTCATTTTTCACTTAGGCATTTTGAAGCCTTTGGTAGTCTTGTGTGTTTGGGGTAAGTTTGAGAAAGATCTTTTGCCCAAGCCTTGCTTTGCCTCTGCTACCCCAGAAGCAGGGACTCTTGACCTGTGGATGTAATGCTGCTTTTCTCAGGGCAGTTGGATGTTTGCTCTTTATTTTATTATGTGTGTACAATTTACCATCGGTAAAGGAAATCCCATGTTAGCTCATGATCCTGCCTGTAGAGGGGCTGTATTTCACTGCCCCCAGGCCATTGTGGGACTTTCTACAAATTCAAAAGAAGGACATAAACTCTATCTGTTCTAAAGATGTGGCTCTCAGCAGGCTGTGGAAGGTTTTATAATCCCATGGCTGTATATTTACTTTTGAGCTGTGTAGGTGCCAGACAAAAGTAATGGTAGAATTAAATGAGATGTAGTTGATATGATTATTTCCTTCCATTGACTGCATCTCCTTAGTATTTTATCTTTCAGTTTAGTAGGATTTGCTGGACTGGCTTGGATCTAATTGCCAAGCTTTGTCTTCATCTGGCAGGTTCTCATTGTCCTAATATAAGATTATAGTGTTGGGCTTTTTTACTTCACAAATACCCTGTAATATGTACAATAGGAGCTGTCAGAAGGATGTAGAACAAGAAAGTCAGCAACATGGACAGTAAAATATGCCCTCTATTTTCCCATGTGCTAAATGTGCAGAAAAAGGCTATTTTATAAATCTTTTTGGTAACAGACTCTATAACTAGGATGTGGGTTTTTTTATGAAATCCAGTGTAACTTTCTTATTGAAATGAGCATGAATCTTGATTTTCAAGGCACATGTAACTTGGAATTTTATTTGGCAGAGTTATTCTTACTGTCCTAGGACAGGCCCAGTTACAGTCTTTTTTGGGTTGAGAATTATACTACAAATATATTGGAAAATGTCAGAAGAACTAACTTAAACTCCAGTCAGTTTAATCTGGCATATGTTTGTGCTGCTGCTGAAAAGGTCATTTCTACTCTTGCCTTTATATTGGAGCTAATGTTCATGTGGCTTCAGAGTGAACTGATTAAAATGGTGTAAGGTGAAAGCTAAGCAGGGGCAAGTTGTTCAGGGTGAAAGTGGTTCCTGAAGAAGATTGCAGAAGAAGACTGTGGTTTCTGAAGAAGTGTGGCTGCATGAATGCCAGCCCTGGCATATGGGAATACAGAGAAGGATCTGCAGGACACAGTGTCTGTGACTGCTCGTTTGTGCACTGCTCCTCTGTGCACTAATATCTGCCAGCCTTAAACCTGAACCTCCAAAAGACAGCCTTTAACCCACTACTTCCATGGTCTGTGCTGTGTTATGCACTGATTCCACTGCCTCACAGATGTGACTAAGCTTCTTTGTGCTGATCCACGTAATCATGAAAACAAACAGCACTTAGCCAAGAAGCAATTTCTCTTGCAGAGAAATGAAATGGAAATCTTGATGTAGCACACTGTATTTCCCAAGCCCGCAGGCTGATTTTACTTGTGACCTAGAAGGCAGTGCTTTATGTAATTTCATTAATTTAAGTGATTTCGGACCATGTCAGTTTTGTCTAATGATAAACTAAACAAAATTTAACAGTCCCAATAAAGAAAGGGCCTACAGAAGTACAGCTAACGCTACTTCATTTTCATGACAAAAATGAAGATTGTATATTCTTGTGTATTTGGAAATCTATTTTGAGATAACACTGTCTCTGCCCACTATGTTTATTCTTCTCAAAATGAGTATAACTGAATTTTAGTTCTAAATTCTTTGCAAATTACAAGCATTCTTCCTTTGAAAAGCTTTTTGGGGATTTGAATATCTATTCACTTTCTAAATCATAATCCCATTTGTCTCCCCAGGTTTTTGAGTTGTTTTGGTTCCATCACTTTAGAAAAACATATTTCAAGCACCCTACAGTAGTATAAAACTCCATGTACTCATTCCATTCATTAAAATGTACTTGCTTTCTCTTCTACTTTGGAGCTATATAAGAACAAAAAGTCCTGTCTGTTCACTACACATGAAAATCCCCAGTGAATTAAATTTTTCCAGTTATAATGCTGTGTTTGAGTGATTTATGGTCCATGATGCATGGATGGAAATACACACACGAGATTTAATAGGCTATTTCCAAAACCAAAACAACCTAAGAAAGCCTCATTATGGATTGCATGTGCTACATGGTCAGTATTTAATCTTATGTGTAATAAGACCCATTACCTTCTGACAGTAACTGATGGCAACACAACATATTGTGACACACAGAAGTAAATCTGTTGGTTTCTGGGGCCACTTTTGCGACCAAAGAATTTTTTTTTAATCCTGCAGGAAGAAAATACTTCTTTCTGTGCTTACAGTGAAGGTGCTGTCAGCATGAATTTTTTAAGCTACATTTTGTGTATGGTCATAGAGGGTGAAAAGTGCATAGTTTTCTTCTAGGCCATGGTCTCCCAGCTCACTCTTACTGGCATTACAGGCCTGCTGATGGCTATAGCATAAAAATGCAGCTCTTTTTCAGCATTCTGTGTGTTTCTTTTGTTAGCTATGGCACAGCCTTTCACAGAATCACAGAATCATTTAGGTTGGAACATGCCTCTAAGACAATAGAGTCTAACCATTATTTTTGATATTGCTTCTGCAAAACCGCAGTGGTACGTCTTACCTGTATTTTCGTAATTTTAATTCTTTATTTACCACACATTAAACCATTTTTAATGTTCCTGATTTTCTTTATATATGTATGTACACAGGTATTTCACTTTCTCATAGTCAATTACATTATAGCATGAAACCAATGACAGTAAATAGTTTTCCACTTACCTTGTAGAAATGGTGAAAGTGATATCTATTGTTTGTCTTCAAAAGTTAGCATGCTATACTGTCTCTATGGCACTGCATATTTTTCTTCTTTTTAATACAGTCACACTGAAAAAAAGAGCAAATAGCACAGTAAATGCAAACAGAATCATTGATACTTGAAAGGTGTGAGGCTGGATCAAAACAAACTAGCAAATCTTCAATTATCAAACAGTTTTAATCAGTGATTCTTCTCACAAAGGCATATATAGTTACCTATATGTACACTTTATTTCTATGTCAGTTTGCAGACACCTTTAATCTAGTAGAAGTGATCTGCTGAAATGTAGTCCTTAGAGCATGAATGAAACTAAATAGAGATTTCTTGTACCAACCATATAAACTGAACCGTTCAAAGTGCAGTGATTACAAGATGGTCCTTGGTATTATCATCATTGATGATGCTATTAAGAGCTCAGAGAGGAATCCACTTCCACACACCCTCCTCATTTGAAACACTACAGACTGGGAGATGGAATGGAGTGCCCATAGCTGAACCTTGATTTGATCTCATACTGATTACTTGTATTATTTACTTTCATTTTTTGAATACAGTTATCAAATTTTCTTCTACAGATGGGAGTTGTGGAAAGCATGGAAAAGAATTATCCACTTAATTCCAGACTGTGAACATGATCAATATTAATTTAATGGAAAACCATGCTGTCATGCAAATGTTCTCTAAGGAATTTAGTAGAGCCTCTGTACAAACATTCAAGATTCTGAATTGGGTCCTTTGCTTCAGGATTATAGACAGAATATATTATTATAATTCAAATTTTCTTTTCAACAATAAAAAAATTCTTTCCTCCTCTACATGCTTGAGATAGAGATTTTATATTCAGAAAAACAAGGCTTTTAAAAGCCTTTATAGCAGATGTTGTTGTTAACCAAGAATCCCAAGGATCCATGCATTATGAAGTAATCACCTGGAATGGATGTAAACTGAGCAAGGGAATTCCACTGCAGAATTATAAATATCTCATTCTGCATAGAGTAACTGCTTCTTACTGCTACCTAAGTATAACAATGGCTATAACAGAGAAAGAAAAACAAAAGTAAACCAAATTAGCCAGAATCACCTGGTCTATGAAAAAAGAAAGCATTGTCAGAGCTAAAACAAGTAAAACAAAGCTACACGCAGGTTAAGAAATCTACCCCCAAGACAGACATAACGAGCTTCAGTCCTGAGTTCTGGCAAGAACTGGCAGTACTCTATTTCTCTATTTCAGGGCTATCCCATCAGACTTATGAAAGAATCATATTAGTGGGTAAAACTTAACAGTGAGTCAGGATGACATTTAAGGATCACTGGATCCTTAGTAATTGAATGAACAGGGGTTTTAATACAAAATTTTACTTCTTGAAAATGGAAAACGTGGAGTCTTAAATTGATGGGTGTAGTTCTGACCCCACAGTTATGATTACAGTGGATTAACTCCTTCCAGCAAGTCATGTTCTTTCTTAAGTCTCTCTGGATATGATTGAATGATTTTGTGTTTTACATTAGCACTGCTAAAATATTTGAGGTGAAACAAAGTCAATCCCATATGTATTTTAGGGCATAACAAAATAAATATATTCTACTTCTCTGCACCCGACCTTGTTTATAGTTTTATATCACTCAAAGACAGGCTGGCCTTTATAGAACCAGAGATCACTAGGAAAGCCAAAAGGAAATCAAAAGAGGATCTGAACAGCAGCACTGATTTAATCTCATTAACCTCTGTAAACTCTCGGGTTCCTCATGCTCTTATGAGCCTTCCTCCTATTCTGTAAAAATGAGTAATATATCTATAAGGAAGCTCCACCTCCATGAATTGTCTGCTTGTAAAAGACAGTAGGAAAACTTCACATTCTTGTGACTTACCTTGACATGCAGTTGCCGGTTCAGGCCCTTCATGGTTGGCAACAAGGAACAATATTACATAAAAACTATAAAAAGTGAGTTGGTCTCTTCCACTTTTCATTCGTGTGGGTATTTCACAGTCCAAGTTCATTAGCTTCCAATAGAAAGCTCTCTCCTACATTTAGTCACCTCTGAAGCTGATAAGAAGGTTTTGGTGTTCTGTGGTCTGCTGAACTGTTCTAGAGGAATAATTTCAAGGAAAACCATGCTGTCATACAGATTTTCTCTAATGAATTTAGTAGAGTCTTACTCATCTCACATGAGTTTTCTTTATGAACAGGTAGATCTTATCTTCCATCTCTCATGGTCCATTTTCAGATTGTTTTTTACCTTTCACCATGCCTTCTATTTGTAGATCGACTCTCTCCAAATACCTGTGGTCTACTGCTATAGCAGTGGCTCCAGCTCTTGAGGTTTTCTCTTTGCTAGGTGCAGCAGGACTCTTGAACTCCAGAGCACAACATGCTGTGTCTTGGGTTTAAAGCAGGAGTCTCACTCTTCCACCTGTTGCCTTGTGCTCCCAAACTGTGAGGCTTCTGGGGCTCTGTCTCTGCCCCTTCTTGCTCCAGGTCTTCATATGCTGGGTGAAGGTCTGGTTAGCAGATTTGTCATGCACCAGCCAAGCGAGGCTGATTCCAGAAGCCTGAAGAAAAGCAGGAAAGGATATTTTTAAAAGGAAGTCATACTCCCTAAAAGTAGCTTGACATCCAGACCTAGATATGATATATAAACTCCTATGATACACAAAATCAGTATACAGCCTTTCTGCAACAAAACATCCATGCCAAGTGTTGAAATTCAAGTCTCACAGACCATTTACTCTTCCAGTAGCTCAACGGACATTGGCTTATTTTCAGTTCTGCAAATGGAACTGTAGTACCTTGAGCCCCATGAGAAATGTATGAGCACTTCTGCCATGCTTATGAGACTAATTTAATCTCTTTGTTATGTGGTTAAATCATCCTTTCTCAACCAGAAACTTTATAGTTTGAAAAAGGGAACACCTTACTGAATTCTTATGCAAAATGAAAGCGTATAGAAGGGGGCATGACAGGGCAGACTACCAGGACCAATATAAAAAGTTGCCTGGATATTGTATAACTAAACTTTAGGAAAGCTGTGGTCTTTCATGGGGTCACTGTAGACCAAGTGATGAATTCTTGTCTGGATAAGTGTACAATGAGGTGGATGGAAAATTGGCTGAACCATCAGGCTCAAATAGTGTTCATTAATGTCCCAAAACTCAGCTGGTGTCCTGTAAGAAGTGACATCCCACAGGGACAAACAGCGAGGCCAGCATTGTTTAATTTCTTTACCAATAACCTGTCTAATTTTGCAAGTCGGTGAGTAGCACTAAAATGAGGGATGGAGGGAAGAGAAGAGGGAGCAGGGGGTCTACCATGCTGGGGCAGGGTGCTCCATAATGACCCATTTGGCTTAGTAAAAATACTCCAAAGACCTTAATTTTTAATTTTCTAAAGCATTTTGGCTGAGTCATGATTTTTCAGAAGCAGTTCTCTGAGAGAGGAAAATGCAAAGATTTTATGGAGAACAGTGAAATGGGAAAGCAGCACAGCAGTCTGGCAAAAGCTGACTCTAAAATAAGCAACAGAGAAGTTGTAATCCCCATGGACTGTACTAACAAGTACTGATTTGGCTGGAGGAGCAAAGAAACTATCTTCTTCCTTCTCTTCTTTCCTTGCACACATCTTTTACAACCCTTTATCCACCTGATGATGAGGGGGAGGATGTAGGAGAGAAATTATTATAAAGCCTCTTTAATCCTGAATCTCTGCATAATTGCCTTACTGTATCCCATTCCTTATTATTTTTCTTAGTCTCTGCTAGAAGATTATCTTATATTTAAAAGCTTCAGAATCTCAGCAGAAAAACCTGAGGAAAGATATGACCTTCTATTAAGTTAAGAATTAAATTCCTGAGCTTAGTGTGGTGTGAGAAGACAACTTGTTTGGCTACATTTATAGTTTCGTGTATGATGCCAACTTTACTTGGTTCTAGCTAAAGGTAATTATTTGTGTTAATTGTTTAAATTGCAAAAGAAACTTCTAAAAACTTCTCCTTCAAAATTGAAGCTTGAAACCAGAAGAAAATATAGATGCTTTGATTTTGGGGCTATGTATCCATCTCTGTATCAAGAGGGTTGTGCCAGATCAAGCATGGGATGCTTACACAGATATGAAATTGTACCATTTGCAGCAGTTTTATTAAATTAATTACTTTCATTTAATTATTATTTACTCTTGGAATTTAACACTCAGATGAAGACTCAGATGGCAGCCTCTGCAGAACTACTGCCTCTACTCTACTTGTTTGGTGGTTGCTTATGTTTAATATAATCAGCTGGCAGCATATGCTGTGGCAAAAATACCAGTAAAGGATCCATGACATGTATTTGGGAAAAAATCCAGCTGTGCTTAAGGTCAGCAAAATGATGTATTTGGGGATCAGCATAGTCCCTAGGTATAGACAATAAAGTCAGCAAGTGATTAGGAGGGTAAGTGTGCAAGATCTGGGAGGAAAAGTTTATAGGTGAAAAAAGGATATGTCTGTGGAGGAAGAGAAGTTACAGACTCTCTCAAGTGATGACAGTCTTTGATTTAGCGGGGTAGAGATTATAACTTGATAAATATCAGCCAAAAAGAGATGGCAAGCAAAACCCCAAAAGAAAACACAGCATGGGGTGATTGCATGTCCTAGGCAGTAGCTGTAGTCAGCATCATCCTCTCCAGAGCCTGCAGGCAGACACATCCCTCCCAGGACCATCTCAGAAGTGGGTGCAGCAGCACGATGCTGATAACAGCTGGACTGAGTGCAGTGAGCTGCTGGACTCACTAACAGACCTGCTTCTCACAAACCTGCACAAAATGCTACACAGTAAGAAATTATCGAGTTCTTGGAGGTAATAACTCCAAAGCTGTGCAGCTGCTTTAATATTGTCTTTAGAGATGGCACTATGTATTACAAGGCAGGCTTCAATTCAGCGTGCGTAAGTACTTGGAGAATGTTAAACACTTAGCAACTGATACAATCTGGCAATATTCAATTGCAGTCTACTTAATTCAGTGAGTGGAATATCTTTTTCCTATGTGAACATGTTTTGTGGCAGAATATGCCCATATTTTTGTGGTGACTGAGCTTGGTAATCCTTTCACGTCAGGTATCATCATGTGTTAACTTTACAGAGATGTGTGCTCCATGAACCTCGGTCCTTTTCTAGTGCCTACAGTGTCATGAAAAGTAGCATCAGGATCAGTGCCAAAGCTGCTCTGGCTTGGAAGCTATCACAGAACACCTGTGTGTGTCTGCATGATACTGCTTCTGTCTGAAAGCCTTTCCAAGTGCCAGGAACTGCTGTCACATTCCCAGCAGCACACAGTTAACTTGTGGGGAGTAACTGCTGCAAGCTGCAATCTGGAGTGAGTATTTCCAGTAGAGCTGACTCATTCTGAAGTTGATGAGATAATTCATTGTTTCATAGGATGAGTTTCCCTCTCCAGTGCTATCTTCAGTTCAAGAAGTAGGAAGATGATGTGATTCTGGAAGTGCTGAGCTTAGGTTGGAAGCACTTCCTGCATCTGTATTCAAAAAGGAATGTACCATTTTTTTTAGGCACAGTGATGTCATTCTGTGAAACAAACTGAGGAAGAGCAAAGAACCTGGAATGGACACGCTATAGAAAAAGTTACAGCAGGCAGGACACTGGAAAGGTGGAACAGTATGGACGATGACAGGCCACTGGGAGTTAAACTGAAGAGAGTGAGGAGGAAGAACGAGGAAAGGATGCCCAAACACTACTTAGATGGAGAATGTAAGTCAGCAGGGAATCTTCCCAGGAAATAAAAGCCCCTTGCACGAGAAATAAGAGACATAAAATATGTCACCATCGCATTTCCACAGATCTCTATCATTCTATTTTTTTAAGGATTTAGCCAAACCTGCAAGGACATTAAACAAACTGGGAACAGTTCTTAGGACATCCTAGCACTGAGCTCAGAGAATAGAAAAATCAGTGTTGACAGTAGCAGTACTTCTCACAGTCTCCAACATACCATGTTATCTATTCTCCCTCCAACACCCCGGGCTTTAAACCTGTTTCAACACTATCATAATGGGTAGCATATCAAAACAAGGAATACATAAAGATTTCAGCCTTTTGGGTTTTGTGGGTTCTTTTGTTATCTTTCTTCAACAAGACTCTCCTTGTTTCTTGAAAATGTCATTCTAGCCAAAGATCTTCTATAATTAAAGAGCAAAACTGTCCAAATAATTAGAAGTTTTCTCTTGCCCTGAGCATAGCTCTGGGCATAGAAATGGAGTTTAAGGCAAACTGCGCAGCAGTAGGAGTAATTGAATTATTTAAAATGAATGTCTGCATTCGAAACCCTGTTCAGTGAAAAAAAAAAAAAAAACAGCAAGATCAGGAACAATGGAAAATGATAGGGGATTTTCCTTAGGAAAGTAATCAAAGCAAAAGTTACAAAAATCTTCTCTAAAGTGCAGTGAAACAGTGGGATTTTTTTAAAGCGACTGGCTGTCAGGCCCCTAGGGCTTCTGGCCTTGATTTTGCAATGTCTGCACAGGCAGGACTGGCTGCCAGCAATGGCTTTCATATGCATTTCCTACAGAATATGCTACAATAAAATACACATTAGGCCCTTTTCATTCAGAACACATTGCCAATGGTAAAAATCCTTGAGTCCATTCTCATTTTCTGATGACAGGAGGAAGAGTCTTGTCTAATTAGGTGCATCTCATCCAAGATTCCTGCTTGCAAATCTCCCATCTCTGATAATGAGGTGTTCCTGCTCCCTCTGCAGGGGCTAAGCAGGCTGCAGTCATAAAAGAGACAGCTTTTGTATGCCTGAGAACCAGGTGAAGACACAACCCTGACTGAACTTGTCCTCTCATTAGTGCCACAAGGAAAAATTTGCTCAGTTGAAAGTTTGGGAAAAATATTATTTGGAGCCTTTTATATCTCCCTTTCTTGCTGGTTGTTTTCTGGGGCTCTTTTTGAGGGTTTTGGGGTTTTTGGTTTGGATGCTTGGTTTTTTTGCAGCATAATAAAGCCAAAAACATAAATTATTTTGTGCTGATTGCATTTTCTGCTTCTTCAGGCTGATTTTCAAGCTATGGGATTTTGTGGCATCCTTAGGGACCAGCAACTTACCCTCTTTTATTTACTGGTAGAACATCAGTGCGATTAATGGTGCTCGGTAGGAAGGAGACAGCTGAATGTGACAGAAGAGAAGTAATGTGTAAGCATGCCTGTGCTAGCTCTGCAAAAGCTCCTGATAGCAAACTTGGAATAAAACTCTTCCTAGTGTGCAGTCAAAGCTCTGGACTGCACCCGTGCATTTCAATAGACTTTCTTTCCTTTAATGAAGCTGCTCTTCACTTATTTACCTTAAAACACTTATGTGGCTGTCACCCAAGTGTTTTGAAATAGAGATAACAGCTAGTTCCCCTTTCTTCTTCATTGGAGACAGGAGAAATGGTGTGATTAATTTATTACAGATTTTTGTTTGCTTTATGTTTGTATGGATGACTGGGCACAATGTGCTGGAGACTGGGTGGGAATAAATTATCAAAGGAGAGCTATAGCAGAGCTGAAAAAAGGGAAATCTGTGGATGCTCATTTCACCTGAGGATGCTTTCCATAACCTGAAGTCCTTCTCCTAGTGAGTTCTGTTACTAATAGGATGTGTTGCTGCATTTGCTAAGAATTTTGAATTTTCAGACTGTCTGCCTTCATGCCTTCATGTCTATATTTTGCCACTCATCACATATGTTTTTATTTCTATTCTACCTCATAGCCATCATGACAATTTTTTTTGTAACTTGAATTCTTTGAGCAAACAACAATGTGCATATTAGACATTGTATGAAACTAGAGCTACAATTATAAGTCTTATTTTCTCCAATGTAAATAGAGTATTCCTCGAATAATGAATAAAACATGATAACTTCTTAGCTGCAACCATTGAAAGAGGAAATTGAATTCTTGCTCCCTGCTGTCAGAAAGGAAGAGTAGGATTCCAGGAGAGGTTCTGGCCAGGGCAGGGTTAATTTTTGCAGTAGTTGTGGGGGGAGCCCTGACAAGAACCCAGAGGCTGTTGTGTACAACCTCACATCACAGCTGGGAGGGGAGGTGGGCAGAGGAGTGCAAGGAGGGGAGGGAAAGGACTGTATTCTGGGAAGAAGGGGTTGCTTGCATGGTGCTGATTCCAAACCACGGGGAGCTGTCGGAAGAGTGAGGCTGTGGTTGGGTGTTTGTTGTCAGGGGTTTCTGTGGTGAGCAATCATAGTCATTTTCTTATGCCCTCTGTCATTCACGTGGTGGCTGTCACTGTTTCTTTCCTTATCTCATTGCTGTTTCCAGTAAATTGTTCTTATATCAATCTGTGTGATCTTCACCTCTTGGTCACCTTTTGATCTTCACCCAGTTCTCCTCTCCAGCCCACTGCAGGGGTCAGGGAGGAGGAGGCACAGAGTGAGAAAGTGGCCTGAGGTTCACAGTGGTTTCAGTGGGAATGCTAAATTTGGAAGTACAATTCCTAAACACCATCTATTAAGAGACATTTTAGTTGGAAAAGGACCATTTGAAACTGATAGTGTTCCACAGTTATTTGACTCCAAAGTGGTGAGGTTTTTTCAACAAAATCAGTGAAATTTCAGCCTTGGCTTTGAAGAAATTTTCTTTATCCAAACCTAATAAATCCCTTTACAGTGGTGAATAGGCTGTAATGATGCTATTTAGAGTGGACATTAAGAAAAATTTCTTCACTGAAAGGATTGTCTAAAAATTGGAACAGGCTGCCCAGGAAAGTGGTGGTGTCAGACATGCAGATGTAGTAGTGGGGTACGTGGTTTAGTGGTGGACTTGGAAATTAACAGTTGGACTCAGAGATCTTGAAGGTCTTTTCCAACCTGAATCTGTGATCCCTCTAGGGTGAAGAGAAGTGTAAAGTGGCCAGAGAGGCCTTTCCTTATCACACTGAAGTGCAGTGATGGGAGAGAGGAAGGAAGCATCACAACAAACCACACACTGCTGCAAGGCAGCCTTACCTGCACATGGAAAATTATCTAAATTCTCAGTGTTGGCATTCCTGAGGCCTTTTTGGAGCATCACACAGTGTACAGATATCAGCCCACTGCACACAAGTGGCATGGGACACAAAAGGCCTGATCTGGCACCAGGTGGAGCCTGGAAGCAACTCTGTTATAAACACTGTTGAAAATTAATGCCTTTGTCTCTTGGGGTTTTATAACACTTTAATTTCCTAAACCACATTCACCTGAATCTCTGCACACACATTTCACTGGTATATGATTTTAATTGTTTCAATATTCTCCTAAAAGCTGAAGCAGGTAACTGCTCAGTGAACTCTCTTACCTGTGTTCCAAGATAGCAAAGATGACTGATTAGTATGAAATGAAATTGTGCACCCATATTAAACCTCGAGACTTCATAGTCTGGCTTGTCTTTATATTACCCTTCAAATTAGGCTGTGATTTCCTTTAGCTAAAAAAAAAAAAAAAAAAAAAAAAAAAAAGAGAGAGAGAGAGAGAAAAGGAAAAAGATGTTAGTAATAATTTTATAGTTTCATATGAAGAACTGCAGATACCAGATAAGGACAGAAGTTCTTCAGGAGCAAAGGGTTATAACCTAAAAGGTTAAACCTTGATATCTGGATATTTAAACAGTAAACTGTTCTGAAAAATTTAGGACCTTTTTTTATGGGTATAATATAAGGATATTAACATTTTTGTAACTATTCTGGGACACAAAACTTTCTGGTTTCCATGGTCAGCCTTTTTGGAGACCAGAGGCATAGCCCCAAATTCAGGATGCTCATTTAAATAGCCATGCAACTTTGCAGTAAATTTTACTCTCTCAGAGGACAGGAGATCAGCATTAACCATGCATTCGAACCCCTTTGTGGAAAACCTAGACTTTTATTTGTGATACATTTATTCTTCCTTTGAGGAGTCAAAAGAGACCTATAGATCTTTTGGGGAAATGGCTGACTTTATAAATTATTGAGGCATAACTGCAATAATTAGCTGGCTTTTGTCATCATCATACTCCATATATAGCAGAGCTGCTAATATTTTACTTTTTTCAGAGCTTTTGTCTCCTCAGTAGATTATATCTGTATGATTGGTTTTGATCACTTTGTAATGAATATTATATCACAGTCTGCTAAGTAGACTAGTATCAACATGCTACTACTTCTTTGGGATTAAAATATATGTGAAGAGTTTAAAAAGGCATTCACACTGAGTGGAAAAATTCAGTGTTTTCCAAATAATTTGATTCTGTAGATTAGGCCAGTCTTTGATTGTGTGTGATATTGCTGGACATAGTAAGTCCATGGAAAGCTGTTTCAGTTCTAAATTGGCTCACAAAGACAATTCATCATTGTCTCCATCCTGAGGTGCATGCATCCATCATGTCCTTCAGGGGATGGTAGTAAGTATTTTAATCCTGCTTTACAGATAAAAAGCCTCAACAATGAGAGCTGAACAGGTTTATCAGACATTGCAGCACAGGACAAGTGAAGCAAGAAATGAAGCTATAGGACACTCTGATGTCCTAACCATTAGAAGTATACAGCTTTCCTAGAAAATCTGGATAAGGATGCATCTGCATTTTATCTAATTGTCCAGACTCAACTTTTGAGAATTTGTGACTGCAAATTCAATCCACTTTATTTCAGCATGCTAATAGCTGCAAGTGTCTCAGATGTCGCTCTCTACATCCACCCCCCTGGTTTTTCTCCACTGCTCTCTGGGTGTATGCAGTGCTAGTTGGGCTGCCTTACAAAAGCTCCTAGGGCATGTACAATTCCTCTTCTGTGGCAAATGGTTTGCCTGTTGCAGGCCAGTGCTGCAAAGTGATAGTGCTAGACTTGTAACATTCCAGAGGTGTGCTTCCCCAGTTACGCTTCAAGGAGCCACAGGAAACTGCTTTGGGCAGCCTGCTGGCCATCCTAGAGGCTCTGAAATGTGGTAAAAAGTAGAGAGCCAAATGTCAGATATGATGCTTTGTAAATAAAGATGTGGCCCAGGAAACATCGGCCAATATGTGCTGAACTGAGCCTCCTGTACCCGGTTTTTATGATCTTTTAGACCAGAGCAGGCATCAAAACACAAACCACTGAGCCATTTGTCACTCTTTCAACATAGAAGGCCTGTGAAATGATACAGAATGGTGCAGTCAAACCCTTGAAAGCATTATATGCACAGAGCATTGCTCTGCTTAACACATTTCAAACTACAGAAACTGCTAATAAGATAAAAGGCGGTAACAAATCAAAGAATATCGCCTCCAACAATCATGCATGGCTTACCATGGCAAACACATCCTCGCTGAGTAAGGAGAGTGCTCAGCGTCTTTTTCAGGCCTCCTGCTGCAGCCTTTTATGCTTTTTATTTTTATCCCATTTGTCAAAATAACAGCCCTTTATCAGTGCTGATTGCAAAGATTTTGACTCCTTGCCTGCTGGTTTCCCCCTCTGCTCCATAGGAGTTTCCTAATTGAATATTACCCCTGTGAAAAGAAAAGCTTTGAATAAGAAGTGGAAAAAACTTACTAACAGTCTTGAAATCACCCGTGAATATTCCACCACAGTCCCACATACAAACTCCCATTCTCTCCCCAAAGTGAAGTGTAGTCTTCATTGAGAAGCATCAGCTCTTTCCCTGAAGCTAATCACATTTATCATACACTGAAAATTGTAAATGAACTGCAGTAAGACTCTAACTTGAAGAGGGGGGGAAGGATAGAAAGATATTAATTCAAAATAAGTTATAAAAGGTGTCTGGTTAGGTTAGATTCACTGGTGCCTCGTTTTTCATATTTATGAGTCAAAAACAAGGAATCATCTACTGCCTGCAATGAGACCTGGGTTTAACAATTTCTGTCCATGTCTTCGTGCATGGTGTGGGACTTTGAATTTATCAAAAGATAATTTGTAAACTCTCTTTCCTGGCACTATTATTCATGCTAAAGCAGCAGCAGGCTGCATGCTCAGGTTCACTTGAGAAAGGACAAAAAACTTGTACTTCAGGTCTCAATGTGTGTGGGAAGTGATGCTCTGGCTTGAGACAGATGAAAGGCTTTGTCTGCCAAGTCCTTACCCTGACCATGATGGCTACTGTCAAAGCTCACGTTTCCTACTTGCTCATCAAAAGTCATTCCTCAGGTGCTCTTGCTGCATCCCTTAGAGAATGAAACACAAAAAAACCCCAGAACTTTAAAGTCAGCTATTGAA
Organism: Zonotrichia albicollis; assembly: GCF_047830755.1. Lineage (NCBI taxonomy): Eukaryota > Metazoa > Chordata > Aves > Passeriformes > Passerellidae > Zonotrichia > Zonotrichia albicollis. Next base: position 84,834,136 of record NC_133819.1, read on the forward strand.
AGTGGAACCTGTTTGGCTTGTCTGTGAAAAAAAGGAGGAAAAAAAAAGAGAAGCATGTCAATGAGGCTGCTGAATGAGGCTGCTATGCACACCTGGCTTCTTCAAAGCATGGCAGACTTTCCTAGAAAACTGAGGGTCTGGTGTCTTGTTCCCTGGGATTCCTCAGCTAAGTGTTTCCTGAGTTTCAGGATGCTCCCTACCTCTTTGCACACAAACCAATTAAATAAATAAATAAATAGTAAAATGGGTGGTGAGGACATATGAAATACAAGGGAATCACAGCTGACAAATAACCATGGGAAGGACTTAAAATGGCTGAAGGGAAACTCTTCTCTCTACATCCTAGTTTTTCAGTCTCTATGCCATCATGGATTTATTTTTTCTTCTATTTTAAAGAGGGCTTTGTTATTCAAATGCTCATGAAAATAATCTTGCAAAGTTATTCCTTCAATGCACCAGCTCAGCATGTTGAGAAAACCAGAGGTTTTCCCACTCTCCAGTTTAGGCCTCCATTAAGGGAGGGCCGTCTCCACATTCTGCTCCTGCTGTCTGTCCTACCTCCAGGATTATACAGCCTTTAGCACCTTTTTCCATGTAATTCCCCCACTTTAGGAGGCAAACTCGTGAATCCATTTCCCTGTTATGCAGCTACATGTGAGACAAGAAGACTGCAAAAGGGAGGTATCTCTCCTACTGAGAGCAAGATAAAGGTCAACCATCCCTCAGTACCATTTTCAAAAATCACCTGTTCTCCTATCAGGTGACCTATAGTCGAATTTCTGCTTTACAACAAAAAGATCTTGAGAGGAATGGATGGTTAACTGAATTCTGATACTCCCAGTAGGTTAATTAGCAAGAGCTTAACCACATCCTTATTCTTTGAACAAAATGGCTGAAAAAAGGTGGATTTCAGCAAGTTTCTCTATGTGTGCACATTGGCCTGTGAAGTCAGAGCTGGCACAACCAAGAGGGAAGACCCAGAGGGTCCTCGGTCAGCAGCAGATATGGTTCAGGTGTTTTTAGGCAGGTAGACAACATGGGGTTCTAGCTGCAGAACAGATTCAACCATCACGTGAGTGGGAAGAGCGCAGGCTGGGTGGAATGGCCAAGGCTGGGTGGCTCCTATGGCAGCAGGCCAAGACTGCTCAGGACAATCAAGTTTGGGGTAACTCCAGAGCAGATGAGCTTTCTGTGTTTCCTGACAGCATGAGAGTCGGAGACAGGTTGTGATTGCTGCTGGGAAGTCTGGAGTGAGGCTGCCATCTTATTCCCCATACTGCTTCTGTCCCTTATCTGAGCAAAGCAGCAGTCACTCTGGCTTTGTAGGGTGCATGACCACTGTGGAGAAGAAGGTCCTGCACGTTTAGCCACTTCTGAGAGCTTGCTGCCAGCTCTGAATGTGCTTGGAGGCAGCCCTGGTTGCAGGCAAGAAAAAGTAAATAATTCTTTTGTAAACAAAGCAGTTTGATGCCACTAGGCATGGCAACTAAACATGCGGCCAGAGCTTTGAATTCTCACAGGTGCTCTTCTGAGTGGCATGCCCCTTCTTGTGAGGGCCCACCAGGCATGTGGAAGAGCAGAGTAAATGTGCTTTCCAGTGTGTGTAATCCAGTCTGTTGAGAGCAGAGGGAAGATAAAAGGCCGTAGCAGAAGGACACGTAGCGCTGCATCTCTTCTGGCTGTTCACAAGTTCCCAGCAAGTGCAGCATGAGGGAGAGAGCTATTAATAGTTCTGCTCATCACAGCTGCACAGTGAAACAGCATAATCCCAGCACAAGGGAATAGGGGAGCAGTGAACTCCAAAGTAAAAAACTTCAGGCACAGAAGGCAGCCTCAAAACTGTAATAATTAACAAAGGAAGGAAAGAATATGTGTAATACGGGTTATTTATGAAGCTACAAGAGAATGCCTCTGCATTAAATAAAATTTAAATGAAGCCTTGCACCTGAGCTAGAGAGACATGTGTCCCAGCTCACTCTCACATTCTATAAATGTTTTTTCTGAACAGATCAATTAAAGCCTTTGCTATACAGCTGCCTAATAAATAGTATATGTGCTGGAACATGTTCATCTCATTTTAATACATGTCTAGGTCTTCCTTAGGGTTCTCATATTCTTCTATTGCTATGGACTTCTTCTAAAAGTTATACACTTTTGGAAATTCTTGTCAGAAGAGTACAGGCCTGAATTTATATAAAAAAAAAAATTACAGAAATGCATATACATTCAGTTTGACAGAGTCCTCAGACAGTAATATTGAGTGAAGACTGTGATTTTGTGCAGTGATAAAATAGTATGTCTTGGTTATCACATAAACACACATCTAATTTTAGTGCATAAAGTGTATTCACAGTTTCCTGAAATTACCAGTGTTACAATCATAACTCTCAGGCAAGAAGAAGAAAATCCTATTAGTGCATCCCCACTGAGGAAAACAGTATGATTTGGAATAACAGTAGCTACTGAAGGCTGTGAAGATAAAATATGTAGAACATGATATCTGAGAAAATAGCATAATATTTGTATGAGAGTATTGTGCAGTATTTATGAAGAAACCTGCTCTGTTAAATGTTTATACCTTGATTAAATCCTATAAAAATGCTAAGCACACTTCCAGGCATATTTCTATTTTCACTTTTCAACAATTCAATTGCTTGTATTCAGAGGCTTTGCAAATGGCTTTAGCTGGGTCATCCTTTAGCTGGTATTTTTAACAAGCACAGTGCCATGGGCCATTCCTCTTGTCAGAACACATTTATTTTATTATCTAGATTATTGTGGCCATATTTTTCCTTATATATTCTACCTTGGTGATATGCTGAATTCTTGGATTTTCAGCAAACACTTGCAATGCAATTACTGTAAATATAATACAGTGTCTCTTATCCTCAGTTCTCCCAGAAATTTAAAATTATTAAGTTTGTATCAAAACTGCAAGAGAAAAAAAATTGGTTATGGCCGTCCTACACTGGTGGAGCAAGCACTGATATTGGGCCCAGATACGGTTATAAATGTTAAAAATATGTACAATAAACAATCCAAATGCTTAGAAACGCATTTTTAAAAAGATGGAGATGTAGCCTACCTATTTCAATATTTTCAGTTAATTTGGAGTAACAATTCCACATAACAATTCCAACTTATAGGAAATAGTTTTGTTTTAATTAAATCTGTGGAACATAAAGAAAAAGCTTTTTGTTCCACAGATTTTTAAACTATAAAAAAAAGCTTTTTTTTATAGTTTAAAAATAGGGACTTGAATGTAAGCTTTCACCCTCTCAGATGTCTTATTAATCAACCTCCAATGCCATTTCTATTACTGCTTTAATACTGAACTGAACAGTCACCAGGAAAATGAAATAAGCAGTTATTTGAAACCATGTCCCCCACATCCTAGCTGACTAACTTTTCAGCTTGAGAGGTTTAATAATTCTTTTCTAACACATCTCATTTGTTTTGCATTTTTTTAGCTTTCTATTGAGGCTTTATCAAAATAATTATTTTTATTTTTATTCACTCTCTTTTGAAATGCATAAACATTGGAGTTTGAAAAATAGCCTGACTAGACTCTCTGCTGACTTTGTGGTGCAAAGTGCAAACTGTCTCATTTAAAGTATATGAAGAAAACACATGGGATTATGGAAGAGTGACAATTAAGATGAACCAGAAGCAGGATCTCTCTGAGTCACCACGTTCCTCTAGAAATACTTTATTTGCAATAAAGAGGAAAAGATATGCAACATAAATAATGACTAATGAATTCTCCTAAAGCTTGGGTCAAAACCTTCATTAATAACGTAATTGATACACTGTAATGTTTTTTCCTAGTTGTGCAAATGATTATCAAGTAACTAATGAATCCTATAATAAAAACTAATCAGGATCAGCCAAATCTGCTTGGACCAAAATTGACGTGACATAACTGACAGGTGAATTCCTGTTAGTGGAGCTGTTTCAGATGTCAGTATGGGAAACACTCTTCTGGGGCAACGCTAGTTCAAAAGATCTAAAAACCAGATCTTAAACCCAGATGAGAATGAGTTTGGTCTCGTATCTGACAAACATACCATAACATATGGTAAAATGTTGTCATTTTATAGCTATTTCATTGGTTTGCTACAGGCATTATGAAAATATTGGGGGGAAAAAAGAGGCTATAATTATATTAGAGCAAATAAAAGTTTCAGATATAGATTCTGTTTGGATCTCTATTTCCATTTAACCATGATTGCAAAACATAGTCTGCAGTGGCCTTACTGCAAGAGGGCTACATTTTTAGGGAATCCAGTCTCTGGTCTCTGCTAGCCATAAAACATTTCTCCAGGCAAGAAGAACTCTTGTGAAAGTGCTGTGGGTTTTCCATATTGATAATACTGCAGGCCTCTGACTTCTTAAACATCTAGCATTGGTTGATGGTAAAGGAGCTCAGTGGAGACAAATGAGGATGAGACTGTACAGGCCAGCCCCTCTGAGGGTGGGAAATGATGCTCATGTCTGCCACATCTGCCATCCCCTCTGCATGCCATGGCACTGCCTTGTGAGCCTGGCCACCTCAGACCAGCAACAGGAGAGGGGCTGGCACCATTTGGAGAGGAGCAGGGCATCTGGCAAATCCCTTCCTTTTCTTTTGCTTGCATAGAACGTTTTCTCCATAGGACCACACAAGCACTGAATATGCACCCATTAACAAAAAAAACTGAAAGGAGTTTTCATGAACTGTAGTTGTATTAATCCCCATAGCTTACATTAATATTAGTCCTTCACACATTTTGTAAGCTGTGTTTGCTTATTAATAAAAAAGGGAGGCGTAGGAAAGAAAAGCCGTGAAATAAAGTGATGTGCTATGGAGCTTCAGCAAATCCCTCTGTGTGGGCCCAGAACTCACTTAAAACTTCAGAAAAACTGACTCTCCAAAGACAAGGCAAACACAGCATTCTCTGATACTGGAAAGGGAAATGCTGAGCTTAAAGAAAAAAATTTCATTTGCTTGAGGTTTCTACCCACAATTCCTCCCATGACAGTTGGGTATATACAAGATGTGCAAAACAAGGATCCCATTTTTGGCAGGAAATACACTCCCAGCAGTATCTCCTGCACTGGTTCTTCTATCCCTAAATGAGAACTCACATGAAGCTGACACCTCTGTGCTATAACATGCAACACCATGCAACACAAATTGGTCTTTTAGTCCCAATTTTCAAGGACAATGTTCCCTCACTGGCTACTAAAGAATGAAGGAACAATGATTTTTGGATTAGCCTAGGGGCTGGAGGCAGTTTGGCCTGAAGGCACCTGAGACCTGGAGGGCAGACTATTGAGGTCCTGGAGAACACAAAGAGGCCAGCTGAATGCACTGATTAGTTGCCTAAAGGTAAGCAGGAAAAGCTCTCTGCCTTTCATCAGTAACCCTCTATGGACCTATCTTTATGTGCTTGATCTCATACCTTTCCTACCCACACACAGGATATACCATGGATTTGCATCTGCTTTATTTATTCCAGTGTAGTGAGCTTTGTAGAGAAAGTCTCCTTTCCGAGCAGCTGTGCCAGAATTACCTCTTGGTGGAGACATGATAGCAGATATCATCAGACAAGACAAAAGGAAAATGATACGGCAAGTAGATGTTTACCTCCTGAAACCCAAACTGCAAAGAGGGAAGAAGGCCTTAATGGCTGCTAAAGTTTTTCTGGTAAGTGGTGGTGTTTATTTTTCATATAACTAGTTCCTGTGTTTCTGCAAGTAGAAACTTCATCTTTCATAATAGACAATTCCTTGATACTGTAGAAACTAATCAGGAATTAATTTAAAAGAAGAAACTAGATGTAAGGAGCTAAAATTGTGAAATCTTGTTTTTTCCTAAAATATTAATCAACAAGGTTCGGTCTTTGAGTATAATTTTTTCAATTTACTTTTTCTACCAGAAGAGGCTATAAAACACACATTGCCTTTTTGAACTATTTAAAGTACACACACAAGAAAGGCAAAACCAAAATCAAGTCAAAATTAATTCTGAAACTGGATCTGAGTAGTAATGCAAGACCAGCTACTGGTGCTTATGCAAGTCCCTTTGGCCCAAAGAGGCTGCCAGACAGTCTCCTAGGCTGTAAAATAAAGCTAGAAAGAAGGCTGTGTTATTGACTTTTCAAGTTGAATGCTGTGAGAACAGAGATAATTTTCTCACATTTGACAAAACAGACACAGTAGCAAAAGATACAGTACAGAAAAAGTAGGGAAGCATGTTTTTGTGATCGTGTTCTCAGGGCATGTGGCAGCTGGTCAGTCACAGATGGCTGCTCTGGGCTGGCAGGTCAGCCATGACAGCTGTTGCTCTAAACCTTGGCTTGCTTCCCTGGTTCACAGATCATCAGGATAAGATCTCCTTCCTTCCCTCATTCCTTGCAAGCTACGCCCAGGCGAAGGAATTTATTTCTGCTATGGTATTGGTACAGTGTGGTGCAGCTCACTTCAGTTCAGGAGGAGTGAAAAGAGAGGGGACAAGGTGGGGTTGTTTGAAGAAGGATGGGGATGGTAGAGCAAGAGCTCGTGCAGCTCAGAGCATCCAAGCTGCACAGCCCAAGAGCTGAGGCTTGTGCACAAAGATCAGAATTACCCAGCCCTGGCAGCCTTAGGCACTGCACCCTGCAGCAACTCATCACCTTGGTTTTGCTCTGTAGTGTTGAGTTTCCCTTTGAGTGTCCGCATATAAAGCACCTCAGCCTCTAAATAAATAAAGTGTGATATATTTGGAGTTATCAGTTAGACCTATTTATTGTCATTCACTTAAAGGTCTTGATAATACTGCAGCCTTTGAAAATTAATAGGTTATTGTGCTTGAATTTGTCTCCTCTTTGTATTCATTCTGTCAATAGTCATTAGAGACTATCTAATGACTACTGATTACTGCCATAAGTATGATGAGCTCTAAGCAGGTTCTTCCAGGTGATCTAGCAGAGCAGTGCCCTCAATTAACACTGGTATCTTTTTTTATTACAGACAGTTGCTAATCAGAATCAACCATTTGTTCATAAAATTTCAATCACAAAATGAAGAAACAAGGTAAATATAACTGATAGCTCTGTGTTCCTTGCCAGATCGCCCCAGAGACAGTTATGGACCAAACATCCACAAATGTCCTTTTCTTCATTTTTTGAACACTTGCAAAATTGCTGCCCTGCTGTCACCAGGCAGGACTAGCTAAATGATCAGCATTTTAAAGTCTCAACTTAGACCTCCCTTCGTCCCATGGTACACACCTCTGCAGTGACATATTCTATGCTGTGGGCTGTCTGATGTGAAGCCATTTCTAGAAATATCAGGTAGCCATGTTTCCTAGGTAGAAAGCCCCATGAGGGGAAACTTTCTTCCATGGATGCAGAGCTAAGATTCCTTATTGACTGGGAACCACTAGAGAAGCTGTGAGAATCTGTGGAAGGGGAAAGGCAGGGAAAGCCAAAGGAATGCTGTGGTCAAGGTTTAGGACATGGCCTCAAGTTACACTAAAAGAGGTTTTGATTAGATAGTAGGAAAAATTTGTCCCCTGAAAGGGTGGTCATGCACTAGAATAGTGTTCAAAACACTTGTGGATGTGACACTTGGCAACAGGGTTTAGTGGTGAACACAGCAGTGCTGGGTTAATAATTGGACTCAGTGATCTTAGAGGTCTTTCCCAACCTTAATGGTTCTGTGGTTCTGTGATTCATGCACTGAACACTGCTGAACAAAGCTGTGATATATACACGTCTGCTCTGAGCTTGCAGCTGCTGAGACAGAAATCCTTTATTCTAATTCCTTGCAAAATCTGAGAGCACAGGCTGAAGAACCAGAGGAGCTCAGTCATCTCTAGGAAATTTAAACAAACTTCTGGATTTTAGTAAAATCATGACTGGGAAGTTCTGAAAGACATTTGCTAACATACATTTTATCAGTGGATAAATGTAACTGTACTGTGATTTCTTTCACCACCTAAAATGTCATCTCACTGTTCTTGTAATAGATGATGAAATATAGGAACAATCACAGTCAATTTTTTCTAAAAGAGATTACACAGATGCCAATCTACATACATAAATGGAGCTACAACATGCCTAGCTTTGAACAGAATAATTTCCAAGTCTTGTGTTTGTTTGGAATTGGGACATATTTATCCATTTGCATTATTTAAAACTTTCCCCTACACAGAAGTACTCATTAGAGAAAGAAGGATTAGTATGTCTAAAGAAATGAAACATCTTCATAATTAATCTTTAAAATTGTGTGTATATATAAAATTGTATATATATATATATATACACACATATATATGTATACATATGTCTATAATGCATATGTTCATAATATTTATGTATTTAGAAATATCTTTTATATGTGCAGATTGTTAATATTTCCATTAAAATCTGCACATATAATAGAGATGTCTATATACAAAAATATTATGAACACATGCATTAGAGACACACATATATATATATATATATATATATATATATATATATACACACACAATTTTAAAGATTAATTATATTTTTCCTTTCCTTATATCAAAAAGTCAAGACTCTGCATTTCGCAGTGCTTTTTGTTTACTGAACACAGGGATTTTTGCATGTATTCATGGAAATGGATGTCCTCTGATTTCCTCGTGCACTCTCTTTGCTGTGCTGGGAGCCAGGAGCTAATCAGTGCTTTTTTCTGCTCCTCGAGTCCAAGTCCCCAAGCCACACAAGGATATCCCTGGCACCCTCCCACTCCTCATATCAAGGAGATGCTGGCCAGTCTGCTTGGTTTTGTAGCCTACCACAGACAGACTAAAAATATAAAGACAAACTGGGATTCCTGGAAGAGCAAACCTGATAAACTTGCTCTGATGGCACCAGAGGAGAGATTTATGCCTCTGGCTCACACTGCAGCCAGGCTGTCCTGCAAGTGCAGAGAGGGAGCAGTCTGTACCAAAAGCTGCGTTAACTACACAACATCAGAGCAGTACTGATGAAGGAAGCACAGCTTCCTGTCTGCCCTCTGCCCAGCAGAGAAAGAAAAGGTAGAAACCGCTTCTCCCTTAATGACTTCCGAGCCTTGGTGACAAGGAAAATAATTTGTCAGTGCTTCTGCTTAACAAACCTTTGGCTAGACATTAGAGAGCCATTTTTTCCACAAAGCAAGGCCTCCTTTGCCCTCTTTCTGCAAGATTTGTGTGGTAAATTTGGGGGGTTTTGATGTGAAAGAAATCCAGATTCACTTCTCTGTAGAGAACAAGATTATGCAGGGTTAATATATATTATAGAAAGGAAGATAATTTGAAAGTGAATAAATATATAAAAATTTCTTCAGGTACATGCTCCTCTACAGCAGATTGTGCAACCAGGCTGTGTGTAAAACTTTGCCTGCTGAGGTTGTGCTTTTTTTCCAATTTTATTTTAAGTAGCATGCATAGAAATCTTGCCAAACACCATTTTGGTGCCAACTCAAATGCTGCATATGGCCTGAAGTGCTGGGCTGTTTGGGGTTTTTTGGGGGCATGGGGAGAAGAACAACAATGTTTTGGTTCACACACACAATCCCCGAGTTCCTGCATTTCACTGAGTTTTCAGGAAATGAGCATATGGCTTTGGAACATCCACCTCTGAGTCTCGGGCTGTGTCAGCTGTAACGAGGAGAGGAGAAGCACAAGACACAGGCAAGTCACACATATGTGTCTAGCACAGGAAGGGTACTTTCAAAGAAAGCTGAAGGAGTTGGATATTTCATTGGGGAAGACAGCACTTGGATTTGGGTACCAAACACTGCCGTCATCTTTTTAGAAGCCATATGCTTTCAAAACATGCTGTAAAAGGGGCTGTGTTGATCTACTGTGCAGCATTAGCAAGCAATTCTCACAAAACCCTAATTCTCAAGTCAAAAATTGGTCTTCTGCAAAAATAAAAATGTTCACCTTTATGAGGGTTGGGCTTCAAGCCATGATTTGTCTGTGATGCTGCTCAAAAAGAGCATCTTATTTATTTTTTTTTTACCCAAAGAAAATACTTTCTCTTCCACCTTTTGCCCTCTGGTTGCTGAAATTGTGGATTTTCGGACTTGAGAATGCAAGAAGTATAGATAAATTATTGAAACTCTAGGGATTTTCTACTTGATAGCTGGAAATTTTAGCAAGTAACGAAAAGAGTATTATTTAGTGTCGCTATGCACTGAAAAAGTGAATGAAGGGCAGCTTTGCTGTTTACTGTGACAGGTACAGATCAGGCCATCAATTAAAAATCCCTAGCCTAATCCCCAAAACAGCCCTAAGCTGTTGCATACTTTATTAAGTGAGCAGATGCCTGCAATAATTATAAAGAATAAAATTATTGTCTAGTTTGGTTAACTTTGGTAATTATTTAATTGCTTCTTTTCTTCTGAACTTCCTGACTGAGGACACATTACAAACATCAGGGTAAAAAGCATTTCCTCAGAGGCTTCTAAGGCTATCAGAAGCAGGAAGCACTATATTGTAAAATCTATTGTTGTTAAACTAAAGCTCAATAAAGGATTCACTCGCCATTGTGCAAATTTTTAGTCTGAGTGTTGGAGGAAAATAGTATTTTGTTAGTCTGCTTCACGACTTGCTGGTGAATGGCTACAACTTGCTGTTCCATGCATGGTATCTGCACAATTCCTACCCAGTGAACTCACAAGGTGGGCACCTGAAATGAAAATGTGGGTGAATGAAGTCAAGCACCCAGCACCAGCTAGGCAGTAAAAGACAGCTGCAGTTCTGAGGAGTACAAAGCAAGATCAATGACATTTCAAAAGCATTCTGAAATTGTTTACTGCCAGTAAAGCACAAATGCCTTTGACTAGGTATAAAGCTGGAGTGTTAGATGTCTGCTCTTGTTTCAACGTCTCTTAAATGAACAAGCTTTAAATACATCACTTTTTTTATGCTGCACTTTTGTTTCCTTTTATGTAATGGATTATTCAGAGCACTTTCTTTGGGATAGAGTTTGTCAGTCAGATGGAAATTATTTGATTTTGCAAACACATTCACATAGCAAGACATGTGCCTTTTATACTGAACATTAATGCAAATACATGCACTCCACCTAATTCAAGGAGACACCATTCTGTTAGAGCTCCCATGCTAATCCACAGCTTTGCTTTGACCCCTTTACACAAAATCAAAGTGAAAAAGGTATGAAGATGTTCAAATATCCCTGCCAATAACAACAGGGGAGCAATTCTGACCATGCCCAGCAGACAGCAGTCATGGAGTTGTTGAGTATTTCACGCAAACTTAAATTTGGAAATGTTAATTGTAGGACCTGAGAGACAGGTATCAAAGACTACAGAGCTTTAGAGTGAATCTGTTTTACATGGGACAACTCCAGGGAGATGACTGGAGTTTAAACATTCCTAGTGCTCTCTGAGTTGTGCAGCCTCCAAGGCAGAGAGAAATGCGCAAGTCTTCATGCCCTATTTTAATGACCTGATCTCACTTTCAGAGCCCTGTTGTTCTGCCTACCTGTGGACAGCAGGATGAAGCTCACAATGATTTTTTTTTCCTCCCCATAGGGATTTTTCTGGCCAGGAAGAGGAAAAAAATCAAAGCTGCTGCAGTGTGTTATGTAACCTCTTTTTTTTTCTTTCCCTTTTTTTTTTCTCTTCAGATGAGAAAGTGTTGATCCTTCCCTTTTTCACAGCCTGGCTCTCCAGCTGCTAGCTTCTTTGCTTTTATTACAAAGTTCTACCATGTTAATCTGATCCTTTCTCTCTGTTACATCATTCTCTCCCTTTAGCCCAGGAAGTTTGTTGCAAGTGGACTTCATTCATTTCACATGAATTGACTGTTTTCAATTTTAACCAGACTGAAGTTGTGATTGTGTGTTGTTTATCCATATAAATGAAAGGGGGGAAACTCTTCTTGCTGGGGAGAGATCAGAGGAGATTATTTAGTCTGAACTGTCTCCATTCCCAGGACTGAGACTTCTTTAGGTAAGCTTGCTGACCTGTTGAATATACCTTTCTTCACTCATCGGCTTTTTTTCCTCTGTTATTTTAATATTACATCCCCAACTATCTATCTAGATTGTACACTGCTATGCTGCAATGTGTTTCATTTGCTTCAGTGAGCAGGTAAAAATCTTTGTTCATTGTGGGCACAAGGTGGTATGTTTTCAAACAGCTTCACTAGTCATAGCTGAGAGATTTTCATCAACACAGTTTCTTTCTATGTACCTACAAACACTTGGAAACCTCGGGCTTACGCACAGCAGAGCCACTTGTAAGAGGTGCTTCATAAACCATTAACAGAGCTGTCAAATATGGCTTCCCTTTAATTAAATATTGCTAGGAATTTAGTCTTTGTACAACATTTCAGACTAATATGGAAAAATCCTTTCAAACTGCATAACAGATCAACATGCCTACATGGCTCTCCTCCTGTTCTACTGGCTGAGGTACACAAAATGGCAACATTTTTCAGCTTTTAGTGCCATTTGGATTCCTACTGGCTTTACTAGGAATATAATTAGGGATGCCAGTTAATGTCAGTGATGGTTCATGTGAATGGTGGTTTATTTAAGTTTAATTACTATGAGGGAAATCACCAACCTCTTTCACAACAATTTATCAGTAGGGCTTTTTCATCTGCTTGAATCAACTCTTGAAAAATTAAGATGTCTGTAAAGGTTTCCCTGTTCAGTATCAAGCATAAGCAATTGAATAAATAAATAGTTTTCCAATGGAATTGTTCTCATTCTGAAAAGAATTTCATTCCATGCTGCCCACCTCCTTTGGCAGGTACTGCTGAAGATCACACATCTCTCTGGAACATTTGTGTGTGAGATTCTTTCACTTTTAGGCATGCCTTTTTTAATAAGCTGTTTAATAAGTACTTGTGGCTAGTAAGATCTAAGTCTTTTGTTTATTGCTTGGGAAAAAAAAGATAATATGCTGTCTGTCAATCAGAGTGCAGCTTTGAAGACTTCTTTTCATTTCTTTAAGAACACATTTCAGGCTCAGAAGACATTCAGAGAATCAGCAAATTCTGACAAGTATGAGTGATTCACTTACACTGTATTTCTCTGCTGTGTAGTACTCAATTCTCCTGATGCTCAGTTTTACTGGCAAAGTTGTCTTTAAAACAAGCTAGTCATCATGTTGCAAATTTGCCTGAATGGTTCAGTTTACTTTTAGCATTGATTTCTTCTATGTGGTTTACTTTACTTATATTCACTTTAACATTTTAATTTTGAATTGATACATAATTTATTGACAGAAAAATAATAATAAGCTTTCTTCTATCTCATAGAGTATTTAATTATCTTCACATCTCATCCATAGGGATAGGAGTCTCTTCTCACTCTTAGGCTTAGGAACTTCAGCCTTAGCAGTATTGCACAACATAAGCATAAGGAAAATGCAGCTCTAGAAACATTTAACTCTAAGGACAGATAATTTTAAGTTATTTACTGGAGACTTGTCTGTAAAATCTGGTCCTGGCATTTTGCTTAGGAACATTTTCAGGCCAGTGGTGCTTGACAGAAGTCCTGTTTGCCAATGTATTTCCAAGTGCTGTTATAACTAGACCGTGTAGTTCTACACCTGTCTTCCCCCAGCACAGAAACTACTCTTTTAAAGGGGAGAGCTCCAATGCCACGGTCAACAGATTTCATTTCTTCATGCACTTCCCATGTGGCTTTGAGTTGTGCTGAATGAATGAATGCTATAACACTAGGTCTTCATTCAGATTCTAAGCGCTGGCTGGGGGCAAATCCAGCTCTGCAGATGTTTTCTTTTGGCAGGGTGTGCATTGGCAGGAAGAGAACTTTGTTTATTGGAAATGTTTCTTCCACCTCTCAGTTCTGACTTGTTTGTTTGAGGAACACTGTCCTGAGATATAAAACACCCTTATTTTAGTGCCAAATGCCTGAGCCATGGGTAGTCTTCACAACTGTTTCAAAACCCTTCACATTTGTGTCCTTTTGGCTTGCTCTGCATCTGGATACATCAGTGTTACTGTAAATTAAGGAAGGGGAAAAAAAAAGACGCCAAATCAAAACAAACAAAAAGCTCTTCAAAAAACCCCAGCGTGCTCAAGATAAAGATAATGGAGCAAATAAATGAAGCCTAGTTAAGCATTGGTTTGTACTGGGGAGTCACAGAAATGTTAAGCAAAGAGGCCATGATTATATAATAAAACATGAGTATATCTAATAAGGCATAATGGCAATGTTGGTCTGTTTAGCAGCTGTTACACAGCAAGGAAGCAGCAAGAAATTAATAAGAGTCAAAGAAAGTGGTAACAAATTCTTTTTGAGTTTAAGAATCCTGCTTATTCTGTAAAATCAAATTTTATTTAGTGATGCTGAATAACACCTGCAAGTAGAAGACTTTTCGGCAAGAGAGGATGAATAGTACAGCTTCAAGAACGTATTGATTACTGCAGCGACGAGAGAGGTTGTACAGGTGAAGCTGTGATATGTTCATCCTTCTGAATCCAAATAATGGGATGGTGTGCTCTGCCTCTGTGAGAGGTATTTGAGCCCATGTAATATTCACTAATGGGTCTGAATCATCTTCAAATATGTATGGCATAAATAAACAGTTTCCCTATGCTGTACACATAGAATTAAAAGGCAGGCTGGATTAAGTGTCTTGCTCAAGGGCATAGAGGAAGACCAAATCCAACCATTGTTCTTGTCAACTGGTGCAGCATTTATCAGGTTGCTGATTAAGTGGAGGGTCCTACATTCTGTTATTGGTGATGCTGGTCTGACAAGGAGTCCTGGTAAGGTGGCATACAAATGAACCCTGTTAATTTACGTACCATTAGAAACACAAGACAGAAGGAAGAAAATCAATGCTTTGTTTTATAGTAAAGAAAAAATCAATGAGGAAAGAAATGGTGTTTCCTAGGATCTCAGAAAATGTTTTGGGCTATGGGGAGTAGTTAGAGGGAATTAAAACTATTTAATACAAGTTGCCAGTGTCCTTTTAGGGAACAATAGTCTAGAGCTATCATTTTGTAACAAAAACATGAGTAAAATCCAGAAATTCAAAGTTGTGAAAAGAAAGAAATATCAAGATACTTCTGTTGTTCTTTTTTTATTTTAAAATAAACTGGCAGCCAGCTGCATTGAATCCATGAAAACTGAAGAATATGTCTTATAAATAAAATTTAAAAACAAATCTCTGCAGCAAATGAGAGGCTACATGTAATCCCAAAATCTGCAAGACAGGTTTACCTAAGAGAACTGCCAGAGGTCCATTTCTAGTTTTGTTTTTCTATCTCTCAGAGTAGCATATAAAGGATTGCTAGGGGGAAAATGTAAAAACAGGCCAAAAATGGAATAAAGTTTTCATGGTGTTGACTCTTGCTCTTGGCAGTCTGCAGTTTAGAGCCACCCTGAACCAGTGGTTGCTTCAGGACTATCCTATTTAATAGTCTCTGACATTCTATAATTTTAAACTGTTCTTTTAAAGACAATACTCTGATTTAAAAAAATTAAAGCAAAACAGAAAACCATAATTTAAGTATGTATAATATTAAAAATCAGTGGGTTTGTTTTGCTTTAAACTTGTTTACTTTTCATTCAGTATCCCTACTTTCTATAGCACAACAAATACTGAAAGATTATTCCCTTAACTCCTTCCTTAGTTATTTTTGCAATTCACAGATACACAGAATCATCACAGAATCACAGAATAAAATGAGTTGAAAGGATGATCGAAGTCCAACTCTTGGCCCTGCACAGGACACCCCAAAAATCTCTTCATGTGCCTGAGTGTGCTGTTCAAATGCTTCTTGAACTCTTTCAGGCTGGTGCTGTGACCACTTCCCTTGGGAGCCTGTTCCAGTGCCCAGCCACACTCCAAGTGAAGAACCTTTTGTCTAACATCCAACCTTAACCTCCCCTGACACAGCTTCAGGCCATTCCCTCAGGTCCTGTCACTGGTTACCACAGAGAAGAAACAAGTGTCTGCCCCTCCTCTTCCCCTCACAAGGTAGAGTGCAGTGGGGTCTCCCCTCAGGCTCCTTCTCTTCAGACTGAACAGACCAAGTGACCTCAGCCACTCCTCATACATCTTCCTCTCAAGCCCTTCACCATCCTCATTGCCCTCCTCTGGACATTCTCCAACAGTTTAATGCCTTTTTTATATTGTGGCACCCAGAACTGCCCCAGCACTCAAGGTGAGGCCTCCCCAGCTCAGAGCAGAGCTGACAATCCCCTCCCTCACCTGGCTGTGATGCTGTGCCTGATGCATCCCAGGACAGGGTTGGCTCTCCTGGCTGCCAGAGCACTGCTGACTTAGGGTCAACATTTCATCAACCAGGACCCCCAGGTGCCTTTCCATGGCACTGCTTTCCAGCATCTCATTCCCAGTCTGTACATTCATCCGGGGTTGTCCCATGCCAGGTGCAGAATTCACATTTACCCTTATTAAATCTGATTGCTGATTGCCCAGTCCTCTGATTTGCCTAGATTGTCCAACAGATTTCTCCTTCCTCTTGCTCCCTGTGCCCAGAAGTAATTTCTATGTTAAGCTGTTGTGGCCTTTGATATTTATTTTATCTGAAATATAAATAATTCAATAACTTTAAAAATATTCTCACTCTTATGTTTACCTTTATAGGCACTTCTTGTACCATAATGACATTTGAGGTATGAATTTATGCCATGTCATAATGATGGTGTCTCTTTGTTTTCTCTTTCTTCCTAACAGTTCCTAATATTTCTCATTTTTTATTTTTTTTTCACTGCCAGTCAGATTTGTAGAGTAGATTTTGAATACCTACCAACAGTGCCTCAGGAGTCTTTCTTATGTGATAATATACCCCAAAATGAGTCCATCAGTTGTTTGCTCTTTGTTTTAATGTTGCTTGTCACATTATATGAAATTTTGTCACTTCTTTTTTCACCTCTTCTCCAAATGTGTCATATTATGATGAAAAAGAGAAATTAGTTGTCCCTAGGGAATGCTTCCACTCCTGTCTATCTATGTTGCTCCCTGCCTTTTAGCTAATTTCCTCTGCACAAGCAGATATTTCTCCTGCACCACACTTTATTTTTTAGCACCTTCTGGTAAAGAAATTTGTCTAAGTTTTTATGGAAAACTGAAATTTAGTCTACTTCACTAGCTAGATTATTCTTTAAAATATTTCCATGGATTTTTTTTTTAATTTTAAGAAATTTGTGAGGCATGATTTATTCCCCATTAGAACATAACTGTTTGCCCATATCCATACATGCATTAAGACCTCACATAATTTAAATAACAAAAGGGATGATCCATAAGTACTTTTGGATAAGTTTTAAAAAATATGTAACTGACATTCTAAAATATCTTCTCTTTCTCTGTCAGCAAGACAAACATAAGTGGTACATGAACACAGCACTTAACTTCTAGCAATTTCACATTTAAATTCTTCTGGAATTCATGGAATTGGAATTCTTAGGACTCTGTTCTGAATTAATGCTTTTAAAGAATTTTAGATATTTGTTTCAAAGGCTGTTTTGCTGATGCTTCAGTTTGGGCGATGGTTTCACAAATTAGCATCCTGTAAAGAAGGATTCTGGCACAGAAATCTACCTAAGGTCATTTGCCCCCTAACTACTTCCCTTGTATCTCATTTTCTGTTTGGCATTTTAATAGTTTTCTTTTTTCTAATGTTTTGAAAAACATCCTTGGAAATTTGAATTGTTTTCTCAAGTGTTCCTCAAAAATCCTTTTTTGGCCTGTCCTGTTCAAGGTTTACATTTAACATGATGGTTTTGAATTTTCATATTTTGTAACACCTCTGTGTATGTATATTATATAAATATATTTTGTTAATATATCCCTATAAAACATTCTGTGTTGCACAGAATTTATTTCATATTTTATTGAAGTTCTATATTTATACCATCAGTTTCATATTCCCTCAATTTGAACACATTTTCAGACATTGAATACTTTACTGATTCTGTTAACCTCCTTTACCTTGCTATTAAAAGCATACCATCTTTTTCTTGTCCTTCTAGAGGACAATTTCCTCTTGAGAGGTAATCTTGACTTAGTCTGGCCCATCAAAAAGGGGTCTCTAAAACAGTTAGTGCAAAAATTATTTTATCTCTGACAGCAAAAATTATTTTATCCTTTCCTGTTTCATAGCTTTTTATGTAGTTCCCTTCTTTGAACCTAAATGTTATGTAGGGAATATTTTGGTTTTTTAACTATGGTAACAAGGTGGATCATTGTCAGATACAAATTTACCAGGTTCTTTGTTGCTTGGGATTAAATTTTGCCTTTGTAAATTCTTATTGTTCCAACAAATAGTGTAACATAAATCCCTTGTAACACCAAAAATTTAAGTATCGTCATCACTTTTTCTTTTAAAATATATCCAAATAATTACCAATGACAATAAGTGAGTTCTACTACCATTGAATATTCTATACTTACAGCATATGTAATTGTTTTCAGCACTACACAGTCTTTATCATTGTCCTGATTGAGTGGCCAATTATAACTTATGTAACACATTTAATACATATTGATTGCATCTCAGTATGGAATTTTAATATCCAATGACTCTGTATTATCAAAGTCTCCTGACTTTAATATTTTAACTGTATTATTTTGTTCCATTCCACTTTGGGAGTTTTTCTTTCCTATATTTAGGAAAACCAGTCCTAAAAGGCATATCATTCTTCTTCTTGGACATCTATCATAATCCCTCTCCAGATTTAGCTAGGCCAAAATTGGTCAGAAGGAGTAGTCTAGCTTTCAAAAATGCTCAGAAAAATTGCAAAATGTGTGAATGGACACATCCAGGTAACCAAGGGCAACCACCAAACCACAGCTGAAATGCAAAAAGTAGATTTATCTAGTGACCTCACCAGCAACGCTGGGGGGTTCACTGCCTGCCTCACTGAAACAAAAGGTTTTGGACATGTCTGAGAGTGTGTTGTGTGTTATCTCTCCATGGGAATTCTTCTTCTAAAACCAGACAACACTAGGCATAATAAATGGAGTTTTCTCTTACTGATATTTTTAGTCTTCCCAGCTGCAAGGTCACTTTGAATGAAACTATTCTCTGCTCCTTGACAAATCTTTCAGTTTTCACCCTTTTTTCTCAGCACAATGACAGACATTACTACATGGCTGAACACTGTAAGCCTGTCTGAGACAATCCTAAAATCACTGATCATGGGAAATATGACAAGACCGTATATTGAAGAAAATTGGAGGTGAAGTACTGCATTTTGCCAGAAATTTGATTGAAATCACAAGTCTCTCACCACTCTGAACATAGACTAACTTCAGAGGAACTAGGAACTTTGGGGGAAAAAAGTTCAAAACATGGAGAATAATTCTTGGACCACTTCATTGATCTTCTGAAGGAGATGAGGACGCACAACTCCTGGGCAGAGCATTAAAAACTTGCAAAATCAGCTGTTGTGTGCTACATTAAAACTCCAAAGTTGGGTATTTTCCCTCTGAAAGGGAACAGCAGTTAGCAACAAGGGTACAGTAGAGCCAGCACCCTTCATCATTGCTCATCTAAGAGAGTTTATTTCCTGAACCCATTTCCATCAGCATGATCTTTTGACAATAAATTTCACTGTTCAATATTGAAAGTATGGTCAAAATATATGTTCATTTTCTTCTTTCTAATTCTGATATTATGAAAAAATTGAATCACCCTTCTATATTCAACTTCTTTATGTCTTTCCTGACTATCATGTTTTCATAGAGCTGTGTCTTTTATAAGTTGAGGAGTGTTGGTATGTAGAGCTTCTCCTTGTTGGTTGAGCAGAGGGTTCCTGCTTGTCACATTTTCCTGCTCCTTTCCTCAGTCAACCACATTCACTAGGAGATGGTGGGAATCAAAACTGCCTGTTTGGAAGTTCTCTATACTTTTCAAGAGAATGCCTAACACCCTAGTCCCTGTTTGATTAGCATCAACGTGATATTGCCTTAGATCTATCAATTATAACTCCAAAATCTTTTCCCTAAGTGATCGCAGCTGCTTTACAGCTCATCATTAGGGACCTTCTGGAATTTTTTTCCCCTCATTGCCTTCCTTTACTAAAACAGAATTTATTCTGTTCTTTATTGGTAATCCTTTTTATTATAAGAAATCGTCTGCAATGATTTTCACTCAGCTTCTCTTTTTACCCTTCACACCACTTTCTTTGTATCCAATCACTTTCTAGATCACTTTTGAATGCACTAGAGTGATGATACCCCAGCATAAATATCTATTTCTTTCCATTTTGAAAACTAATGCTTTATTTGTGCCTTTTTTTTTTTTTTGTCCTGTGTTTTAGTCCATTACTAGTTCACGAGGATGCCTTCCTTTTTACCCATGTCAATTCAAGTCTTTTGGAAAAGACTTTTAAAGCCTTCTCCCCTGTAGATTAGTATCATATTCATCTACACCTTTCTTAGCTTCCTCAAACAATGCCAACAGATTTGTGGGGTATAAATATCTTGCTTGACTCCCATAGTGTTTTATTTTTCTTATATATCTGTTACTTTTGTTCTTCAGTATTGGTTTAGACAGTACATTATTCAGATTTTCTTCTACAGATTTTCACATCATGTGAGGCTTTTCTGGTAGGTGATATCTCTGGGACTCCATGCAACCCTTAGAGTTATCAGTACAGTCTTTTGATATGAAGGCTGATGAGAAACTGCACATTGCTGTTAAAGTTCAGTATTAGGCTAAAACTCATGGCTGGATGAAAACCGGTTGCTGTACTTCATATAAACTTTGCTCTGAAACAAGGATTTGTTTGAGATACAACCTCTGATGTGCCCCTGTAAAAAAATTTCTTTCACAGTGAACACACACACAAAAAAATTAAATTAGTTTCTCTGTTATGGCCTCATTTCCTCCAAGAGCTTCTGATGCAGTTTGTTTCAAAAAGATGCCTAGGCTTCGATTTCCACTGCAAAACTAAAATATATTATTTTTGAGTGAGGGGAATCAAGGAATACAATATACTAGTGGGGTTACCCTGTTATGGTCAGTACCAAGAACATACATACACTCCTGGGTTGTACCTACATTTGGGACACTGTGCAGGAGAAGGGTGTATGGCATAAAATGGGAAAGATGAGAAGTTTCATTCTATTCTTACTTTATATACACACAGGAGTAGATCTGGTGAAGCAGTTGAAAAAAATCAGAATTACAGCTAAATCCAGACACTCAAACACCCAGTGAAGGAGAAAAAGTCTATCTTGAGCAAGAAAATGAGGAAATTCTTTTCTGCCACAAATGATAGTCTTGCAATAGAGTTCTGCATTCTGCTCGATGAAGACTTTTTAATGAGATATTTTGTCAAATGGTTCTGATTGATTGAGTCAGACTGAATACAACCACGGAATTGTAGCTGCTTCACTGGGATTTTCATCAGAAGGTATTTGGGTAGTGCTAAAATAACTTTCACTCAAGGGTTGTGGCAATTGCACATGATGCATGAAATCTTCGTGTTTATTCTTTACAGTCCACACAAGTTGCAAGTGAGTCAGTCCCATTAGCTGAACTTTCATTAATAAATTTCTCTCTCCACACTTAAGTAAATAATCCTTGATAGGGAGAGAAAATGTTGATATCTATAAATCATAGGTTTGGACAATATGAAAATGCAGCACTGAGAGTGTTACTGAATTGTGGCTTTTGAGAATGAAAACCAGATATTCTGGAATGCTATGTAGCTCTTCACCATCAAATAAAATTTAATATGAATTATTTAATTTGATCACAATCCAAGTTCCTACTTCTTAAAAAGAATTCAAAATCACTTTATTTTTTTATACATCAGCCATCCAGAAACACCACAGAAATTATTCTCAGATGTATTCTCCCTCCTGAACATATCCTTCCATATTCTGCCTTTCATGGTGTGATGGTCTCAAAGAAAACTTTAAATAGACACCAGTAAACCAGAAGATTGGGTTAGTTCATTAAACCCTCTAACCATACTTTTATCTGAATTCACATACTTGTCAAAAATCAAAGGATTTTGCAAACAGAGTGCGATGATGTTCCAGCCCAACCCTCCCAGTTCAGCCTGGCCTCTGGTCCTCTGCTGTCTTCTCACTTCCCTGCCTTTCTCTCAGGCAGGCCACTTGCTGCATTGCCAGAGCAATTCTACAGGCTGAGTTGAGACATCCTGTATTTTCCTGTCTAGGGAGAGAAAAGATCAGGGGAAGGCAGAGGATTTTTTGTTTTGGTTTTTTTGGGGCTTGTGGGATTTTGCTTAGTTTTAACGCTTAAAGTATACAATTCTGGGATGACATTTTCAGGTCTATTTTTCAAACTCCTCTTAGATGACTTGAGGTAAAATAATTAATTATTTCTTTTTACTAGTTCTATTCTGAGTACAAAAGAATCCAAGTTGTGATGCTCCAGCTTTGCCTTTATTACTGCCTCTTTCCCACCATGATGCAGTGTCAATGCAACTGACAAAATGTGGCATGTATCTGTGCTGAGAGATCTGACCTGAGGCGTGTCATCAGGTTCCTGAAGGCTAGATGTAATTGACTGTTTGGCTTTGACAACCCTTTCTAGCAATTCTATCAATTAACCCTGGGGATTGAGGGTTCCCCACACCAGCAAAACACTCAATTTCTCCCCCCTAGGCAAGAATTTAGTGCATAATCTGAAGCAGGTTTCTCCCCAAATCACCTACTGAAACCTCTTTTTAAGATGAAGGAGAATTGGGGGACCCATGTACCATCAACAAACAAACAACAAAACATTTCTAACAATTCAAGAGCCCTTGATTGTCCAGATGCCAGCTAGCAAGTGAAAAGACTAACAGCTACCCATGCATTTTCTTTCATCATATGGGGTGTTCAGCAATCTTGAGTTGCTAAGAATAAGGGAAAAAAGTTATTCTTTAATTTGAACCCGACTTACTGGCAAATTAATCTCTGTCAGGTACATAGCAAAACAGAGTCATTTTCTCTTTTCTCTTTTTCTCTGAGCACTGCAGCACAAAAAAACCAGAGAAATTAAATTACAGATGTGAGCTGAGCAAGGCAGACTCTAAAAAGCAATGTAAACACCAAACTTGGAAACCAAACATATGAACTAAGGCAGCAAAGGAAGCTGTGAACATTTTCACACTAAATCTTGCCTCTATCAAAAGCCTGAGTCAACATATCAAAGAAATCCCATTAGTACCAAAGCAAGAGCCTAGATACAGATCCAGTGAACTACTACTGGATTTTTTGCCTCTGCTTCAGGGATTTTTCTTCTATCTACAAATCACTGTGGATTTGTTTAACAGCAGGAACTGTTTGTTTAAAACCTCAGGTGTGCTTGATATTTTCTTTTTCCAAAATCAGTTATAACCTCTATCTGTCTAAAGAAAAATTAATCCCAAATGAAAAAAAAAAGGCATTGGCAATAGAAGAAGGTTGCTTTTTTCCCGTTTATCTCATTCTGTTCTGTTTAACCAAAAAGTAGAAAAGTTCTGGGAGCCTGCTCTTATGTTTACCTCTTATTTAAGGCTTGGCTTGAAAAACAAATTGTTTTAAAATAAACTCAGGCAAAAACTTTCCAGGAGAGTTGAGAGTTTGTGCCATAATCAACCATCTCACTTCTGTTTAAAGCACAAAAGTGTTTTTCACCAGGCTTTCAGCCAAAGATAGCTAGCTCTTATTAATAACATATTCGTACTCTGGGAGAAATCCAGCCTAAGGGTCTGAGCTATAGAGGCACCAGTCACCTGCAGCTCTCATCAACTTCAATGGGAAGTAGATGTCTCTGTAGATCAGAATTTACTGGAACAGAATTTCAGCCTCAGGATAAAATGAGACTTTTTAAAGAAATTTAATTTACAGGGAGAAATATGACTGCTTGGGGTGGCTGCAAGCTGCTATGTAAGGATCTCTCCAAAGGCCCGAGCTAGAGTTTGATGGAGTAATGGCAAGGGCATCTCCTTTTGTGGCTTCAAACCATATCGATTGTTGCTCTCCTTAATTTAAAAAAACCAACCAACCAATCAAATAAACCCCAAAACAAAACAACCTCACAACTGGAAGTGATTGATTCCAAAAGATACAGGAGGGAAATGAGAACTCCAATGGACTGTCAGGTGTAATACGAATAGTATGACAGCTTTAGCATTCAGGAATAACCTGGGCTCCTAGTTCCTTGTATGATCTTTATGTAGTAGTTACTGGTGTCAAACAAAAATTACTTTTTAAAATGAAATACATAGAATTATTCCAGCAGTGAAAGAAAATTGTATATGTGCACATAAACACCTGTTCTTGAATCTATCAGGGAAAAAGTGGAAGAAAAGAAAGGCAAAAGATGACATGAAGCAAAATGAACCTAAGTTTCAGAAATCAAACAGCTAGCAAAGCAAAGTTTATGTCAATGTCAACACCTAGATTACTTTCTCAGCAGATAGCTATTTTGGGGACAACGATGATGGGGGTTCAACAGTGGCTAGAAACTGAATCAACACACAAGGCAGTGCTTATAGGGCATGCTAAAGACTAGATTTTCAGAAGCCCTGACATTTATTTGTTTCTTCTGTAAAACTAATTGCCACACTACTTCTGATTTCTCAAGAGGGTATGGACATATTGTTTTCCACTTCACATCTTGAGTGGTTTTTCTGTCATGTGACAAGTTATACACCTTGACTACTTGCAAAATTAGCATATGATATCAGTTAGACTACTGTTAAGCAAAAATGTTTTGGAAGTATTTTTTACATGGACTTTTGAGATTGTTTTGAAATGTAGGAATGGCAAAAATATTTTTAGCTTACAGTATAATAAAAGAAAACTGTGATATTTTATTGTTTTGTTTTCTCTGGGACAGATGTCCCTGCTCAGAGTGTTGGAACACAACACATCCCAGCAGGGGTGTTGGAACTAGATGACGTTTAAGGTCCCTTCCAAGGTGAGGCTGTTCTTTGATTCCATGATTCTTCAGAGCAGGCTGCTGCCCAGCGGGCTGAGAATCTTTGACAATCAGGCTCCTTGATTTGGTAGCTATTTGCTTGGCCTGACAAAAGTCCTGGCCAGCCAAATCCTTCCTGAGTCTTGAAGGTACCACAGGCATTGATCTTCCTTCTCTTCTGTTACTGCTGCTGCTGATCTTAGGCAGAAGCTGAGGTATAGCTTTGTATGGAATTACTGCATTGGGTCAGCAGCCTGAATCTGCTTTAGAAATCAGTAACTGTGTTAAATCTGCATGAATTTTAATAATGGAGGAAGGAAGAATGCATTTTGAAAGCCTTTAAAGGCAAGAGTTTAACACTGTGAGGATTACCAAGTTATGGATGGTTGATTCAGGCAAATCAATTCATGGCTGATTTAATATCCTTATATTTCTCCAACAACAATTTTAATCCTAGAGCAAGATTCAACTTCTTTTTTTTTTTTAGCCAAACTTTTTTGTCAGTTCTTGGTCTGTGGCTTCTGCTCCAAAACCAAGCTGAAGAACAAGCAACACCAAAGGGACTGACAAATTAGAGCACAAGGCCTGTTCACATGAAAATTTATTTGGGTCATGCCTACAGAATATTTTCTGGTTAGGGTAAGAATTATTAGAAGAAAACACAAAGAATCACAGAAATACTAAGTTTGGAAAAGACCTCTAGGATCACATGTTGAATCCATCTAAACTCTGAGCAGAGCTGCAGATGGGCATTAATTGAGGTTTGCTCATCTTTTCATGCTGAAGTTGGTTGCCTTGACAGTGGGGATGACTCAGTCTTGGTCAGTCTTCCTCCAACAAACTATTTAAAGCAGAGCAGTATTAAGTGAGTAATTAATTGCTAGCAGCCTGGTGGTTAGGGAAGGTAGGACTGTGGGGTTAAATAGCCTCAGGTGAGGGATGGAAGAAACTTGTGGTTCCATCTGGTTTTTGGTGCCTGATTCACTGTCACTAGTGTGTCACAGGGGAGTTTTTGTGAGCATCTAGACTGTCAGTGTCTTTACTGATTGGCAAGGACCTAATCTGAAAAGTCAGTCTCTTACCAAGTCCTATCTGTAAAAACTTTCAAGCAGTACTGTAAGTAGCAAGGGACATTATGTTTTTCCCTGTTATCTTCTTCCAACAAACAGTAAATTCAGCCAGCACGAAAAGCTTGCAATCATTATTGCAATTACAGAATACCTCCATTAATTTAATATTAATGTTTGAACCAGTGCTGGAGCACCCTCCTTGCTACACTTGACCTAAGGACATGGTAAATCAAGGCCTGGTGGTAACAACCAAACAAAGCACCAAGATTTTTGCACAAAGGAGCTAAACTTTTATATGTATGTAAGAGATGTAGTGCACCAGCTGTGCAGCAGGGCAGTCAATATTCTACTAGGGAAGAGAGGCAACATGGACTGGTAAAGGTGAAATAGAAAGAGAAGATGAGAGAGAAGCAGGAGTTTATATAAACTTCTCAGCCCATACCTGCTGTATGACTTCAGGCCATTCATTTCTGCCTTTTTCCTTCCTTCTTGGTCACTGAAGGATGTACAGTTCTAGGGATCTCAACCAATTTTTTTAGCATTTGTGTAGTGCCTATATATGGACACCCAGTTTCCATCTGGAGTGTCTCAGTCCTCAGTACTAACAATTAATATACCTTATGTTTGTCTGTTTACTGATTCAAGTTCTAGCCCAAATATTGTCTTCTCCGACTTTTTTTTGCTCTGCTCTGTCAGCTTGAAGCCTAAATCATGAATTTTGAGCCATGTAACTTCTCTCATTAGAGATAAAACTGCATCACCAGCCCCTGTGATTTCAGAAGGTCCTCAATGTAATCATCTCCAGTAATTAGATCTAAGGACAGAACACTTGGGAATCTGCAATTCATGAAACTTTCAATATGTTACAAATCATAATTTACCCAGTTTTTAAAATGATGACATTACCAAATGCATATGTATTAATGTAAAGGCTTCATTGGGCCTGTAATTTAAGAAGAGCAACAAAATAAACCCTTGCTCACCTGGTGCCATATCACAGCAACTTGCTAAGGGACACAGGGACATCTATAGTAATGTAGAGAAGGATAATGACAGGAAAGCAAAAGCATTTGAACACAGCAATTAGCAGAATTTTGTTATAGATGGGTAACTTTAAATGCATTAATTCCAGCATCCAAGGTGCAAACTCAGTGTGCCTAATGTGTCCTGGGCACTTCCATGGGTATCATCTCCCGTCACTGGTGGGTGTAACAATGCACATCTCTGGGGACAATCAGTGTAATGCTGCTCTTTAGTATCAATTCACCTCTTTTTGTGAAACTTTGAGAATGCAATTCCTTCTCCAAGTTTGGTTGAGCTTAGACAGCAGGTTCAAAAAAAAAAAGGAGGGCAGTGTGATGGTGTTCACAGGGGTTTTCAGGTGAGGGAAGCGACGAAAATGTTGACTCTATGTTCAGAAGGCTTGATTCATTATTTTATTATATACATTACACTAAAACTATACTAAAAAGAATAGAAGGAAAAGTTTCATCTTAGAAGGCTAGTTCAGCTAAGACTAGTATAGACAGGAATGATAACAAAAGGCAGCTGTCTCAGACTGTGTCCGAGACAGCTGGGCCTTGATTGGCTATTAATTATAAACATCCAACATGGGCCAATCAAAAATCCACATTCCACAGCAGCAGATAACCATTGTTTACATTTTGTTTTTGAGGCCTCTCAGCTCCTCAGAAGGAAAAATCCTAAAGGATTCTTAATGAAAAGATGTGTGCGAGAGGGCAGTAGGATAAGATATGTATGCATTATGCATGAAGTGTCATTGCAAAAGCTTCAGTTTTTACAAACTGGTGAGTAATGATGAGGAAACAAGAGGGCAAAGAATAGGAAAAGTTTGAAGATATCCTGTGGAAAGCATATCACTGAGGCCATTGTGTCTAGGGGTTTAAGCTTGGTAAATTTTGGAGAATATCAAGCTCCATGGTGGTTCTCTCAGTCTGCAGACTGTTTTGGATTTTTTTTTAATACTGTAGGATCAAGTGCCTGAAGGTTGTACTCTAATCCTACAAACTATGGAGAGAAGGGAGGCTTTTGCATAGATACTGTGAATTCCTTATCTTTCCAGTTCTTGATATAGGAAACAATTTCATTATTTTTAAGGATTTGTCTTGGTAGGAGACAAGAGTTTATAACTAACAACCCTATAATAGATGGTTTTACTCTACACTAACAATATTAACAGAGTATTTAAATAAGAGCAATGTGATTAAACACATTTTTATTTTACATACATACATATTTCAGAAAACACCCATGTTGTTTTTCAAATAGTTCAACAGAAAATTCATGTTACAGAAGTTCCAAAGAAAGTTAGAGAATGGAAATAAATATTAGTGTGAGTTACAAAGCTAAATCAATTTTGCCAATAATAACTTGTATTTTGCCCTATCTTCCTGTAAGGTACATAAGTTAGGTTGTTTTTTTTTTTTTTTTTTTTCCAATTCCATTTGTTCATTAAATTTAGGTCAATGTTTAATACAATACAAGTGAAGAAATCCTGAGAGAACTGGAGAGAGAACAAAGCTGGGTTTTTTATTTTAGGGGGTTGTTTTTTCTCCAATAATACTAAAGAACAATGGAAGGATGAGATCTATTAACTTAAAATGTAGAACAATATAGGAATCAAATTTTTTTATAAACCTTTTGAAAGCTGATATTGCCTTTATTGAAGAACTTTACTGTGAACAAAAATGTATCTAGAGAAACTTAAATATTAAAAATAAATAAACCAATAATTTAATCATAAATAATAAAGGGAAAAGTAATAATGGTCTGTAATTTTAGCTAAATTTTGGATTATCTGTGAAGAAATCTAAACACAAGACTAAGAAACACTTTGCTCACTTTTCCGAAGCAATGACAATGTAAAGACTAAAAACATTGGTAGTCCATCCTTTGGTTTTGCAAAACAGAAGAACAAGGTAAAGTATTAAGTAAACTTTATACAAAATATTGTGTATTTCAATGTTTCATATTATTTTGTGCATGCCTATGTGTACATATAAGCAAAAATATTTTATCCCTCTTTGAGCAAAAACACATAAATATAAAAAAAACTTCTGAGCCATGATTACCATCCATTTACCCTAGGCTACTGAAATGATAGTGAAAATAGGGACATCAAAATGCATTTAGCAATGTTTCTTATGTCCTGTAATTACAAGCACAAAACACTGCATGTTAAATAGAAAATTATTTTTTCCTCAGAATTAGCTCATATACACAGGTCCTGAATTGAATTCTCCTTGCTCTCCAAAGGTTTCACTATGCAATTTTAAATATTACATAACTATTATGATTAACATGGTAATAACACTTTTCTCAAGTCTATATTGCCAAAATCTCTATTAGAGAGGAAACAGTCATGTGAAAATAGATTATTAAAAGTAGTGGAACTTGTAGACTTCTCACATACAAAAAGGCAACCTCTACTTCCCTCTAAGGCAAAATATGTGCATCAAAATCTCTGCACAGCTTGCAGGGCAAAGAAATTGATATTTTCAAAGAGAGATTTTTAGAGATTTTTTAAAACAAAACCAGTCTTCTTTCCAACATTTTTAAACAAGCTTCCAGTATAGATAACTTTCATTAGGATATTTTACATTAAGTTTTTATTTCTAATTGTCATGGCTTAACTCCAGATGCAATCTCAGCCCCACACAGCCGCTTCTGCACTCACTGGTGGGGTGGTGAGGAGAATTGGAAGAGTAAAAGTGATAGAATTCATGGGTTGAGACAAAGACAGTTCAATAGGTAAAGCAAAAGCAGCACACATAAGCAAAGCAAAACAAGGAATTCATTCACCCCTTCCCATGGGCAGGTAGGTGTTCAGCCATCCCAATGGAAGCATGGCTCCATCACACGTAGCGCCACACGACTTGGGAAGACAAACACCATCACACTGGATTTATTCTTCACCATTCCTCATTATTTTTCCTCCAGCCTTCCACCCTAGCCATGATGCTATTTAGCATGGTATGGGGTCATCTGGGATCAGCTGATCTGGCTGTGTCTCCTCCTGGCCTCCTTGCTGGTGGGGTGGGGTGAGAGCCAGAAAAGGTCTTGGCTCTGGGCTAGCACTGCCCAGCTACAATGAAAACTTCCCTGAACTATCAACAGTTTTCAGTAGAAATCAAAACCACCTACTGTGAAACAAATTAACTTCACCCCAGTCAAAACCAGCACAGCATTAGATTTATATTTTTCCTAACAATGAGACAAATCATAAGCTAAAGGGGAGTTCCTAGAATATAAACAAGTAGCAGCAAAAATCTTGTTTAAAAGATGTTTTGTAAACTTATGACTTCTAAAGTTCAAATCTCCCCTTGGTCTACAGAGTTTTTGTTTGTTTGTTTGTTTTTCTGGTATTACAGGTATAAGTAAAACTTAAACAAAAAATTCATTATTTATTTCCCAGCATGCAAACTGTGACTTACAGAAGTGTAGGAGAGTATTGAAGATCCCACACTCTAAATGACAGGGGGGGGGTTTAAATTTTGAAGAACACAAAGCAGAAAAAAGAATATTATAACATATCAATATTTGTGAAAAATTAATGAAGACAATTGTTAATACAACTTGTGCAATACTGTGTAATACTATTTCAATAATTACTTATCAGAACTAAAGATGCATCAGAAAAGTGAAAAAAAGAATGAACAGGAATGTGCCTGGAGTACTTTGACAAGTGACAAAGAAAACAATAAATAAAAATGAAAAGATGAAAGCTAACCTACTTTAAAGATAGTTATGAAAGCTTGCTTTTCTTTATTTATTTTTTAAGAGTTGTTTAAACTGCTTATTTATAATTGAGCCTTTCAAATACACATGATTTGTTAGAGTAATATGTACTTCAGCTTTGTCTCATTCTCTTTCTGTCTTCAGATTGACTGCTATTTGAAGGCCTTATTTTATATGGCTGGACTAATGCTATTGCACAAATTGCCACCTTTTCAAGGCTGTGATTTCAACCTGCCTGAACAACTGCCACTTTAGCACCACAATAAAAAATACCTTTTTGTATAACAACTCTCTTCCTTTTAGGAAGAATAATGAAACAAAGCAAAATAAAAAGGCACAACCATCCCTTTTCCCAGAAGAGTCGAGCTCTGGGGACATCTCCTCCCCTCTCACCTTGCAGAGTTTCAGAGCTGCTGCACCGACACGGGCACTGCAGCGCACAGCTGCTGCAGCACTGCTCCCCCCAGCACACCCTGTCCTGCCCCTGCTGTGCACACAGCTGTCCCCAAAGCCAACCTCGCTATTATGGGGGGTTTTCCAACACCCACACCCACTCCCCAGCTGCACTGGAGCTCCTTTTCTGCTCCCCCTGCCCAGTTTCCAGGGTCCCATGGAGCTTCCTCCTCTTTTCTCTCCCTGTCTCCTCACTGGAGGCAGGTGACACTTCCTTCAATAAAACAGTCCCTGTGGGAAAACACAGGGACTTGGATGCTTCAGGTGAGCCCCTGGAGTGCAGGGTTGCGTGTCTACACTGATCCCAGTGTGCATATCCCAGATTTTGTCCATATATTAGGATAAAAGTGGTTGCCCTCAGTGCTCTTATATGTCCAGAACATGTCTGCCTAGCTGCGAGGTTTTGAGTTTATGTTGTAATTACCCAGTCAGAGAAACAATTTTAATTTGGCAAAAGATCCTACACTTCAATTCTTGTTGTTCATGCAAAAGTCACTCTTTAAAAAAAATAATCAAAATTTCAGTCCCCCTAACCTGTATGAGTAGATGTTTAATTATTTTTGACTAATAGCCAGCCATCTTCAGCATGGATGTCCACTCTCACTGTCTTGACTCTGGTCTAATGGAGATGATCAGCTTATTCCTTGCCAGAACAATCATTATTTCAACTACCAACTTTCCTTTTGCTTTCCATTCGACTGCATCCTATAAAATTAGGCTAATTCTTAGTAAAACTAAGCTAAAACAGAGAACTGTTTTGTGCGCATGACAACTCTTATTTAAATAATAAGTTAATAGAAAGTTCTCATCATGCAGACAAGATCCAGAGAAAATTCTTGAATATGAAGCAGAATTTGATCCTCATCCAGATACAGAATTGTCCTTGCTACAGTTGACTTGGGGGAGATCAGAGGAGGGAAACTTGGAGCTGTATTTTTATGCTGCATTTTTTCTGTGAATAAACAGAATTTCAGTCTCCAGGACCTTACATGGTACAGCACACAGTACAAAATTTCTCATTAAAAATATTGTTAGAAGCTGCCTTCAGATGACAGATTTTCATTATTCTCTCTCCTAGTTCAGACTTCACTGATGAAAACTCCAAACATTTCTTACATATCTGCTATCTACATTTGGACTGTAGCATATTGCAATTTGATTCTATGACATTAATGAAGTGGTCAGGTGTCAGTTTCTGCAAGGGTCCTAACATCAGATACAACTAATCACTTAATATAATTAAAAATCTGTCTAAATAGAGACTGAAGTCCAATGAGAAATCCTTTCAAAAAATAAAGGAGGGTGTTTACTTCTTACTTTGCCCAGTAGGCAAGGATGAGCTGCAGTTTGCTGTTACAAAAGTGCTCTGAGGCTTTGCCCTTCTTGCTGCAGAGCAGTGTCTTGAACCATCAGCTCCAGCTGATGATCCTTGTTCTATGTAACCAGGGGTGGGAGAGGGAGAGCTCCTACAAGGAGAGCCCTGCATGCTGAAGATCTCAGATTTTGTTCCAGAGTTCCACCTGGGAACACATGAAAATGTCAGAACCATAAATTGGCTTCTCTCTGCTCTTTACCACAGACATAACATTGCCTTCCCAAGCCCTTATTTTCTTCTGCCTTGCTCTAGCCACAAGCAGCTGCTGCTGAACAGCAGTGCTCACAACTTTTGAACTCAAAGGTAGGTCCATCATTTTAAGTTGCTCTTCTGCCATCAGCAATGGAGTGTACTGGTTGCTCACCCCAAGTCAGGGTTTAAACTACATAAGGCATAAAATATTTTAGGTTTAGACATGGCAAAGATTAAATTCTTTACTCAGAGGTAATGAGATGGTAGTTTGAAAGCAAGTACTCGATTATTAGCAGTCAGTTAATGAGAAAAGTCAATCTTAACTCCTTAGGAATTTGTCTAGAAATCCCCTAGCAATATGGAATTTCATTTTATTAGTGCAAACAATGGAAAAACTTAACTCCTTCATATCCTTCAAAACTTATGTCTTGTATTTTAAAGTTTCTGAGAATTATTTAGTTGGTGAACATTTGACTGGAAGACATGATGCGATTTCAAGAGAAATATTTTTTTAAACTAGACAGGAGTCAATACTTTTTAATAGCAACAACCCAGCAGCCAAAAGAGTTTAGCACCTGCATCCTCCTGGGGAGCAATTTAAGTATTTGGGTTCTCACAATTAACAGGTGCTCATGAAGGTATTTAGCTATGAAACATTAGTACCCAGCAGATTTTCATTGCCCTCTTGAGTACCGATATTGCAGTGATACCATTTCAATGGGGGAAAAAACCAACCAAAACAAAACAAACCTGAAAATTATACCTAGCCTAAAAATTTCAGATGCAGTGCCAGATATATTGCAAAATTCAGCCGTGGTCACAAGTAGGGCACAGTGGATGTTGAAGTGCTACTGTGGCAGAGTGTTAGTGCAGCTGGGACTGCTCTGGAACATCTGTAAAGCAAAATTCAGGAAAGAAGATTATACCGATATGTCATCCAATGCAGCTTAAAAATAAATAACTACATAAATAAATAACCTTTTGGACTCCAAGCCCTTGCTTAGATCCTGAACAAAAGTAACTCTAGCTTTTCTTGTGTATTTCTGTCCCAATACTCCTGCAGCAGTCATTTCATAACAGACCACGCTGTCCTTTTTTTCTTTTTGTATCAAAGAAGTATAAAGGAGAAAACCGCAACTATATTTAACTTCAGAACTGTCCATCAGCCATGCAAAAGCACAAGTAGGTATTTCAACTCGTAAACCACGGACCACTTTGCTGCTAGGGCAGGCTGGCGGGGGAGCGCTGAGGCGCAGCGCTGCGCGATGCTGCGGTGCGGGCAGCATCAGGCGGGCACACGAATAAACGCTGCTCAGCCGCTCCTGCCCGCGCCCGGGGCGGGTCCGCAGGTGTGTCCGGCAGCGGGGCCGCGTCCCGCTCACCGCGGAGAGAGCGCCCAAAGCCGTACGGGGCTGCAGCGCGCAGCTTGCGTCCCGAACCGACGCCCCCAACACCGCCAAAAGTTTCGGGGGCCGGCCCCCAGCGTGCCCGCCTTGCCCCGCTTTCCCTCCCGGAGCGCGGCCCTGCGGCAGAGCGGGCTGGGGCTGCCCCCGCCCCGCACACCCCGGCGTTGGCAGGGCCGGGCTGGGCCGCTGCTCTGCCGCCCCCCGGCGGGCTCCGCGTCCCCGCCCTGCGCCCGCCCGCACCCGCGGCGCGGACAGCGGCAGGGAGCGCCCGTCCTGCCCGCCGGCCCCGGGGCGCCCGGCCGCCATGTGAGAGCGGCAGGCCCGCGGCGGAGCCCGTCCCCGGGGCGGCGGGGCCGCACCGCCTGCGGCCGCCGCGCCGCGCTGCGGGCTCGGCAGCTCTGCGGAGCCCAGCGGGCAGCAACAAGCCCAAGCCGCCCCGGCCGCCCGCCCGCAGCCCCGCCATGGGAGCCGGGCGCGGGCAGAGCAGAGCCGGGCCGAGCCGCCGCCGGGGCTGAGCGCGGCGCCAGCGCAGGTACGGCGGAGGGAGGGAGGCACGGAGGCGCCGGGCCATGGGGGAGCCGGCCGGGCTGGGGAAGGGGCTGGCCCGGCTCCCTCACAGCTGCACCGGGAGGGGTCGGGCGGCGCTGCCCGGCCCTCCGGAAAGTTTGGGCGGGCGGCGCGGAGCCCCGGCTCCCCTGCAGCGGCCGGGCCGGGCGGAGCGCTGTGCCCCGCGATGCCATCGCCGAGAGCCGGCCAGGCGGGCGGCTAGAGAGAGAGACAGAGGCTTCTAAATGGCTTTGGGGAGCGGTACCGCGGAGGTGGGGTCGTGCCGGGAGGCTGCAGCGGCATTGCTTCTCGTGGCCGGAGTAGTGTACGTATTTTGGTTTGGGGTTTTGGGGGTTTTTTCCCTGATTTGGTGTGCAGTGTTTCAGGGAGAGGAGCCGGGAGCGCTGCCTAACTCCTGGAGGATGTGGGTTAAATGAGCCTCGGCTGCTGAAACTCGGAGCCGCTCTGCCTTGCCTTTGGAACACGGGCGAGGAAGAGGTGGTGTTGTGTGCTGGTTCGGGTAGTTCGGAAGGGAGCTAGTTTGTCTTTGCTCGCTTTGGTCTGCTTGGTTTTAGTTGTCTGTTACAGAAACGTGCTCGCTGGTAGGTATTTAAACAGAACCCAAACCAGCGTACTTCGGACTGAATAAGATGTTAATAAAAATCATCGTGTGTGCAGACAGTGAATAGCACTGAGCTGGGTAATTTCTGTTCCGGACCCTGCTGGATTTTGGGGAGCTCCATTTACTTCGTCGGGCGACCGTCCTCTTCACATGTTGTCATTTGAAAGTTAAAAATAACCCCCCAAGCGCTCTGAGTTTTGCCTGCCCCTGCCTTTGCCAGCGCGGATTCCCGGAGTTGTGCGCGGTGCTCTCGGAGCCGAAGACGCCCGGTCCGTGTCCAGAGCCCTGCTATTTATAAGAGTTGGCAGAGCGGGGGAGGAGGAGGAGGGATGCAGCATCAGGCTGTTTGCCTTTTGCATAAACTACCGAGGCAGGTTGCATATTGTTTGAGATGTTGCATCGGTGGAGGCGAGGCGGGGTGCGGGGGGGAAGAAGTGCAGAAGCTGAAGTATTCCTAATCCTTCTTTTCCTAGGGACTGTGGCTTTACGAAGCGCTTCCCTCCGATGTGAATGCAGTGTCCCCTGTGGGATGCAGTAGGTGATGCCCAGCTCTACTGCAATGGCAATTGGAGCTTTCTCTAGTTCTCTTCTCGTAACCTGCTGCCTCATGGTTGCCCTCTGTAGCTCCACCGTTCCCGTACAAAAACTGGCCAAGGCTCAAGACAAACAGGAGATAAAGGCGAGCCAGGAAAAGAGAGATCACACGTCTACAAGGGACAGCCAGACGGGTCCAGGGAAAATGAATGAGATCGGCAGGAGCGGGAGGGAGGAGGGTGGCAGGGACTGGAAGAGCAAAGGAAACAGGAACTACTCGAACAAGGAGTCTTGGACTAAGCAAAAGCAGGCTTGGAGCAGCCAGGGGACAAGCAGTAAATCCGGGAGCATTCAAGTGCAAGAGCAGAGGGATGCTGCTCCCGAGGAACCTCAGGTGGCTGAAGATTCCTCTCTGCCAGCCTCTGTTGCGAGCGCCACTGCCGAGCCCCCGGAGGAGTACGCGTACCCGGACTACCGCGGCAAGGGCTGCGTGGACGAGAGCGGCTTCGTCTACGCCATCGGCGAGAAGTTCGCGCCGGGCCCCTCGGCCTGCCCGTGCCTCTGCACCGAGGAGGGCCCGCTATGTATCCAGCCCGAGTGCCCCAGGCTCCACCCTCGCTGCATCCATGTGGACACCACGCAGTGCTGTCCGCAGTGCAAGGAGAGGAAGAACTACTGCGAGTTCCGAGGGAAAACCTACCAGACCCTGGAGGAGTTCATGGTAAGGAATGAAGCCAAAAGTCTTTTTGTGGGTTTTTCTCTTTCTTTTTCTCTTTAAAGTGGTATTATGGTCTTAAACTGTTTTCTCAGGGGGAGTTCCGTGTCTCCCCCTCCTCTTCACCTTTTTGTGTTAATATTACGTCTGCAGTCCTGTAAAATATTCCCCTTAAACATGACCTTTCTTGCTCTATGGTACTCTCACATTTTTAAGTGAAGGTGCTGATCTTTATTAATTCCTTTGGTATTTACAATAAAAAATGCTACTTGGAAGAGTGCTGCTCAGTGGTGTTATGGATTTTGTGAAAATTTTCAGCAGTACATCTGTTTCCTTATTTAACTATTAACTGTTAAACTTCTGCCTTGCAGGGATCAAGCAGGATTTTGTGGGCTGACCTCTATTTCTAGTAATCAGTTTGTGATGATCCCTTCTTTTTTAACAGTCATTTCTTTTTCCTTATTAACTGTTTAGGTAGTGCTGCCAATATTGCCTAATGTTTGCTTTCTGTGAATTACTAGAGGTCTTTTTAATAACAGCATAGTTTGCAGTCTTGATTGCAGTGATACCTAAAGAAAGGACTTGAAAAGCTTCATGTTCAGGGAAATCCTTTCAGGCTGTGGTCTTTTTAGCATTACTGTACAAGGTTGATATCATTGAAAATGCAGGATGTTACAGTGCACTCAAAAGTTTTGCAGTTGGGGCCAGTTTTCTGGTTGTTTACCTTGTCTTTTTCCATTTAGTGTTTTATTGTGGTTGAGACCTGTGAGCAGGCTCTTAGATTGGCTTGTGAAATTTCCTGTGAGTGACTGTTAGATACAGGGCTGTTCCAAAACCCATTTCTGAATAGACTGGAGAATTTCATGCTGGATATATTGAGGGGAGTATGAAATATAATTCAAGGTTCTGGAAGCTGAGCCCCTCTCAGGGTGGAGAAATAGAAAGTGAATTTTTGAAGGCTAAAAGTAAGTTGTCACCTTTGCTCTCTGGTATTTGCACATTCCTGAAAACGTAGCTTTTGTTCATAATGTCTTTCCATGTTCTTCAGTTTAAGAGAAAATAAATAACAAAGCTGAGCTACTTTCTCCATAATAATAAAGAGCATTGTCATTTGCTCTCCTTAGGCAATAATGGGCAGAGCACTGGTGAATTGCAATGTATGGCAGAAAACATTGTATCATCCTCCCTATTTCCATGTAATCCTCAAAGGTTACATTCAACTTCAGGGTGAAGTTTTCTACTTCAGAGGGAGCAACTGCCTTAACAGCAGCTAGTTGGTGTGACCTTTTCAGAGATGGCTTTTGAGATCCTTTCTTTCCCAGCAAACTTAATTCTTGAGGAGTGGCCAAAAGATGAAGCTTCTCCACACCTTCTCCATAGGTTTGTGTTTTAAAGGCTTCTCCCTGCTTTTCATTCACCCTCTTCTACGGATTTCTATTTCTTAGCCTTTTTCTGTAGTGGTGTTGTAGTAATGGCTGTAAAGCAAGCCTAAAATACTGTGTTAAATGTGTAGTAAGTGTAGAACCTCAATGTTCCCTGGTACATTTGAATATGATTGACAGCCTTGGTAAAAATAGTGTTGAACAGTGACATTTATAGAAATGTCCTGAAAAGAATTTGGTTTTCAGCTTTCTTTTTAACTCCATTCAGCTTTTAGCCCTTGGCTTCATATCTTCCTCTAATGAAACATTACTGCTTTGTTTTACCTGGCTTTGGAAACAAGTGAGAAGGGATGTCTGCTCAGTACAAGCAAGGAAAGCTATTGATGCAATTAGGCAGTGGAACTGCAGCCTGATTATTTTCCTATGTGGGAACCTTGTTTTTTAGTTGAGATTCAGTGCTGGTTCCAATATTGTGAGCACAAGCTGTAAGTGCAGCTGTTTGCCCAGGCCACTGCAATCAGTGGAGTTGTCTGGCAACACAAGGTGCAGATGTAGTCAGGTTGCTGCTGCTCAGTGGAAGCAATTGCAAAATGCAAGCAACAGTTTCAAAGGTGATTTTGAGAGTTTAAACTTGATGGTCTTAGGTTACTAACATGCAATCTCTTGATTAAGATCAGGGAAGGAGCTATAAATGGATAGTGATGTGATTTTTCTCTGCATCTGCCCCTATATTTGTGGCAAAGAGTACCAGACATGATTGAAGGAAGAAAAAGGTGACCTCCTAACATTTAAGTGACATTTTTTTGAACAAACATTTATGTATAGATGTCTAATTATGCATGCAAGTTTGTGAGTCTGCTTACATAAAATTCCTATACGGCTTGGCATGGCAAAGAATTGCCCTGACTGGAGCCAGAAGCTGAGTGTGACAGGGGATTTGAGGTTTCACATGTTTCTTCTTTGATTTGCAGTCCATCCTTCAGGCTTTGTTTGCGTGTGCATGTATGCATGTATTTTTGTGTTTTCAAAAAGGACGTGGATGTCAGCACAACACACAACTTGAGTATAGGGAAAGGATGGAGTCTCATAAAGATGTTTCCATCAGCACCACTCTGGTCACCTGTGGGTACTGTGGTGCAGAATAGCAGTGTGATCACAACGTCCATATTAGTGGAACTCATAGCAAAATCTTTATTTGGTGAAATGCAATGGGTATTAAAGTTCTGCTCTGAAGCTGAAGATTTCTAAAGCACGTGGTCCAAATCTTCCAAGTAAAATTTGAAAATGAAGGCTGTTGTATAAAGTCTTACGAGAATGAGGAATTATCTTCAGAAGTGCAATGTTTTGGAAAAGACCTGTAATTTTGAAACCTGTTGCTTTGTGTCTTTTAGAATTTCCTTGCTACCACAAGTGGTATTTGTTTTGTGGGTAAGTTACTTGGAAATCTGGAAGTCAACAAACTCAAATGAGTTTTGAAAGATCAGTGGTATTTTGAAGGCACAGAGGAGTAAAAGCATGGCTGATATGTTTATTATTATCAGTGTAACCCCATTCATGTTCTCCTGGGTTATGTCAGTGGCAAGAAAATATTAGTTAAAATTTCAGCACAAAAGAAAATAAATTTGGGATTATGACTGGTTTTCTTTTTTTTTAAATTTAGGTGTTTTCAAGGCTTAAGGGACCAAATGTAGATTGTATATCTGTTATTAATCCAGCTTTTTGTTGGTTTTGTTTTGATGTCTATTTGGTTTGTAATAAAGTTGGACATTTGGTAGGGGAAGCTCAAATAACTTTAGACTACAAATTTTTGTTGCTTCTTAATTATGACAATTTACATTAAGCTTCTGGATAGACCTACTACCCTTACTAAGCTACAGTCTTCTTCACACCCTACCAGTGGAAAATGTAGCAGCTTACAAGCAGTTTGCACAATAGTGCATTTGCTCTTTTACAGTGCCTGCAACTCCTATACCTCTGCTCATAAACTTCCCTTTAAACAATTCTAAAGAGCTAGGGTTTTTTTGCCATCTGTAGTCTATTTTCTACAGGTTTTATGGCTGCCTGGTGAATACACAAGACTTCTGTTGCCTCTTGTTGTCTTCCTGCAGTTTTTTCATAGCCAGAACTGCTGCTGCTGTTGCTACAGAGTTAACAGCTTCATCTGTAGACCATGGAGATGTGGTATCATTAATTGTCAGAGAGAGATTGATATTATTTCCAGTCCAGCCTGGTTATGTCAGAAGTGCTGAGTGTGAGTGCTGCTGGGCTGGTCATTCCCCACAGGAACAAGAGGGATGCTCCTTGCAATGACTGCCACTGGGAACTGCACTGCAGGGAATGTGCTTGCACTGCATGAGTATGGAGGGGAAATGAAGGACCAAATGTGGCTTTTCATTCTGATTTATTTAGCTGTTGTTACATACAGGGACTGTCTTATTGTCTCTCTCTCTCAAGTGATAATTGTCTCCAAGTACTAAGCTGCCATTAAGGTGCAGAAAGTGGGGGGTTTCTACAGTTCCTGCTGTATCCTGATGATCAGTAAAAAGCAATGTGCTGTTGTTTAGTCCAAGGATGAACAGACAATGGCTGACACTGATACCATTTTAGCAGCCACTGTGGTTTACTTGCATGCCTGAAAAGAGCTTTGTAGACATAACCTCGTGGATACCCTCCTTCCCACTGCCATTACTCAGGTTGGTGGGTTGTACAGATGACAGTACTTACCAAGAGTCTACTGTAAGTATTCCCCTGAAATTCTATGACCTGTTACTCTAGAAGTGTCTTCATAGTATCACATTAACAGAGCACTCTGTTCACAAAAGATGTAGTCTTCAGGTGTGTGCACTGTATAGGCCAGAAATGTGTATCATGAATCATCATTATGATAAGAATTACATCAGTTTTGTTTCTCAACCAATAGTACATGACTTATTTTTCTGAGAATTTCAGCCTTTGTCAAATTTGGAAATCTAGTAAACCTATATAATTAGAATATGCTTAAATTTTACAGAGGAGAGATTTTAGGAATAACATCTTGCCTTGTTTCCTGATTGTCATCAGATACTCTAGTTTTTACGCCACTTCCAATATTGAATGGCACAGCTACTAAGCAGTGTCCTGGACTAATGAATGCCTGTTGCAGTAACTACTGATCTCATTCAGCTTTGATAAGTGGCAAATTTTCATCTTTTCCAAGTCATGGCAAAAAGTGTAAAATTTGATTTAAAGCTGTACATTTGCCTTGTTCATCCTGATCTTTGGAACTGAGTGCTGGTATTTTTTCAAGTAGGATTGTTATTGTAGGATTATTATATTGTATAAAATTTATATATTAAAAATAATATTTTAAAAATCAATCCTCCTTAAAAGCCATGTTTTTATAATTTAGTAAGTGTTGTTTCTAGGTATAACTCTAGAAGGAGGGATTCTTCTTATTGACTTAATACTTAGGAGTTCGGGTTTGCTGACACTCAAAACTTCACATGTGGTTCAAGTGATTACTTGAAATACCTGAGCCTTTCAACTCTGAGCATTGGATCAGAAACCTCCTCATGTGCTGACACTCCGCCTCTGGAAGTGAATGTGATTGTTTAAAAACAATTACAGGACAAAGCTGTCCCAAAGTCTGCAATAAAGATCTTCTGCACTGGACTGTCAGCCTGTGTGTGGGATTTCCTAAACATATGCGTGGTGTTGTCATTGGTAGAGTGTAAAGCAAAGAGAAAATGCAAAGTGAGTAGCCAGCAAAGGAAACCTGAAATAAATAATAGTAATAAAAGCAGAAAGCAACACAGCAGGAGACCCTATTTAGGCTTTCTAAGCAGAGGGAAGGGCGTGAGCGATATCTGAGTGCATAAGCGAATAACAGCCTTGGCAGGTGGGAAGGGAAGTAGCAAAGCATGAATGAGCATTTAGTTGGAGATGATGCTTTGCAAGCATCAGCATGTTTGAACTTTGGAAGTGAGAAGGATGTGAGAGGCAAGCAAGCAGAGAATGGATTTGAGGAAAAAATGTGGTAGGCTGCCCAAAAAATAGGGAAAAGAAGCAGATGATCTGCAAGTTAGACATCTGGGTGATTCTTCAATGTGAATAATTATTTTCTTCTTTAGATTTTCGTTTTTTCTTCTCTTATTGGAGAAGTGAAATGAGGGATTGTCTGCATCAGGTGGAATCTGGAATGAAAAACATTCCATAAAAAGAACAATGTCCTCCTTAAGTAAATCAGTAATCTGCACAGATTTTAGATTTAGAGGCTCACTAATAATAACGTTCAGCTGCATTTTCATCATCATGGGTACCCATGTGGTTTTTTGGAGTGCAGCAATGAGATTTACAGTATAGCATTTATTGCTCTTCACACCCTTGCTTCCCTCCATCTTGTGTGGTATGAGGATATCAGCAATGCAGGTGAGATATGCCTGGTCAGGAATGGTGAGGAGGACAGCTGGAATTGTACATGTGGCAGATGCAGACATTTCAAAGTCCATTTTTTACTAAAGAGAGTCTTGCTACTCTTTTGTTGGGAATTAATTTTTTTGAAGTAGGTCTTTCAAGTAACTATCTCATGGTATTCCTATTCTGTAAGCGTTCTTCAAACTCAGTAACATTTTGCTAGGTATAAAGGATTACCTGTATTTTCCTTCACCCCTTTCTTTGAATTTCAACTTTCTTTCAGAAAGTTACAAATATTAGAAGAATTGTCCAAAACCAATTAACCTATGGAAAATACCTGAATTCAAAAGGATGGGGTTTTTTCTTGACTTCTCTTTGAAAAATACAATTTTCAATAAAATGTTAACTTTCTGCTACCAAAATACTTTCAAACCTGAAAAAATTACAGTAAGGATTTCTGTTAAAAGAATTTTCAAACTTCATTTAGCAAAACTTTTCTTCTTAAAATACATTTTTTTTCCTCCAAATTCTTTTTGAACCTCTAATAGAACTAAACTAGATTATGAACTTAATTTTCAGGAAGTTCATTAGAAGTTCAGTGAGGTAATTTTTGTTTAATTTGTATTAAAAGTCTTGACTGTTGTTGTTTTCAACATCCCTCCGACTTTCCCATTTGGTGTGTAGGTTCAGACAAGAACCTGTTTTGTTTTGGAACCTTTTCCAGCTGTGCTTCTATAACATTGCAGGAGCCCAGTCTTGCTCTCTGCATTATTTAGGCCACAAAACCCATTTGTTTTAGAGTGGAGCGGGAGAAAGACGTGTAGGAAAGAGCATTGCAGGTGAGAGGGGAGCACTGCACGCTCCAGGAGAGCCTTGAGCGGCGGAGCTGAAGGTGCCTGGGTTTGTGTTCCAGGTTTCTCCGTGCGAGAGGTGTCGCTGCGAGGCCAATGGCGAGGTGCTGTGCACGGTGTCAGCCTGTCCCCAGACCGAGTGCGTGGATCCCGTGTACGAGCCTGACCAGTGCTGCCCCATCTGCAAAAATGGTGAGTGCTGCCTGCAAAGCTGCTCTGCCAGAGACATCCATGGTGCCCTGTTCTGCCTTTGAAACATGAGTCAGATACTTGTCTTTTTCCTTGAATGGAGATGGAGGTGTGTGTGGATGGTGTAATCCTGTTGTGAAGAATCAGACCTCTCTTGATTGTGGTGGACTCAGTTATCACCTACATGGATGTTAATACCAGCTGTTGGTGTATCTCTTGGATATGTTATTTGCATGAACTCATTGTGGTTGTGCATTATCTAGGTAACAAAATGGTTCTCAGACTCTTCATATTATCCACCTTTCAACATGAGCAGGAAAAGCTGCTTTTGTTCTCCATTCATATTTGTTTCCCTTTCAGATATTCTTCTCCTTTCTTTCATTCTTTTTTTTTTTCTTTCCTTAAGGCAAATCAAACCTTATTGAGTTCACCTAATTTTCATAACTAAATGAATTAAACTCCCAAGTTTAATTGAATATTTTTTTGTAACTAAATTAGACAGAAAGTCTCTCTACTCCCAGCAAGAGCTTGTATTAGATCAAAGTCTTAGTCTATTTAGACGAAAGAAATT
This sequence comes from Zonotrichia albicollis, assembly GCF_047830755.1. Taxonomy (NCBI): domain Eukaryota; kingdom Metazoa; phylum Chordata; class Aves; order Passeriformes; family Passerellidae; genus Zonotrichia; species Zonotrichia albicollis. Next base: position 84,878,084 of record NC_133819.1, read on the forward strand.
ACATGACATACTGGCTCATCACTTGTAAAGAAGGAATGATAATTTATTAACAGAAATGAAAGCTGCAAAATCTCAAATGAAATTATATTTAAAATTAAAAAGGACATTTAAAAATACTCAGATAATGTTCACACATCTATTATTTCTCTTGAATAGGTAGGTTTCATTACATTTGCTAAAACAAACTGCTTAAAATTGTGGGAAAGTTGGGGGAGGAGACAGCGTACAGCATATGGTTTCAACAAATTCAACAGTAGATGATACGAGATTGTTAATTGCCTTGGAGGAGTTTCATTTGTATGGATATAAAAGTAATTGCTTCATATCCCTTAATTGGTTGTTACAACCCTGAAGGAATTTATTCTCGGCAGTACAGCTTAAGGGCACTCTTCTTTTTGGAGATGAGGACAGGCATTTTTCAAGGCATTTAGGGACGGTTCCTGAAAAAGTCTGAGTTTGGAAGCTGGTGATGTCATAGCTAGCTGGTCTGAAGGATCCTTTGGCACTTGTTTGATGGCAAGAATGTCGCTGATATTGTGCATGACATGCTCTGCTGCAGTTCCCCAGGTCAAAGTGACTTTAGCTGGCACAAGGTCTGTTTTCAGTATCAGGGATGGAGTTACAAGCAGAATACGTTTAGACTCTGTAGTCTTTCTCATTGAGCTTGTCCAGTGGTCTTAACAGTGTTTGGAGCTGGGCTGGCCTTCCATCAGCACACATTCTCCCACAAGCAGCAATGTAATGCACAGTAGTGGCAATCTCCCATTGATGGCTCTCTTTTGGATTAAGGTAGTGTAGCAGTGCAGGGTTTGGCTTGGCTGTTCACACAGGTTCCCTGACACTTCCCAGAAATGAGCAAAAGTTACTGAAAACTGTACATGAAAGATGCCTTTTGTTGTGAGGAAGCTGCCTTTTCAGAGCTGGTAAAGCTGTATTACCTGAGTTCTACCAGCAAGAAAAGGATGATCTTGTCCTCAGCCTCTGAATCCCCAATATTACATGAGTATTTCTCCCATATAACTGTGGGCTGGCATCTCTGACCCAGTTTCAGACCAAGGTGACCACAGCTGCCTGTTTCTAGTCAGCTGTACTGTCACTTCTCTGCATGTCAGAGAACCAGCAGTGGCTTTCCTTGTTAGCTTTCAGATGAAGAAGAAACCATTAGCAATAACAACAAGACCAAGATAGCTCAGAAGCAGCTCAGCTTTTCTGGATCAGCAGTTTCAGTATAATATCACAAAGAAACTTCTGAGGAAACCCCTCCATTTGGGGAGTGTATTTAAAAAAAGAATGCACTCAAGCTTAAAGTGTGGTACACATGCAGTTCTCTAGGAACTTCAGTGAATTGCTCAATGTTTTTAATTAGATTGGAGCAAAAACCTACTGAGCAGGAAAGCCTAGCCTGCCTCATCCTCTCATTTTCAAGCCTGGTGGAACAAATGTGGTGTGAATGTGGGTTGGAGAAACAATCATTGTGTTGTGCTTCAGGGTTGATTGTTACAGCGATGACATCAATGACATCGTGTTAGTGACACAAAAGAGCTCGGGGTAATGTACAGGGAGCTCAGCCTTTAACCTGAATGGTGGGAAATATGGAGCCATATAAAGCATCCAAGTGAGGTAACTGCCATCACGATGTGCAGTGAGCAAGAAGGGGTGGGAGGTGAAGTTTGGATTCTCTACTTTACTAGCACTGGTATATGCTTTACTAGCATATGGATCCTTCACATTTCCTAGCACTGATGTGTTGAAAATGCACACAGTCAAACTGATTTCCCTGACTTTCCTGCCACTTCTTAACATACAACACCTTCCCAGCTTGCCTGGTGGAAGATTGCTGGCAGTGACCCAACAGTGAGAGCTGAGTGACTGCCTCTGTCACTATTAAGAACATACACAAATGCCCAATTAAGAAGTATGGAGGAGATCCAGTGAAAGCCTGTGATTATTAAAAATTAATGAATTCAATATCTTGACAGGTGTGAGACCCTGTGCCTTTTCTCTTGTAGGAAGGCAGGTATGTAGTTGGCATCTCTATTTTCACAAATTTGCTGGCAGCCCTTACGAGGAGGAGTGGATGTGTAACTGCACATTGGGCTTACACAACTGCACATGTGGAGCTACAGACTTGCTTTGGGTGCAAGCAGTGGTGAATGGAAGACTTGTGGAATTAAAGAGTAGTTGTTTGTATAGTATTTAATAATATTCTATATCACATCCTGACTTTCAAAAAGAAACCTGGATACTTCCATAGCTGAAGATAGTATCTTCTTCTTCATAGGCAGGGACAGGGAGTGCTTTAAAAGAACATTTGCTCTGAAAAGTAGTATATAGAAGAGACAAATGATAACACCTCACTGAGATCTTTGGATTTTCCTGCTTTCTGTGTCTCAAGTCACTGCAACTGAGGGAGCTGTTTTGTGTTTATCTTATATAAATGCCCTGAAAGGAAACAGTGTGAGGACAGTGTGAGGGATGGAGGAGAGGCTTCCTTCTCATGTGGATTACATGTTAAGCTTTATGCTTTTGGTAACCATCAGCACCGGCCATAAGAAAAAAATCCAGAAAGTTAAATCTGACTTCAGAAAGTTACATTAAGTAACAGGTGCCCAGTTCAGACCTCCATCCTGCTATACAGTATTAGCATTGTGGTTACTTTTGTGGAAGACATCTCTGTTCACAGTGATATCAATAACCTTAGATTCAGGTACAGAAATTTCTACAGTTTGTGCAGAGTAAAGGGTAAAGATAAAGGGCATACAGTCACTCTTCCATTGGGAAAAGTCTGGGTGCTTGTCACTGATGCATTTGAGGTGGGGGGTGGGGGGGTAACACTGGTCGTGAATTATCTTTCTCTAGATTACCTTGGTTGTGTGTTCCACTTGCATTCCCAGCATTTGAGCCCTAGTAGGCATACACAGCTGAGTTCTGCTTGGCCTAAGCCTGCAGCCAAGGAGCAGCTGATGGAGTCAAGGGTGGCCCTGCTCCTGATGGTGTGCTTGCAGGAAGATGAGATTAAACCCATAACCCACGTGGAGCCTGAGGGGGAATTGTGGTTGCTAGACCAAAAAACATTTTGATCTAAGGTCCCCAAGAGATTTTTATTTCATTATATGGCTGAAAGATTGCCCCAGATAAAATGAAGTGGATCCTGTTGCCCTCCTAGCATTCATCTATCTGTGTGTCAGTGTTGTTTCTCTGTCTACAGCAGGGAGAGATGAGCTTCTCCTTTTGGCAAAGGCTCATAGCTGTACAGTCAAAAATGAAAACATTGATGCCTGGAGGGTCAAGTGTGTTCTCAGGGCTGTAACATTTGCAGGAGATGTCTATTCTTACTGGCTGTGCAATAGGGAGACTTCACTGATTGCAGTCCTTTCAGGTGCCTTAGGTCATTTCAGGACCTAATTTGATTTTTGTGTTCATAGTTATGGGTGAAATACATGCATCATTTGGTTGACATGATTGCTGCTAGTGAGGTGCAGGTGTAATGTGCTGTTGCTGGGGAGGGCATGTGGTGATGGTTTTGTATCCCTGTGCTGAGACTGACTCACTGAAACTTTAGTACCTTTCCATACAATTGCAGTGTTTAGGCCTAAGGTGACTTAAAAGTGCTTCTGAATGGCAGGTGGAGACTTCCATCTGAGAGAAGGAGCTCTTAAGACAGCAAAACCCTGGTAATGGCTGGCAGAGCTGTTGTCTCCTTTTGCTGCTGTTGGTAAAACAGGGCTTTGTCTCCCCTCAGGACTCAGGTCTGTTAAACAATGGTGCTGGTTGATGCAGTACTGATGTCATCCCTCTGAGACTGAGGTGGAGAAAGGCTGCATTGGCCTGAGAGACCTGTCTGGCCATAAGAAAGAGGAGGATGTTTATTCTGGGCCCATGAAGGGAAGTTGCACCTTGGCAGCTCTCACGTGAGCTGGCTGCTTGCTCTGCCCTGCAGCCCCAGCTTTGCTCAAGGACGGACCATGGTGAATCTGACCTGTAAAATTTAATGTCCTTCTGCAGTGTGTTTAAATAAAATATGATATGACCTTGACTATAAATGCCTTAATCTCAGCAATGAAGAAAGTATCATAATGCTGGTGTCCAAGTAGGGATCAAGGCAGGACTATTGCAAACATCAGGAATGTAACTGCTGTAAAATTTAAGTAATCCATGCTTTTGATTGTCCTCCCTTCCTTTTTCTATTGTCACTTTAAATACCTTTTTCAGTCATGCTTTGGCAGCTAATTTATATATAGCAAATGAGATCCAGAAGTTTTAACACCTGAGAGTGGATTCTTCAGTCTACATTATAAGAAGGGGATGAAATCAGGTGGTTATGGTGGCCTCTTCTAGATGTAAGATATAGGTACCATAAAGTGATTGTAAGTTCTAGTTGATAATATTGAAACAGTATTATTTTTTTTAATGGGATGTTTGTTAAAAAGTAATAACCTAATGAACAAGAAATCATTTTAAACTAATCCCAGTTCCACCCAGACAGTATGCACCAATGTGATTTGTTCCCTTCTAACTTGAGGCATTTGAATGCTTGTGTATGCAGGGTTACATTTGCTCCTTGTTTCTGTGTGCATTAGTCGCTTAGCAAAACTTCTGCATGGACTCTCCACTTCAATAGAGTGTATTTCACAAAATGATTTATAATATGGGACTCCTAACCAAGAAATATTAATGTTCTGGGGGAATGAATGTTTCAGGGAGAAAAACACTATTTAAATTGCATGAACAGCTGTATCTGATTAAAATTGCCTAGAAATTATGCAGGTAGGTTGAAAAACTGTAGCAGATATTTTGGCAGCCACGTATTGAAAACAACAGTGTTGCTTCTTTTAGTCTGCATTGGGTGTTTAAAGTGGCTTCCGAATCTGGTAGGTGAAGTTGGTAAACTAGTTGCAGTAGTTTTTATGCTCGGTTTCTGCTGCTGATGAAGTTGAGAGGAGGTTTGGTCTCTATTGTGTTAATTCAAGGAATTCCTTTAAACTCATTTCACCTCTCCTGCAGGAAAGTTGGTGGCTGCATAGGCCATCCAGAAACTTTCCTGTGCAGAAATCACAGAATTTTATTCTTGTGCCATATTTTAGATCCAAAGCTGTTTAAATGCACGTGGATCAGCACTGCAAAGTGGGCTGAGCAAAACCTTATGCCAAAACCACAGAGGCCTTGTTGTTTACAGCTCACATCCATGTGCACGTGGACATAGGATCCATTGTTGGCATCGCTCGTGTTCAGCTGGCTAAGAAGTGGTAGGTGTGTTATTTCTGCCTCCAAGGGTGTTTATTTAGTGTACAAGTTGTGTTGACTTCCAGGTATACATGTTTTCCTAAGTATAGAAACCCATCAGACCATGAAAAGGTTCTGTCTGAACATATGGCACTAGTATCCAAATACTGAGCCTAGATCAGTTACAAGGATAAATCAGTTTACATAGTCTGTATGTATTTATTGTGAATAAATATTGTGTGCATTTTTTTCCCTTCCTGGGGCCAGAATGCTCTCAGTTGGCAGTTCTGCTGTCAAGAGGCAGCTGTAACTCCCCTGAGTACATAATATCCCATCATTTTGCTCAGATACATGAGGACAATCAGAAATTATACTAACCTTGGAATTTAATGTGGTACTTTATACTTAAGTAGAAGGATGTAGAAGAGCCTATTAAACGATAAAAGCGGTATATCCCATAAAGTCTTCAGAACACACTTTGCAATATTTTTTCTTTACAGGCCGTTACAGTGAGCCTGAAAAGCATTCAGGATTTTTTCCTCTTACTTGATACTGCAGGTTTAAGTCATATATCAAAGCTAAATTCTACTGTATCAGTCCACTTTTGTGACATCTGCTTGCTGGGATTGTCATTTTACTGTGAGTTGAAGCTGAAGCCACTAATGATATGCCCCAAACTGTTGTTTAGTGGCGGTGATCCCAGGTGAGTGCGGGAAACAAGCTGCAAGTTCCCCATGGTGCTCAGAACTTCCATGTGTCACAGCTGCCTGGCTTCTTAAAGTGTGTTTTGTGTCAGCCTCAGGACCAGAAAAATGAATATGCTTACTGTGCTGATAGAAAAAGAACAGACACTGAAATCCTGGGATGGAGGAGAACATTTTCTAGAGATTTTCATGCATCTGATGTAGTTTACAGTGCTTGTCATGGCAATTTCACATATCTGCCATCCTGTGTAGTTCTGGATGCTGGTTAGGGTTCAGACAGGAAAGTGCCTTTGTGCCAGTACCCATCAGAGCATTGGAGTAAACAGTGTGCTCCTGCTTGATTTGTGTTTCCTGACACTTTCTCTGGTAGACTGAGCCACATTTGGGCATTTGCTTGGTTTCTAGCAGAACAGCTAGCCCATGCTCCCCAAAATAAAGTCATTGATTGCTTTGGGGTTTTGTTTGCTTTTTTGTTTTGTATTTTTAAGTTTGTCATATAAGAGTTTTCTGAGTTTGTATTGCAGTTTTATTTCCACACACGTGGTGATAGGTAAGATGTAAAAAGAGAAAAATAGATCCCAGATCTCACATTATAGGCTCCCCCTCCTCCATACACTTTCCCCCAGTGTTAGTTCTTTGCTGTTCAAAGAAAACAAACATTAAGGGAGTTGCCTTGTCTCCTACATCCAGTATTTCTTTATATGCTTTTCATTAGAGAAAATATTCCCACTGCTGATTTTGCTCCCCCATTCTGCTATTAGGCATCTATTTTTTTTTGTATATGTCACTAGCTGAAATTGTGGCAAACATTTGGGGGCCATGTAGGCCTCCAAGGTCTGAAACACTTGTGTGCATCTTGCTGTATGTAGCATCCTTGGGGTAATATTCCCTATGAATAGAACACTACACTATTTGATTTAATTGTGAGCTCTTAGATTCTGAAACCCTGTCTTAACCCAGATTGAGTTATCACAGGTTAATTCATTATCCAGGGTCAGCTGAGCCACTGTACTGCCCATGTGAGCTCTTAGCTGTGTTCCTGCAGATAATCCTGTTTGTAAATAGAAGCTGTTAGCTAGCTGGGTGCTACAGTAATAGGTCTACAGGGCTGATTAGTATTTTGTGATGCGATCAAAAGGAGCAATGAAGAAAGATACACACCTTGTTCATTTTGCTTTATGTTCTTTTGCATTTTTTTCATTGGTATTTCATTATGTTCAATGAGGCATCCAAGAGTTTGCCTGGCTTTGAGGAGAAAAGGAGGCTTATATTAAAGTGCTGTGGTATGTCGGTATATCTCTCTCATATAACAACACTTGCCCTCTGATGATTAACGATATAATCAAAGTCTGCTATAGTTCTAAGTGCAATGCAATTTTCTGTGCTTATTTTTTCATAGAAGGTTGAGATTTAGGCATTAAGAAAGATGTGAATTGATCCAAGTGACTTACAGGTTGACGGAAACAGGGAATTAGCTGATTTCATTAGATTTTATTTCCTTACCACTTTGCTTTTCTGTGGTTGAGCTTTGCAATTGTGAGCTTTCCACACAGTGCAGGCTTGCTAATGCCAGGTTTGTCTTAACTCACATAACTCCTCTTTCTTTTGAGTTTGTTGAAGATCTTAACCTCATCTTAAATGGCATGACAGAAGTCTCAGAAGTTTTCTTCTAGTCCTGATGGAACTGTATTGGTAAATGAAGTCAAGATCTGATCAACAGGAAAACTTGTTTCCTTTCCTGACATGGGCTTGACCAGGGGCTAACTGGGACACCTCTTCCACTGTTTGAAAAAGGGTGCTGAAGGAAAAGGAATGAGGAGTTCTTAGGTAAAAGGCTAAAAGCTTATCTTATTTTTTATTAATATTTGTAAAATTGCAGTGCTTGTTTTTCTTGCTGCTCTAAGGTAACATCTGACTGTTTCAAAGTACTTCAGTGGGGATCCCCCCTGTGTTGTGTGCTGTGAGTCCTGAATTAAGTCCCTGGCGATTACCTTTGCCAGCAGGTCAAACACCTTTGTCAGCTAGAGACTTAAGTACTTTCCTAATTTAAAGCCTTGATCTTTAAGGTGGAAAGAGCTTTTACTTCATGAACCTTTAGATTGCTTCCATAGGGGTAATTATCCATACAGTTGTGTTTCCTTGAGCATGTGCAGCTGTAGAGCAGCAGTGATTAAAAAAAAAAAAAACAAACCTAAAAAAAGAAAATAGCACACTTTAAGTAATTCCTTACCTTCACCAACACATTTACCATAATAATTAGCATTTCAAAGCTGATAAGCAATCAAAAACTTTGATTGCTATTTTCGTTTAGGGAAACAGTAATTTTTTTTTTCTGCCTACACTAGTGCTTGTTAAATTTTCATTAGAGGAATGACTTCCTACTGGTAAACATCACTTTCTCCTAAATGCCCTGTTCTTTTGCTGAGTCTTCAGCTCTGTTTGGTTACTTCTGTGCTGCTAGCTCTTGGATAGGGGCCCATTAAAGAACCGCATGCATAAATTCTACTTACCTTACAGTCTTGTAGGCAATAAATGCTTTTTCTCCTGCATCATTTCTTCTCACTATTGCACACTGGTTGCTGACCAACTTTCTTTGAAATACTTGGGAGTAGCAAGTCACACACTCTTTATTACCCATGGAAAAGATAACTATGTCTTCACTGTGTGCTTACCCAACATGTTATTTAATTTTAAGTTTTGTTTTCTTTTCAAGTGGAGTTGATCAGATGGAACAGTGGCAAGAAGAAGAGAACAAGCAGTGCATTGTAGCAGGATTCAAAATACTGTTTGGTGAATAGCGTTGAATAAAGAAGATCCCTATCCAAACAATTGCATTTGGGCCTCCTGTGTTTAAAATACTTGTAGTGTTATTTCCTTTCTCAGAGGTAGTTTGACTGAAGCGTGATGTTAATTGCTTTTTCCAGAAAAAGTAGCTTGTTGTGCTCCAAAATGGTTCCCATTCCTTTTCTTTCTGCTAATACCTTCTCGAACATTCTGAATTCAAAAGGGAGATCACTGGTTTAGCTGGACAACTTTGGAGAAGATACACAAATAACAAGTCCTGTAGGACTAGTAGGAGTAGTGACCATTAATAATATCTCATGAAGCCAAACAGCAAGGCAGCACAGTGGTAAATGAAATTCAGCAAATCCCTGTGTTAAGGAGTGAGAGCAATTGCTTGAGTATTTTGATGACCTTTTGTTAAGATTTCTGCGAAGTGGTTTTATTTACATATCAGTGGGAAATATTGTATTTAAGCATCTGTCAGGGTTTATTAAGAAAGCTTGCATGTATTAGAAGTACACTATTATTTGAAAACTGGTTCCTCCCACCTGCTTTGTATAATCTTCCATGTTTGCTGAGCACTCAGCAAGAAGAGGTTGCAGAAGTACAGAGAAGAGCAGCAAGAAATTCCCCTGAATATTCCCCTGTGAGAACAGATGAGGCCTCTAGTAGTGATAGCACATTAATTAAAAATCATGTGATAAAGTGTGGTACCAGGGGAGAGGAACAGTACCAGTGAAAATCTTCCCTGTGCTCACAAGTCAAGGGAGAAGCAAGAAAACAGAAAGACATTGTACATGAGGTCTTTAAAGCACCATGTAATTAACCCATGACCTCACTGCAGAAGATAGTGCTGAAACACAGGTTCCTAGGATTAGAATAAAGATCATGTCTTTGATAGAAGGAATAAAATACCTTAACCTAGCTACCATAAAACTGGCTGGGGTGGCATGCTATAGAGCCTCCCAGAAACCTTTTCATTTTCACTTGAACAGAAATATAACATTGTTTTCTACTGTCCACATCTCACAATTTCCTTTTTGAACAGCCTTTTTTGTTTTTAAGTTACTTTGCAGAAAAAGAGTTGGGCTATCTTGACTTTAGCCCAGCCAAATCCATGTTGGATGGGTACTTCCTTGTGAAGGCAGAGCACAGAGCTAATGAGGAGATGTTAAAACAGCAGGAGTCCTTTTCCTGCCCAACCATTGAACAATCCTTGTGTTGTGTGCTGGGCCACAGTAGCACCTTACTCAGTACTTGCAGCTGATGGAGATGGGACCTAATGAGGATGCCTTTGTGGCATGGTCTGCTCTCAGCTATTCTATCAGCCTTTCTTTGAATGACCTAAAGGCAGCTCACCCATGAACTGCTTGTGTAATAACTATCCAGGCTGAGACTTTTGAGATTGGTCAAAGGACCCTGTATTTATAGTTACTGTGTGTTTAATACAATCTGCTGAAGAACTAATGGGAAAAAATGGGCTCAAAAGCAAATAAATTATAGCAGTTTATGAAGTTATTATATCAATGTGATCCAGAATGTGCCACCCCACAATGAAAACTAATTATCTTCTGGCCACAGCAGTTGCTAACCTGATATTTTGTTAATGAATGGATTAGATGGAGCTTTGACAGCCACTAACATGAGTGAATGATTAAGACCACTTTGTGCTGATGTCTAAGCTAGGTGATGATTATGACAACTTAGAGGTAATTCTGTATCCATTATTAAGCCCCTGCCCCCTCTTTCTCTCTCCCCTCCACTCTTCCCTGCCAACTCTCTTAGGTAATTAAGTCTAATTATATATGTACATCCTTTAGCACTGCTACATGTGGCTGGCATACATGAGGAAGCTTCATTTACCTACTTTGTAGCCTAGACGTTAAATCTGTAAGCTGGAGTTTGATTTCAGTGTGTTTAAATAAGGTTTGCTTTCCTTCCCACATGACTGTTGTGTTTTGCTGTGATTAGATAAGCTGTTAAGACATTGGAAGAATCATCAAGTCCAAGTGCTGGGGAAAGGGAGATCCAGGTTTGCTGCCAAAGGCTGCCTGGCTTGCTGGCAAGCAGGTGTATGTCAAGTGTACAGTTTATATGTCTGTGGTGCTGGAATATAAACACTTCCTTGAATTTTCTTCCCCATAGCTTGTTCAGCAGAGATGCTTTAACCATTGTGCAGTCTTCATTATGAGAAGGTGATGTATTTGTCAGTATGAGTGGACTTTTTAATTTCACATCAGCTGAGTGTTTAATTTCTAGTCTTCTGAAGTTAAGTTTTTTGTGACAGCTGATTCTTTCCAGTCAGAGTGACTGAAGAGTCAAGTCAATTATCTTGATATACATGGGTTTGTGCCTAGGTCTGACTGATTAGTCTTTGGCTTCACGCTCTGTTGTGGTGCACGCTTCCTCAGGGCCCTGGGGCTCTCTCCCTGGCTGTGCTGCTGTCTGTGCTGTCACCTGGCCGTGGCTGTGCACCAGAAGCTGCTTCCATAAAAATCCCTGTGTTATCAGCTAAGTGCAGGCACAGTCTGGAAACTTTAACTGTCCTTTAAGCAAGCTTTTAGGATGGCAGAAGATTTCTCTACTCTGGTTTTGAGGACTCTACCAGAGACAAATATCTGGGGTGGATGGTTGACAGAATGTGAAAATCCCCCCTGATGCCAGTCATGTCCATGTAAATGATATATACATGAGTTACAACATCTGGACAATGCAAAAGGGAACATTATAGATTCAGATAACAAAAACCCACTTAAATTTACACTAAGCTGGGATCACCACCAAAGGTGGTTCTCACTATCTGAGGTCCAGCTGGCAGATTTCCAGCCTCCTGGTTAAGTACATTCTTTGTGTGTCTGTGTGTGTGTACACAGATATGTATATACACACAAACACATGGTACAAGGGTCATCAATCACCATACTTGATGGAAACATTTCCCATTTTGGAAGCCCTCTCAAGCTAGTTGCTTACAGTGGTGCACGGGCATCACCCTTTTACTTTGCCTCCCAGACACTGGGGCAAGCTTTTTGGTTGGATCTCTTGTGATAGGACGAGGGGTAATGGTTTTAAACTAGAAGATAGATTTAGACTTGATATAAAGAATAATTTTTTATCATGCTGATGTTGTTGATGCTCCATCACTGGAAGGGGCTGCTGTCATTTCCTCCCTGCTTTCATGAGATCAGGAGGTTGGTGACTTGCTGTAACCTGAGTACCCATCCATCTGGACTATGTTGCAGTGGATGTGCAGGGGAAATGCCTGCCCCCAGGGGCCCATCACACCCTTGTTTTGCAGAGAAAGCTGCAGGAGTATTGCTTAAGCTGCAGGGCTGCTTTTGCTGTAGAGTTCTAGAGGACAAGAGGTTGCGTTGTTATTATGGTCCTAGAGATGAAAGATGACATTTTGCTCTGCCCCCTGGAGATGTGGGCAGTTGTCTGTCATTAGTTGTGTGTAGCTGATTCTGTAATGCATTTGTTACAGTTGTGAGGCTCAAAATCTAGTGTTTGTATTTTGTTGCCGCTTCCTCTTTTTAATAAGTGAAATCAGAGGTTTGGATTTAATCATAACATTTCTACAGACTGTGGTGAATCACCTTTAATTCACCTGACACTGTAATAAATGTGAGTTCAGGGTTTCTCCTTGGCTGCACATTCCTTGCAGTGGCTGTAGCTGTGAGTTGGAGCAAGTTCTGTAATTACAGAGAAGCCCAAAGATGTATTCCCAAATGGGCAGGCCCATAGAAAGGTAAATTCCCATCAGTTGTCACTAGAGGTCACCATTAATTTTAAGATCAAATCTATTCTTACCACATAGTGAATTGTCTGTAGTTTCGAGCTGTGGGTGGTTGTGACACAGGTGGGACTTGAATGAAATGAATAAAATAGGGAGTTTAAATAGTTGGGTTGAGTCATTTCATACATTCTTGTTATCTCTTGTTATGATGGAGTGACTGCTGCTTTTGAGGTAACAAGATTATTTGACTTACTATCTTCTCTTTTCCTCTCCCTGCTTACCTGCCTACTTTATAATTAAATATCTGTGTTCCTTTTCAAATGTGTGGGTTAGTTTTTTAGCAGAGTTTGAATTGAATAGCTGTTAACATAATTTTCAGTCAGGGGTTGGGATCAGAAGTCAAATGTACAGATACTGATAGGATGCTGTTGCGATTCACTGTTTTTTGCATTACACAGGTTGCTCCTATAAAGAAGGACATATAGGAAGTGGTGTCCATGTGTATGAGTGCATCTTGTGTGGAATCAGAGACCTAAAACTGTCTCACCAAAGCCCTGCCTCTAAACTTTAGTGTAGGTCCCTTCAATCTCCACCTAAAGAAGCCCTGTTTGTAAAAGGCAGGTATTGCTCTGAGTTGAATTAGAATATTTAGTTAGTTTGATTTTTGGAATATATGTGTTTTAATAAAATGAGGACTAGCCCTTGATGCCTAGTTTTTCCTTGTGGAAATCACATAGATCTAAGTCTTAAATAGCAATATGGATCCATCTGTGCCAGGGCATCCAGTGCTTGGCCAAGTGGAGCAGCCTGTCTGTGTTGGGTACGTGTTTGTAGGCTCTGTTCATAGAAAGCTTCTGGATACATTAAATTTTTGGCTGCCTGAGAATGTCAGGCCATGGATGTACAAGAAAAGATGCTGCCAGTTGCTGCAGCTCACTGAGCCAGGCCTAATATCCATGGGAGTGAGGAGCCTCTTGAGGAATTGCAGTTATCTTCTGCCTGTGAACTTGCAGAGTTGCTTGTCTTTGGGATTGCGGTGTGTGCTTTGTTCGTAGCAGATTGTGCTTAGCAATAATTGGCACTGTGTCTAATCCTTTCTGGTTTAGGACATGGAAGAGAATTGCATGACCTGACAATGCCTGGAAAATAACAGAGTAGCCTTGTGTGAATGTGGTTATTCATCAACATGGCTTGTGGTACACATCGAGGATGGAAAAACAGAATTGATGGGGAAAGGATGGAAACCTCCCTGATTTCAGGGAGAGCATGGCGTCTCATATGGCCTTTGAAACTATAAAGTAATGAATTTATTTTCAAGCATCAGATTATTTGATAATATTTACATTTCTAATTCCAGATAAAATTATGTTATTTAAATGGGTGCCAGCCTTCCATTTATGGAAGGTTAAATGGCATTTGCATTTTGTGATGTTTGAAAGACTTCAGTTCTCCAAAATGGTTTTAGTGTGAGAAACCAGCTTCAATGATAATTATAGAGAGAATAGCTTAGCATAAATGCATATATATGTGCTTACATCATTTTCATAGAAGGACAACTGAGTAGTTCCCAGCAGTGAAATCTCAGTGCCTGTTTTCTGTAAAGAAAATTCAAGGAATACTTCAAAATGCCCCAAACCAAGTGATTTGTGCCCTCACAAGATGCACCTGTAGGAACACCAAGGTACTGGGTGAGTCAGTATAGATGGCTTTCCATGGACTGTTTAAGACTTTGGTAACATGACACAGATTTCTTCAGTCAACCTCTATTTCTGGGTTATTTTTATTAGGAAGGTCAGTGATCTGTCTGAGCCTAATTATCCCATCTGGTGAGTACGCTTGAGGCACACAAGTTTCCTGCAGTTTGTGTGCACAAAGAAATGATGTGGTTACCTCGTTATTTAGTCAGCTCTGAATCCTTGGATGCATGGGAAGGTGTGTGCTGGGAGCTGCCTTGCCTGGGGTAGCCTTATATGTGACTGTGGAAAAGAGTTTCCCTATCCAGTTTAATGGGAAGAGTTTGCTGTACTGCTCTGCTATTGGGATTTGTGTTTTCATCCCATAACTTAGATTTTTTAACACATTCTTTTGTTGGTCTCAGTTAAAAGCTGTGTGTTGGTTCAGAATTTCTCTTCAGTTTTTCAGAATTTTCTTCCTTTTTTTCTTGCACCATTGAGCAATTAGGTAGGTGTTTCAGAAAGACCTCCAGGTCCTCCAGCTGCATCATCTCACAGCTAGCATTGTCTATTTTAAGTGTTTGTGAAGACCTCCACAAGCACAGTATGTAGTCATCCCAGCCGTGTCCAGTGCAGTTCAGCCACACAGTGCCTCTGTAACACACAGAACTAGTTTGGAGAAGGATTTTGGTGGGCCAAGTACCACGCCATTGGTCATGTGCACATGAGACATGGATGGAAAAGGAAATTGCATGTTAACTCTTGGGTTATGTCTTAGCCTATGAGATACTAAATCCCTCTGTTCTTTCCTGGGACATCCATTCAAAATGCCAGCTGAAAGGAATACAGATTGCTGACATGTACTGTCACTTTCTTTAAGCCTTCATCAAGATTATGCACAAACCTGAAATCTGTAGAGACATCTTTATTAATGAAGCTTCTCAGTCATAGGCAATAATATGGATATATATTTTAAGACATTCATTTCCATGCTTTGTAATCCTATTTTAGCTCTGAAAAGAATGTAATATAATTCTGGCTGGAAAATGTTTTAGATAAATCTATGAATTCAGTAAAAACTGTATTCTTCATCTGCTGGTAATCTCTTTCATTAGTGGCTCTTGACAAAACAATGCTATGTAGAAGGTGACAGTGAAACTGATAAAAATCCAATTTTCTTTGTTTAACCAGAAACCAGTGTGCAGTCTGTGTATTTTCTCTGTCAGCTTAGAGATTGCTGGTGGGATTGAGATAGGTCTGTAGCCATGAGGTTTGCAGCTTCAATTCTGTCACTGGCCATTTTCCCACTGGAATGAGCTATACCTATTTGCAGAGGCACAGAGCAAAGCTGTGCCAAACTGTGATAAAGATTATGTGCACAGGAATGAGAAAAGGATAAAAAAACCACACTGATATGAGGAGAACATGCTGATATGAGGAGATTTGAAAATATGAAATAAGGAAGGGAAAGCTTGCTTTCTTTTTTTTCTTTTCCCCACCTCTGTCTAGAACAATTTCAAACAAGATTGTGCTAGCCCTTGTTATGTCCTTGTACACATGCAGAGTTGTAAAGAGAGTAAACTCCTTTCTTATGGTGTTGCAGTGAAAATGTGGGCACCTTCTCTGATATCATCATTGAAATGTGAAATATTTAAACAAAAACCCATTTTGTTCATTTGTTTGGAATAAAGCTCAGAAAAAGCCTGGGATATGAAACAAAGTGGTATTTTTTCCTTTCCTGATAAATTTGTTCTGGTGCACCTGTCTGGTGTGGATATTTCTTGGTCATCTAAGCTGGTCTTTAATTCTGCAAGCATCTCAGTTCAAATATCACTTCAGTGATTTAAGGAAAGGAGATGGAAGGTATGGGAATGAGTTAAAAATGAGAGAGAAGGATGAAGAGGAAGAAAGAGAGAAGGAGTCGAAAAAGATGGGAGAAGATGAATTAAAGACACACACTTTAGAAAAAGATTTTATCCCCACAGTGAGGTAGGCAAGAAGTGCTTTTATTGTAGTCTGATTTATCTTGTTATCTTTGGAGGAGAAGAACATACCCAGGGTCAAAACGGTTGTCCAGTGAAGAATTAGGGAGTGGGAGGCATGGAAAGCAGAGCTGTGGTGGCCATATATTCTACACACACCCAGCCTGCATCTGCTTGCTGACCATAACCCTGCAAGGCAGATGGGCACAAACTGTGTGGTGCATGTGTCTCTGTCTTCCCTGAATCTGTCCTGCACCAGCCTCAGATTTATTAAATTGTTTTAATCATCTTAACAAAGTCATCCATCACCATGTTAAAACTTTCCTCCCAGCATTATAGGAGCTAAGCAGGCATTATACTGATGAGATCATTGAGATTTTCTAAGTCTGACAGTGTGGCTTTCATCAAACCACAGTTCTCTTACTTTGGCAGGAGATTTTTTAATTATTATTATTTTTTATGAAACATAGCAAGACTTTTGCACAGCTAAGTGTTTATTTTAAAAAGGGAATGTGGTGATAGAGATCTGTAGTCAATAGAGGCACTGGGGTATTCAAGAAAATTGATTGGGTTTTTTTGTTAGTAATTTGATTTTTTTAATTAGTTATTGCCTTTGGTCATAATAGATTTATCATGACCTTAAAACTAATTGTGAAAAACAGAGGAACTTAAGGAAAGATTGAATAATTTCACTTCTGAGTTGTTTTTTTCTGGGTGAACAGACATGATGCTTTTCTTTGTGGGCAGATTTTCCATGCTGCAGGTTTCCATGCTGCATTTCATCTTTTGCAAGTACAAAAATTACAAGTAAATTGTTTTGTGTTTTTAAAGAGAGCGTGGCAAAGAAGAGAAATATTCCTTTGTTCTAAGGTCAGTATCATATCCTTTGTTAGGTATTTTAGGGACTCCCAGATTCTCAGTGTCTTGGGCAAGCATCCTGAACATGAAAAACTCGGAATGGGACCCCAAGGGCATCTCATCCAGTATGAGTCCATGATATCCCTATGCTGTGTTGGTTGAGGGGAGCCCACGATGCCCAGTTCTGTTTGTAGCCATCAAAGCTGGCATTGGCTAAAAAAAATTATTTCAGGTTTGGGGAATTATTTGCTTTTTCTTCCTCTTTCATTTTAAGGACATGCCACCCATTTCAAACAGGAAGCTCTGAAATGAGCATTTCTGATGTCTGGTGGCACCTGTAGCTCATGTGACTTTTTGGCAATGGTAATGAATTCATTGCTTGGATAAAATTACTCCCTCTCAGCTGCTTTTGGATGGTTTTATGTTTACTTGCATAACTCAGAAAGGATTTCTAGCACAGATTTCTCAACCAGATCAAGCAATGTATCTCAGCATCTCAATGCCTCCTTCCTCACACCACGCTGTCAGAAATGTCTCTTGCTCAGAGACACTTCTAGTCTTGGGGAGACTTTCACTATATTTGCAATTGCCTTGTATTGGCAATAGCACCACAGTTTCTAAATCCATGAGCATTTGAATGGAGAATAAAAACCAAATCCCTGCTTTAACCAGTATACAGTCAAAATGCAAGTTTCTTATAAGGAGTATGTTATTTTCATTAATATAGTTCTTAATGTCATACTCCCCACACTATCATCACTTAAAATATCAATTGCCTGTCTTATAAAGGGTGGTTTTATCATCCTAACATGTCATCTTTTATAGCCACAAAACATAGGGGATTTGTATAGCACTGAAGGATATGTATTAAGTATGGAGGGAAAAAATCCAATAATTTTATTACTCGTGATCAGAACAATTCAGTACATTATACTGATAATCCTGTGCCAATATGAAGTTTGAAAGGATTGAAAAAAATAGAGGATAGTGTCAATCATTGATCTTGAAGCTTGGCCAGTGAAGGACACAAGAAACATTTAGGACTCCTTCAAAATAATTATTACTTGTAAACATGATTGTTCCAGTTTAATAAGAGTCTTTGTTTAACCCTGACTTCAGTTTCTTTAGTTGCTTTTATTAAGCCGCAAAGAAGGTGTACATGTCTAAGGAAATGGGGAACTTTCCACTTCCGTGTTCAAAGCATTTAAGAATATGTGCACTCAGGCCTTTATTAGGGCTATAAATATTGCCATGTTTCCCAGTTCCTTTGGAAAAAAAAAAGTATGAGAATCATTTTTGGATAAGGACTTATATCTGAATGAAGGTGTAGTGTTTCTCAGGTAGTTTTCTTGGGTTGGTACAGTTTTAATTGCCAACTTTCAGACTGACTGGTTTAGGCCATAGCCAGGTAACATTCAGGTCATTGCCTATTTATAGTGCTTTCAAAATAGACAGTGCAGGTGTTGATTTGTGTGCACTCTTATAAATGTTTTCCATGGGCTTCTGCTGTTTGCAGTTATGCAGAACAGGAGAATAAAGATTGCCATTGCAACAATTTTACAGATTTTATTTAGCAGAACTGCAATAAAGTGAGTGTCTTGTCCTGGTTATAGAAATTTAGATACAGCAGCTGAGCTCTCTGGGTTACCCAGTCTGATTTGGCTGTGTTGCACAGTTATGGTTATGCAGTCCTAATAGGCAGAAACTAGGATACACTGTGCTCTAACCTTACTTCTGGGGAAAAGGAAACAAACAAATAAACAAAACCAAAAAACTAAAGAAGAAAATAACAAGACAGCAGTACTTCAACAGGATCCCTATCTAGGGCAAGGTCTTTTGTTGCTACATATAATAAACACCACAGGACAAAAAACACCACAGAAAAAACCCACCATGAAGTGACCAACATTTCTATATTCCATGTGCTTCACAGTAAAGATGGGGTTTGGTTATTTTATGGTTTTTGATAATGGAAGAGCAGATGTGAGGTGAGAAAGCAGATGGTCCTTCTTCTGAACAGCTCACATCTTGAATAAATAATTGTGCAAGCATGAGGAGAATGAGAGAAGGAAGAGGGTGAGTTTGTGCAGACATTGTCATGGTGTGGGAAGATGCTCTGTTACTCAGTACTTCTCAGTGCTGAAAGTGTTCAAGGTGCTGAACTATTCACATCACTTTTCCCCTCTGCAGCCTGTGAGTTTAACTCTGTCCTGAGCTGTTGAGCGCTGTGTCAATGGGTGATGTGGACTGTGTCCAACCATAGGAGATTGCCCACAGCATTCCTGTGTCTCCCAAGCTGTGATGTGGGTGGCTTGGAAAGGTTTGACTGAGGAGAGGTCTCTCCACTTCCTTCAATCAAGGTTTCACGTTACCTGCAGTACTGCTTGGTTTTCCCCAAGACATTTAGGCCTCTCTGTTTTTCATTTCTTTGGCCAGCAGTTTTCTGGCTTTGAATGATTTTTCAAGTTCCCGCTCACACATAAAGGGGCAGGAACCCCTTCCCCCTCAGCTCTTCTCATGTGGATTGCTGTTACCTCCTCTTCTGGCTTCCAGGTGTCCCAGCAAGCAAAACAGGGTTGAACCTCAGTCTCTGGAGTTCATGTAGCATCAAACAACTGGCAGCGGAGAAACCAAGAGATTTTCTGATGTGACTGCACAGGGAGTTTGCCTGTATGGCTGGAGCTGAAGGAATGAGTGCTGCAGTGCCTCGGGAAGCTGAGCCAGCCAGCAGCGCTTGCCAAGGAGCCTCTGTGGCACCAGGAAGCTGCTTTCACACAGAGCAGGGTAGAAGCAAATCCTCTCTAAGCCATCTTGGAATTTAAAGGACATACATTAGTATGTGGCAGTGTCATAGTCAGGTGTGCCCTCACGAGGTCAGGGACAGCTCTGTTAAGCAGTGGAAATGAGGACAAAAGCAGCAGCAGAGAGTTGGAGCATCAGAGTTGTCATTCATTATCTCTTCAAGTCATCTTTGGATTACTGATAATTAGAGGATGTGTTGACTCATTTGCCTGTGCTGTGAAGCTGATGTTTATTTGAAAAGGAAATAAAGTGACCTCTGAGAGAGGGGGTGCTGGCTGCTCTCAACTGGGGGTTGCCACTGTGAGAATCAGGTACACAGGCATTTAGGATTGCACATCTGTTCTTTGCTGTAGCTCTAATGTGGTTTTAAATAAATGGGAAAATTGAAAGGCATGAGACAAAGAGGAAAGTGCAGAAAACTGGATGTCATTTAAGTAACCAAAAAAAAAAAACCTATTAGAAAATGCTAGTCTTTGATGTCTTGGTTGTTTAGATCACATAGCATTAAAAATGAGATTAAAAACAAGATTAAAAACATGCTCATTTTATACATCATATCTCCACCATTGCAAGTGCTTTCAAGTTTCAGATAGTTAAGGAGCTTTTAATGATAATGATCCAATTATTTTTAAGACTTGGTTGTAAATACATCATGTCAATATTTTAAGGGTTTAAAATAATGATTTCAGTTTTACAACTTGGTAAAAACTATTGTAAGAAATATGCATGCCATATGAAATTCCATTAGCAAGGCACCCTTAAATCATACCCTATTCCTGGTGCATTACAAACATAAATCAAAATTAGAATCCTGTAAGTAATAATTTCTTTACTTGCTGCTTTCTTGGAATGGCATTATTATGTTCAAACCCCACATGGAGGTTGTGGTTGAGGTGTTTCCAACATCAGTAAATAGTTTGAGTCTTTCAGAGGTGAGGACCCACAAACTGGTGTTTTCTTATACAGGATGCTGTCACACTTGCACAATTTTTTGTTTTCCTTAATTTTATTATTAGAGTTTTTAAAAACTTCTTTAAAAGTGGAGGAGAGAATTAAAATGGATATAATATAATTAGTGGATGATGAACACAGACTCTTCTAATTATCTTTTGGGGATGACAGTGATTCTGGACAGGTGATACTACAGATATCACCTCTGTAATAATTGCCCATAATTACATGCCTAATAGTAAAAATACTCTGAAGTAGTTTATCCCTGTTTCTGAGCTTTGTGGAGAATCCAGCTGAATGCATTGTGGGGATCAGACTCCACTGCTGTCCTTGGCTTAGTGGCACAACAGCCCAAGTTCTGAGCCTTGGTCAAACCTTGAAGTTATTCTCTTGAACAGGACTCTCAAAGCAGTTGCAGTTTCTCCGTTAGGCAAAGATTCAAGAGAAGTGGCTAAAGACTTAAAGAGTTCATCTGAATTTTCCTCCTGTTTTTTGTGTGCAGTTGTTTTTTGTTCCAGCACAGAACTGTCAAAACAGAGGCACCTCTCAGAATGTGGATGAGAGAGGAGTGTGTTAGCTGTGTGGAGAAAGAAATCTGTGCTTGCGCACTCATTTATTTGGTAAGGGAGGCTTGCACACTCATTTATTTTATTTGGTAAGGGAGGCTGAGCTCTGTTTTCATGCTTTTTGGATAGCATACTCTTGGTTTTAAAAAACAAACAATGATTCACAATTAAGCCTATAGTTTCAAATTTCATTTTGCAGAACAAAGACTTTGTCATTCTTTTTGTGCTTTCCTTTGCTCTGAGTTTTCATGCCAGATGAACCAAAGCTGCTTACTCCCAGATCAAGTATTCATCTTGCACTGTGGGCAGGTGAGCACTGGCAGAGCTGAGCTCTCTTCAGTAACAGCTTTAAATGAATGATGCTGAGCCAGTGGCCTCAACACACTTCCCACAGAGTTTGGTGTTCCTCTTCTGGAGCTGGTTAGCAGGCAGCTAGAGTGTGTTTATCCCTGCAACTTGTATCCTGCTTTAGTGTTAGAAATAAAATTTCCTTGTTTCTAAAGCAGCATGGTACAGGAAATCCAGATCTTACAAAAGAAGAAAATATTGTCACTGACAGGCTCCTGTTTACAGCTATATTTGAATATTTTAACCAAATACATGCAGGTTTTTTCCCCTGATTTATAATACTAAGTAGAATACTGTCTTTCCTTTTACACTTTATACAATGCACACAGATGGTGTAGTATATAATAATTGTATCTACAATACATTCTACAATAATTTACTATTTAATACACTCAGTATATTAGTTATATGTATGTGTAGACAGAGGTGTATATGTGCACAGACATATTCTTTATTTTGAAAACCCTACTTCTGCAGGGGTAGTGGGTTTAGGTGTAATTACAGCGTCTCATTGACCAGGAGAGAGTGTAAGTTGTGTATAAAATCATCTTCTTACAATAAGTTAATGGCAGGATCACAGCTTAGTCCCATTAGTAAATGTCCCTTGGTACATATTCTGTAATTGCTTTAATTGGTCTCTCTCCTAGCTCCCCTGAGCAGAAAATGCCACTGAAAGGCTGCCATAATACATGGAAAATATAATTCAGTCCATGCTTCTAATAGAGCAGGAGTCTCCCCCAGTCTGTTTTAGTCAGTGAGCTTCACTGAGAAATTTCAGCTTGTTACAGCCTAGGGTGATAAATTTTGGGATTTTCTTTTGAATTGTGCCTGTTTGTAGATTCTGATTTGGCCCTGATGACTACCTCTCAGTGGAAGCCTAGGAGTAATAAATACATTCTTATTGATGGCTTACATCTCTACGTGTATATATAGAGAGAGAGTGTATGTGTATGCTTGCTAGAGACAAGCTTGCTTAAATTAATTGTAAGAAAAAGGAAAAATTTTAATGTATGTATCTGTTGATAGCAATGAAATACCACAGGGGAGCTAAATGATTCCTGTGACTGATTTGGTAAGAAAGGATGGAAATGAATGTCACAGGCCCTGGGCTCCATCCATGTACTTTGTTGGTCCTGTCAGGAGGTTTTTGCCTTGCAGGAGCTGTCTCCAGATGCAACTTTGTTCTCCTATCTGCTGGTCCAGTAGATAGTAAATCAGGTTTCCTTTAGGCAGGGTAGTTTGCAGCACTGTTAATTGGTAACAGGCATTGGGCTCTTAGGGATGTGGAGGTGGCACATGAATTGCTGGTTCCTTCAAGAGAACAGTGGAAGCGCTCTTCGTGAATAGGAACTTCTCACAAATACAGAAAGGAGTATATTCCCGAATAAATATTTGTCCAGCTGTGTAGATTTCCCAGTTTTCTTTGCCTTCAAGTGCACTAATTATCACACCAAAAAGGCATTTTGATCTGTTAGTGTTGTGAGGATTTTGAGCCTTTGTATTAACAACATTTACGCTGTTAATTTATGAAATTTCAATTTATAAATTGAAATTTATGGTTCATTTGTGTTGCATGTTCCAAATTACTGCTGTTCTGGACATGTTAGATTACCAGAAGCACAGGCACTGTGTGTGCTAATATGTGGACTAAGTGGGTCTGCTAAGTATAGGATGAAGCACAAACAAAGTAATTTGTGGTATAGACGGATTTTGAGAAGGATTATTTTGTCCTTGGTTAGCTGGAAGAACTCATCAAAGACATGGAGAAACTTATTTTACAGCTTCTTTGTGTTGTTAGATAAGTTGAGCTAACTTTCCTTGACCCACAGGTTCATGAGCCTTTGAATGTTGATGATATGATCGTTTTTGACCTCTATTACTGTAAGCTGCAGCTGTTTGCTTCTGTTGTGGTTTAACCCCAGCTGGTAGTAAGTAAGTACCATGCAGCTGCTCACTGACTTCCTTCCCTCCCTGCCCCCAGTGGGATGGGGAGGAGAATCAGAAAAAAAGGTAAAACCTATAGGTTGAGATTAAAGGAGTTTAATAACTGAAATAAAGTAAAATAATAATAAATGATAATAGTAATGAAAATCAATATCTCAGATCTTTTCAGACATTAAATACAGGGGCAACATATATCTATGCCCTGGGATTGTTCAGTACAATGTGTCCCGCAGTAGTCTTCTACAAGTTCTTTGACAGCCAAAAATCTGTGGTATATATATCTGTGTAAATTCCCAAAGTGATATCAGCATTCTTACTCAATAGTATCTCACCTTAATTCAAAGTAGTGTCAGAAGCTGAAATTGCACTTCGTATACAGATCTGTGCTACTTGCTTAAGAAAATTACATGAACTTATGTCCTGTGACGAGCTGAAACTTGGGTCTTTTATAGTGTGACTAGGTAGTGTCCCACATGTTTGGAAAACTCTCTTGAGAATGTAACCATGCAATAATGTGTGACACACTTCAAGCAGCTTTTTTTCTTTTTTACTTTATGGCACAAAATCTTTCTTTTTTGGCCAAGTCCCTAGCTATCGGTAGAAGAGCATGAGACTGAAGGACACTGGCTCTCAGTACATGTTTTTTCCACTGCAAGGAACTTTATTTTGTCTGTTGTTGTTGTGAGAGCGTGATCAGCACAGAGCAGCAATTTGAGGAGTTACAAGCTGGCACATTGTGAGACCAAGGAGTGCCAGCTGGGCCTGAGGAGCAGAGTGATCCCTGGTTGTGTTTTCCTGAAAGTGCTTGGACAAGTTCCATGTTGTGAGCAAGATGGACAAAACTCATATATCCAACAGGAGTCCTTAAGGCACTTTTTGAGTGTGCTCTCCAGCTGTGTTTAATTTCACCTCTAGCTGGGTAAAATTCCCCACAAGTTTTATAAGTCCCTGTCCAGTACCTGAATTTATTCAGCTTAAGGTATTTGACAGTGTTTCAGGCTTCCTACTATTTGTCTTCTAATCCTTAAAATAATTTTTCTCTTTTAATCCTTCACACAAACGTATTTTCAAAGGCCTTTTTTTTGTTTATAGTCAGCTGCTAAAATTATGTGGCATCTGTGGCTTTTTGCATCAGCTATCGAGGGAGCAGGAGCTGAGATGCAAATGCTGGTCCAGCATATCCAGTGATGAGTTCTAAATGATGACTGCTTTTTCACTAAACTTTTGTCTGTCTTTGTAGAATTAATGTAATTTCTGCAGGCAGTGTAAAGCTCTGATGGGAGGAGGGGAATAATTTGTGGGGAAGTTTCTTTAAAAATCAAATGGTACATGTTTGGGGAGGTCTGCAGAAAATTATTCTAATAATAAAACCAGGGCACTGGAGGTTTGCTATTTTGAAACATATAGCAATATTCAACATATTTAAAATTCAACTTATACTAGTGAGACAGTGTCGTGGTTTGACCAGGAAGGAGTGGGAATTCTGGGAAGCTGTGGTCAAACCAATGAAGGTTTTGGGTTTGAGACTGGCGTCCGGTGTGGCCAGTGGGGTTTGGACACACCTCCGAGAATACACAGGGGTTAAAAGCAAGGCACTGCCCTTGGCACTTCCTCTTTTGGACATCGCGGCGAAGAGTTCAGATCTCTCTCCCCCGCCCAGCCTGTTGCTGCTGGGCGGGGGAGGGGCCGGCCATGCGGTAGGCCTGGGGCCTGGACAGAGGTGGGGGTTGAGGGGGCTTCGAGGATGGAAGGGTGGAAGGTCCCAGAGAGTCAGCTCTCGGGCAGCCCCCCCCCCCCCCCCCCCCCCCCCCCAGGAGAGCAGCCAGCCAGAAGGAGAAGGGGGAGGAAGACTGCCCGGCCGGAGCGGCAGCGTGTGGGCAGCGTGCGTGGGAGTCACTCCGGGACCGACAGCAGAGACTGAAAACTTTTAACCCTTTCTTGCATGATTGGGGCCTTGCAAAAATGCTAATCCTCCTCGAAGCTGAATAAGAAGGGAGATGAGAGATGAGATGAGACAAGGACTTTGGCCCGAAAATTGTGGAGATGATTGGATGGGGAGAGATGATTTGGAGTGGCCTTTTGGCTGGACTTTTCTCGTGGCTATGGACTCAGTTGTTCCTGTGACACAGACTGCATTTAGGGGGAGGCAGTGCCTCAAAACCAGGAAGGTTCTTCGTGAGGACCCCCCGGCCCCAGGGGGTTGGAAAAATATGGGGGGGACAGATGTCCCAAAAGCAGAGACTGTGCCTTTTTGGAGTGAGACAAGGCATCCTTGAAAGACAACCCTAAAAGCAGCTCTGGCCATGTCTCGGTGGTGAGAGCACTGAGCATGGAAGGAAGACGTCACAAGCGGCAAATGGACTTTCCGGGCGGTGCCGAAGTGACAGGGAAGCACACGAGGTTTTCAGTGTGTTTCCACGAGAAGCCTATGGAACGAGAAAGACTCCTTTCCTCTTCATGAACTGAAGTTTGAGTATACTAACGTGTGGGGCCAAGGCTGGGCAGTTGTTTTGGGAGAATGTATCGGATTGGGAAAGTCAGGGAGTGGGGAGGAGGAAAGTTTTTTTGTAAGGTTTTCAATTTTTTTTTCTTTTCCTTATAGTCTTTCCCTATTTTCCTGTAGTTTAAGTAATAAAGTGGTCTTTATGTTTAAGTTAGAGCCTGTTTTGCTTATTCCTGGTCACATCTCACAGCAGACACCAGGGTGAGGCATTTTCATGGGGGGCACTGGCTCTGTGCCAGGCTCAAACCATGACAGACAGCAATCTCAGATGAGAATTGTCAGCTGTAGATGCTAGAAGGATTATCTGAAAATCCTGTCTGCAGGTGCTGGGGACAGAGCTGAGCTCAGTCAGCCTGCAGTCTGTGCTTGTTTCTGTGGGTGTTCCAGATTGTCCAAATGCTTCCCCAACACTAGGGTGGTTTGGAAGGCTTGGTGCTTATCCTGCACTATTCTTCTGGGATGTGCAGAAAGACGATAGGGTGCAGAAGCTGGTCTGTTGTGTAGTCTCTGTTTCATCAAGCCCCCCTTTGCCCTGGGGGAGCTCTCTGAGGCCCCTGCATAGTTCCCTGCTTTAGTTCTGATTCCTCCAGCTGTTTGCCTGCCATGAGTCCCACTCTGGCTCTCCCCTTTAGGGAGTGCTGGTCACTGGGAAGGACTGGAGGACATTCCTGGCACACCTGGGTCTCTGAAGAGCTTGCAAGCTGGATCTGGGGCAGACTCATGTTGGAGTCAGTTTCAGAAGATGTTCCAGAAATGCTTTTAATCACAGACTTGGCCACTATGTGTCTTACCCTGATCCGTTTCAAAGGCTCATCCAGTTATTCTCCCCAAGAGAACAATTGTTTCTCCCCAAGAGAACTTTTTCCCTAATACAAAGAAGTCTCTCTGCATGAGGCATTTCCCGCTGTGCCAGGCTGTGTGTTTGTCCTGCACTCCCTGTACCAGTTAGGCATCACTGCACCTAGTAGGTTTATCTCCCTCAGGCTGGACACAGCTCTGCTTCATTTCCATTTGCAAAGGTGTTGGCTAGATGCTGAAACATGTCTTGCCTTCAAAAGAAAATGCTTAAATTCTCACCCCTCATTGATGATCATATAGTTAAATACTTTGCAGCAAAGTAGCACTGCTCTGTGCTGGCAGCAAGGCCCAACAATACAGGTCATTCAAGCTCACACTTCCAGGCCCATGGAGCTAATCTGGTGTATAACGGCCATGGATCTGGCACATTTTTCACATGCTGTGAACACCACTAAACATATTCATAGAAACCTTTGCTTTGCCACAGAGTTTCCTCATGACCTTGAAAAAAAAAATTTAGAACTTTCTTGTGTTTAAAATTATGAGAATGAAAATCTCTCTTGGCTCATCTGTGTTTTTTCTTGCTTGAATGTGAATTATAGCAGAACAAGTTTTATTATACAGTAGTGCATTGTATCATGATTAAGGTCTCTGCTGGAGTAATAAATATTACTATTCTACATAATTTTCATTTAAGCAATTGTTCTTGCTCTTCAGTTGCCTCCATGCTTCTCCTCTCTTTATGTGTATGTGCATAGGTGCTTCATTTCATATTGCACAGACAGGTAATACGAAATTTCATAGAAATTTGAGTGTGTGTGTCTGTGTGTGTGCCAACCAAACACAGAATCAACAACAGAAGTTATGTGTATGATCTAAGACTAATCTATTTATTGAACAGATGTTGGGAGGGAGGAGAGCAGTCTTTCTGCAAAGTGCCACTTTTAATTGTGACTCCAATATATTCTTACTTTACAAAGCCTTGGTAGAATTTTATTGACTTGTTATATTCTTTGCAAATGAAAGTTTCAAATGCATATGGAAATTACCATAACAAGACTAGTGTGTGTTCCTATTTGAAATTGATCAGGTTTCAAACTATCTTAGCCATATATAACATTTTAGTGAAGTACAGAAATTTTCATGCCGTGAGTTTGGGAAGCCAGTTTGTTCTGTTCTATCCTTCTAACCAACCTCTTTAAAAGAAACACCTTCCCTCCATTTGTCCTGGGTCTTATTTGGCTGAAGGTGTAGATTTGTTCTAATTCTGGCATCCCCTTTGGTCCTTGGAATGATCAGCACTGCCCATGCTGTACCAGGGCTCTGCAGGGGGACAGGCTGCTTTAGCCACGTGGTGCTGGGGCTCTGACTGATCATATATTTTGATTTCTTATGTGCATTAAATCTATATCAAAACAACCTTGAGATATCTCTATTAAAAGATAACAGGTGTCTGTTTGCCCTTTCCTTGAAGGTTCACAGGCTGCTGTTAATGCTCTGAAAGGTCCTTTGCAGTGTGCTTGGCCTGGGATTTCTGCAAGTACCATTATTCTAAAAGCATGAATTAGGGAACATCCAAATAAGTATATCTGTAATATATCTAAAAGCATAGGTTATAAGTGCTCAAGTGCCCGTAATTATTCACTGTGTCTCACAGTTTCATTCTTTTTGGGAAAGGAGATTTGAGTCCTCCTCAATTCACTGAACTACTCTGGAGTTAAACGTTTATATGAGTGTGTGCACAGGTGCATGAAGACAGCAGTTCCCAGCAATTTCCCAAAAACATTGGAGTTTTGGGTTGGAGTTGCGTGTGCAACGTTTTTTTTCTTAAAACCTGTAGGGAATCTTTAGGTTTTAGATGGATTATAAAAGTCTTATCAAAATGCAGAGGAAAAAAATGAGCAAAAATGTGGATGGTCAGCAGCATTCCATGCCTAAATTAGCAGCTCAACCTATGTAATGACTACAGGGCAAAAAGTCATACGGGGACCCCCCACAACTGTGAAGTGACATAGCATATTGCATGGAGGAAAAAAAACCAATTTAAACTTTATTAAGGTATTCAGTATGCTACACTTTGGGTAAATCATTAAAAAAAATGTTACTGATTGAAAAGAAATTATATGAAGTCCTGTATTACCCCTGTAATACCTCCTGTATTGTGCTATAAATTTAAGTCAATGACTAGCCTATATTAGAAACATGGAAATTTTCAAGAATCTGAACCTAGGATTAATTAAAAAAAAAAAAAAAAGAGGCAATTATTTTTCTAAATTTCTGCTGGGATCTTAATAAGGCTCTTTGATTTCTGCTGGGGAAAAAAAATGCCTCTCTAAGAGATGCAAACTTAGAGCAGCTGTTCAAAATCACCAAAGTGGTTGCAGTATTTTTGATCAGCTTTGAATATACCTCAGAATGTTAGTGACAACCAAGATGCCAGGACCAGCTTTTTTATCCATGTTCTGCAGGAGTTCAGGAGATACAGGGGTGAATTCATGCAACATGCACTTCTGTAATAAAACCTGTAGCATTCATGAGGAGAGAGGAAATCCCTCACCAGGGTGTGGAATTCCTGAGGTGAATGTGCAGCTGGGAATACTTGTGGTGCCTGTCTGAGGGAATGTGATGCTGGGCACCTTTCTGGTCAGGTCTGCTGTTTGTACTTGAACAGGCAGCATGAAGTGGTGCTGCCGCACAGCACATTATGGAGTCCTGCAGCCATCTCAGAAATCAGGAGGAGTTAAGGGCAAGAAAGGAAGCCAAATAAATCTGACTGGAGCAGAAGGAGGTAGAAAGACTAGAGGTGAAGACAGAAAGATAAATGGAATGAGAACTTGGAGATCTTTGCTTACCATAATTTGATTTTATCAACTTTAAAATTTATTAAAAGGTAAGAAAATTGCTTACAGACTGTACCTGTGTGTACATGGCAGGTGAGGGACTTAGGTAGCAAGAAAAGCAGTGTGCTAAGGGTGATGCTGGGGGCTGCAGCACATAAAGACTTGGCAGTGGGTACATTTCAGAAAACTTGTTTAGATGTGATGTTCTCATGCCATGATAGCTGGAGGAAGAGAAAGTGCTTTTAAGTTTCATTTATATTGCATGACCTCTTTTGGAATCTTTTTAGTGCCTTGGGCCTGGTTTCTTTAACATGCAGACTTGCACATTTCTGCATGGGAACCTTGCAGTTTCTTTCATTTCCTTACTTTCTTATTTTTCCACTATTATTTTTATCATTCCCTATTACTCTCTACTGCAGTATGGCCAAGTGCTCTCGTCTCCTAAGTCTTATGCTTCAATGCCCTGTACAGTCTTCCTACAATCCTTTCACACAGCTCACATATGGAAACAACACAGGGCAGGACTGTACCTTAAGGGGGAAAAATAGATGTGGTGAGGGTTGAAGCTTTTCTTGAAATCTTTCTCTAAACACTAAGCAAATGAATGAGAAGCAAAGCCAAAGGTGTTTTGTCTGTGATGGGAGTCAAAGGTGGTCAGATATGGCTACGCAGGCTGGCCCTTTCCTTTAGACATTTTTTCTCACTTTTTAACAGCCTGGAAGTGGAATCTGTCTTTTAACCAGAAACCTGTGTTAGAAGTGATCTTTTAAAAGGAATGTCATCTGCAGGAAGAACCCACAACAGATTAGTTATTGGGGAAAAATAAGTGACTGAGTGCAGCTTTTAGGAGTTCCACTTTGAACAGAAGTGAAAACTAACGAGGGGAAGTAGCAAAAAGCAAAGTTTATCTTCCTGCCTTCCATTATAGCTGCCATTTTATCCTATTTTAAGAGTTTTCCCCTTTCTGGCTTGTCAACATCTGCATTCAGTCATTACTTGACATGATTATTTTGTTTTTATTATTAAGAATGAAAATGCCATAATTATCTGAAATATCAGTCTCATAACTACAGGTATGGAGGTGTTGCATTTGATAAGACATTGTGCCCAGAGGATAAAAATTACTTAATGTGCCAAAAAGGCTTAAAATCTGAAATATAAATTTACCAATCCAATTATTTAACCATGATAAGGGTATTTGGACTTAGTTTCAGAATCCTTTTACAGTTCTGGTGTTTGCAGCACTAGCCAAAGATGAAGATGTATTTAACCATGGGTTTTATTGCTGGCATTTTGAAGAGATGTTTGAAGGAGATCTGTTTGTGTGATTCCCTCATGAAATCTCATGTTTGCAGCTGTATTATTTTGCCTTGCTGCTAGATGTTTTTACCTGGAGCAGTGTTCCTAATACAGTAGAAATCAGATGACAATCATGCCTGAGGAAGGAGACTCCTTGATGCATTCTATTCCTTGTTGTAATGTGCCTGGAATGATACATATTCTGTATGAAAGTTACCATTCCCAAGTGTTTTAGTCTATTTTGGAGCATTTACATGGTCTTATTCACAGTATTGTGGTCAAGATTTTCCTTAAAAACTGTTGCAGAATTTTGGTTTTGGTTTGGATTTCTTTGCTGATTTACCTCCTGTTCTGACCAATTTTCTCTCCCCTCCTGAAAACCCATCCACAGCTTTTGTTCCACAAAGATTCCTTACAGAGTTCATTTTTTATGCATGTTAATACATGGATTTCAATTGCACATGCATAAATTACGTATAGACTTGGAATAAAGAATGAGAAAATAAATTACTAATCCAGTAATGGTTGTAGACTTTACAAGTACATATCGTGCTATTAATGGGTATGATATCAAGTGCAAAGGGAGTAATTGCAAATTAAACCCTGGAGCAAGACAGAAATGAGCATTGCCTTGCAAAAGGAAACAAATGAGAAGATCTGCTGCTTTCTCCCACTTGGGCTGATATCCCCCCTTTGCCAGGACATCAGTTCTTCTGCAGGAAACATCTCCTTTCCACATCTCTGAATCTCACGTTTTACAGCTTTCCCATATACTCTGTAATTAAGAGCTTCTCATTTTAATTTTTTTTTTTCTAGGGAGGTTCTTGAAAATAATAACTTCTACTCAACACAAATTTCTCAAATCTTCTTTACACTTATGATGTGTATGCACTTATGATGTGAGCAGTGATCATTTTTATCACCAGAGAGTAGAAGAATATCCCCAAGACAGACTGAGTAGCTGTCACTGTAATCATACACCAAGTGTTTAATTGTTGGTTGTAGGACATTCTGGAGTAATAACTTCATTAGAAAAGTAAAATTTAATTTTTAGTTTTACCACTTTTGTATTATTTTATTGTTCTTTTTCTAGTGCACTAATCTGAGTTTCAAAAAAATCAGTTCAAAATGTCTTGGGAATCATTTACAGTTTCATAATGCTTTGGTTTTGCCTAGGAAAAAAACAAACATAGCTTTCAGATAAACATAAAAGCACCAGCTGTTTTCCTCCAGAACTTT
Organism: Zonotrichia albicollis; assembly: GCF_047830755.1. Lineage (NCBI taxonomy): Eukaryota > Metazoa > Chordata > Aves > Passeriformes > Passerellidae > Zonotrichia > Zonotrichia albicollis. The sequence goes on from NC_133819.1 coordinate 84,910,334, forward strand.
TATTTCCATAATAATTGCCTTTGGAGGTAATTTTACAAGAAGAAGCATATAATATGTGGAAATATTTAAGAATAGGTTTACAGTAATTCTATTACTGTATATACAAAGACTGGTTTTCACGCCTCAGTAAGTGCTCCAGAGGTCGCACATGTTAGGGAAAGAAAAGGAAAAGAAAGTTCTAGGAAGCAGCCCAGCTTCCCAGTGCCAACTTGGCCATCTTGGGGGCCATTTCTGGAATCCAATTTTATTTTTTTCAGAGTTTTCTGGGCTATTAATTTAATGGAAGTCCTGATCTGATTTCTTTCTTTCCCCCGAGCATCTTTGCAGGAGCTTGATGGCTACTTCTGTGAACAGGAAGCCCAGTAATAATTGGTAGTGCTTGCCTCCTCTTGGGCTTAGTGCCTTGACTTAGTGGTTGGGCATTTAAATAGTTCAGCTCCTCGCTGGGAATATCTTGTCTCTCCTTAGAAGAGCAGACATCTTTGCAGTCTCCATTATATGGATTTCGGCTTCCTAGTTTGTGAGTTTACATTGGCTAAAACCAGAGCGCTGTACAGGAGCCCTGGTTTTTTTTGTAGGTGTCTGTATCCTGCTGTGTGACTGGGATCAAATGTTGAATTTTCCTAGCCAGAATAGCCCACCCTGTGATGTTAGTGTTGGTGGCTAAGTATGCAGACTCAGTCCATTGATACCCCTTAGCAAGTCCATGGGAATGTTGAAGGGAACATTGAGCTTATCATCCTCACTCTGTGTTTCTTTCATTGGCCCCTGGCCCAGCTGGCATATGTCCAGGAAGCCATGGATCTGTCTGCTCCAAGGGGGTTTTGCTCTCTGCTGGGCTCTGCCCAATTTCTCACACCTGTGTAATAGAAAAAAAGAGCCTGCACTAACATCGTCATGGGAGAAGAGCACTGTACTATCAAATGGTGCTCTTGGCTTTGCAGCAAGTGGGAAAATAAATGCTGTTTAAGACTCTAAAAGTGAAGCAGTTGGGCGATGTTATGTGGAAGATTTTTTTGGGTAGTGTGTATCTTTTTATGTGTGCCCCTGTGAGTAACAGGAAATTTCTGTGCTGCTGCACTTCTCTTGGATGAAAGGATTTGTATAACTCACAGAGGCAATCCTTGCATTTAACAAAGATGGTTCTCGTACCTTTCCTGATTCATGTCTCTCACTTTAAACCATACGTCCTTCCATCTCAGCAAAAAGGTGATTCCCTAAAATAATTTTGCCAGTCACCCTGCCTGCTTTCTTCCTTTTTGCTTCCTGCTTGAAGTCACATTGATTTGGTTTCTTCCAACACCAATGGTTTCCTAATCTCTTGCATTTGCTATGAATCACCCTTCCCTCTTCTGGTTTCTCACTCTTCCTACTCCAAAGCATCTCTGTTAGCTAGTTTTTGATTCATGAGTTGTGTGAGAGTGATGCAAATGAAAGTAAGAGGAAATTAACTTCAGATAGTGATGTATTTTCATGTTGCAACTTAGATTTGCATAGTACCTGGTTGTATTTCTTAAAAGTTAGCTTTAGACATAGTCCTAAGTGGAGTGTGTGAATTCTCCTCAGGAATGGTGTCTCAGATTTTCAGCTCTGACTTGTTGACAGTTTCTGACCAACAGAATAACTAATGTTTGATGCACCCTTTTCTATCCTGAGCATTTCTTTCATTCAAATTGTGTTGTTTTATCACCTCACTTAGTGCTCTGTGCAAGCCCTTGATGAGGTAAGGGAGTGATCCAAGAGCGCGTGTGAGAAATGGGGCTGAAATGTGAGGAGGATGCCTGTGTGCTGGTGCAGGGCTCAGCCTGCAGCCCAGACCAGAGAGCCCCTGTGGCAGCACCTGTCTGCCGGATGTACAAGGACTTGTCTCCAGAGGTGCCTCTTCCTTTCCCTCTGTATATGGAGTCCGTGGGTGGCTGGCTTGGACCAGGTCCCTCGTTTTTAGGTGGCAAAGCTGGGCGCCTATGCCCAGAAGTGTATCTGGCCAGAAGCTGTGTGCTGGAGCAGGGATTGATGCCAGACTTTCCCCAGACTGCATCCTGGCCAGCCATGGCAGCAGTGCTGCTCAGGGAACCCTGCCTGGGGTACCAGGGGCAGGAGCAGCCTGCTCTCACAGAGACATTTTCCTGTGATTTTAAATTCAGCTTCCTCCACAGGTGCAAAATGCAGTCTTTCCAAAGCAAGCTGTGCCAGGGCTATGTTTCATAACCACCAGGGGAAAATCGTTAAAGGGGATGAAAAGCTGGGATTATTGATTGAGTAGCATGGAGGGCAAAGCGTAACCTCTCTTTTGCTCCTTAAAATACTGTGATTTTTCTCAGCTGTGGAGTAACCTAGGTTCATCCTAAAGCTAGCTGATAAGGAATTTTTTCCTTTGGAAAACTTAAAAACTCAGGTTTTTACAGGTATATTCACATAGTAATAGTATGACATTAAAACAATTAGCAATTGCAACTGTATATTTTGTAAATTTTCACACCTACACAATTAATGTGTTAATATTGTGACTAAACAGGTTCTTCATTTTCCTCTTCTGGTTCCCATGCATTACACTTGTTTTTCACAAGGACAGCTTTTTATTTCAGTCAGTGAAGCTAACAATGCACAGCAAAGGACGTTGTTAGAATTCATTGTATTTTAAAATGATGCATGGCATGCTGACAGTTGTAGTTCATTCTTTGGCACACATCCCTGACATTTCTATTCCTGTAAGAAGGGGTACTATTTTTCTGGTTTTAGGAGGAAGATTATTGGAAACATTCTAAATGAGAAAGGTAGAAGAGGGAAAGAAGGTGGTCAGTCTTCAGCATATATTGAAGAATATCCTTTGTGGAACTGTTTGATTTTTTTAATGCTTTAAATAACAATTGTGCTGGTCTCGGTTAAGTACTTACTTTTTGTAACTCAAAAGAAATGGATAAAATAAGCACAAAATCACAGATACAATCAAGAAAATGCCACAGGGCCAAAGTCCTCAAGTACAAAGCTGAGCAGTTCAGATGTGACAGACCACTTATTTCTGTTACTGCAGAAACTGTATTGCCTTTAAGAACCTTAACCTCTGTTTCCTATTTCTGCAGCTGTCAGCTGTGCTCACAGCTTGTGTGTATGAGGGTTACACAGGTGTCTGAGATCCCAAACTGCAGCTCCTTCAGTGTTAACACTTTTTTCTCATTGGTGTGTGTTAGTTCAGCAGCAGATTACCTAGAGAAAGGCATGTTAGGGACATCTGTAAACCTACAACCAGAACAAATCAACTCTAGTGAAAAGTGGCTAGAAATCTGTCTGTGTATGCAAGCCCCTAAGTTCATAACTAAAACAAAAATAAAAACCCAAAGGATCAGTAATGATGGCACAAAACACGAAATAAGAACAAAAAGTCAAACCAAGTCTTTATAAAATACCTAAACTTGCAAGGAAACTGTGTAATTGGGAGAGTTGTCACTGTCTGCTGTGACAGTCTATCAGGACTTGAATGATACTACATTTAGGATTTTGATATAAATCATTCTCAGTGAGAAAGATAACCTCTGGTTTAGCTGTATTCAGTGTGTTTATTCTAAAATGTGGTGAAAAAAATGGCTGATGCTTGACTGATGATGTTTTGTTGGTTCAATTGAATGATTCCTTGTAGTAGCAGGTAGCCACTGGCCATCCTCACATATTGTATTCTCAATACCCAGTGATTTATAGTGCCTGACTGGAAAAATACACTGATTTAGATTCTGCTTCATTGCTAAAGCAGAATTATACTATATTTTGGTACCACTTTAGCTTTTGATTTAGTTGTAAGCTTTAGGGATTTTCCCAAAATAATTCTCTAAGTCTTATCCTTCATTAGTATCCTGCATTTAGCCTGTGTTCCAGGACATATAAAATCCTGACTGTATGTGCATTTTTGTCTAAGTTACTGACCACTTCTCAGCGACCTAACTAGCCTAACTGATAGACACTACAGCCCCCCAGTGCTGCAGTGTTTTGGCTAATTAAAATGTGCTTTTTGTTACAGTGTTTGCAGCAAATCTCTGAGGCCTGTATCATATGCTTTTGGAAGAGCAGAATCTTTCTAAACTTATAACAGTTTTTAGGACAACTTGTTGAGGATCTTTCAACAAAGGCATTTCACATGGCTTGCTTAATCTGAAGAGTAAGCTGATGTTTCCCAGTGCAAAGAAGATGTCCTAGTGCTGAGCAGATCTTTCACCAGGCCCTCAGTTATCTTGCCAAGCCCAGCAGGGTCACTGGGATGAATAAATAGCTTAAGAAAGGGAAGGATTAGCCCTGTTAACCTCAACAGAAGGGTTTTTAAACTCCCATGCTACAAGTGCTGGGTCAGGCAGGCATTTTACTCCACTGCAGCCCGCAGACTACCCCATCACTGCTGCCAGTCCTCGCAGTGCCTGCAAATGCTTCTGCAATTTGTGTAGCAGAGGGAAAAATTAGCAATGATTCCATTTGTTTTCTTAGACATGAGTGCCCTCTCTGGGCTTCAGAAGCAATTTTCAAGTAGCCAGTGCTACGCCCACACACTCCCTGGGCTCCGCTCCATTGCCAGCATCTCTGCAGCGTGCTGCACCACAGCTCATGTCCCAAACCAAGCCACCTTCCTCTCTTCCAGGCTGGCTCCAGCCCAGGCTGGCTCACAGGCCGGTGTGGGTGGCGCTGGGGGAAGCAGGGAGGGAGCCAAGGGGGTGCAGGCAGGCAGGCAGCTTCCTGCAGCTGTGCCTGGGCCCAACAGGCAGCACAATGGTAAGCAGGGTAAGGAGTGCCAGCCCCCAACAACTCCTGTTTCTGCCACAGCGTTCTCCTGCAGAAATGAGCTGCTCATGGCTTGCACTGCTTCACTGCTCACTTGGTAAAAAAACAGCTGGATGACCAGACCCAGCAAGTGGTGGTGAATGGAGTTACATCCAGCTGGTCACACTGGTGTTCTCAGGGCTCAGCACTGGGGCCACGCCTTGAATCCTGTGTCCAGTTCTGGGTCCCTCACTACAAGGACAGTGAGATGCTGGAGAGCACTTATGAGCATCAGAGAGGAGCAGTGGAGCTGATCTAGGAAGTGCATGTCCTGTGAAGACCAGCTGAGGGAGCTGGGGTTGTTTAGCCTGGGGGAAAGGAGGCTCAGGGGAGACCTCATTGCTCTCTAAAACTCCCTGGAGGGAGATTGCAGCCATGTGCAGGTCACGTCTCCCAAGCAGCAAGTGGCAGGAAGTGGCCTCAAGTTGTGTCAGGGGAGATTTAGACTGGATATTTAAAAAATTCTTTATAGAAGGGGTGCTCAGGCTGCCCAGGAAACAGTGGAGTCACCATGCCTGAAAGCATTGATAGGCATGTGGACGTGCCACTTGGGGATGTGGTTTAGTGGGAGACCTGGCAGTGCTTGGTTAACATATGAACCAAATGAACTTAGAGATCTTTTCCAACATACGTGTTTCTGTGATTCTTTTGTTATCTCAGGTATCTGACATGATCTTTCTCCATACATTCAAGCCTGATGTTTTTAATTTCCTGATCATCTGGGTTATGACAGACCTGCAAGCAAGCTATGCAGCTTGCTGGCTTCTAAGTGTTTATGTAATTTTCTGTGAGATACCCACAATGTTCAGCTCATGTCTAATTGGTGCTGTTCCTGGGTGGAATACAATATCCTTTTATACAAGAAATTTAATAATTTTAAGTAGCCCATTTGAGTCTTTCTGTATTTTCTCTGATAAAGGAAGTTGTTTGATGCAGTATATTTTTATGGCAGTCAAACCTCATGTTTAATTTGGCCCTTTTATGCTTCAGGACTATTTTGCTCATGTGGTATTGGATTGTGTGGTGTTTGATGCTCCTTTGCTCCTTTGTATTCAGTACACAAAAAGCTGAAATGCTGCTCACTGGATACACCTGAAAATCTAAGGTGACAGCAGCAGTGGCAGGTTGCAGACTGTTCCCTTCCTAAAGCCATTTCTATCTGTGCAAAACTGTGAAACCCGTTTTGGCAGTGGTACTACTGACATTGTCAGTGATTTTGGTAGTATTTTGCATTGTCATTTCAGGGATGTTAACATCACCAACAAGTTAAAGGTGAAGCAGAATTGGAGCTGGGAAGAAGCAGTGGTCAAAAGGATCAGTCCAGTGGCTGTGGTGGCATTGTTTCATGTTCTGTGGGTCTTTTTGGGCACTACTGCAATTTCTAAAACTGGAGCCAGAATAAAATGTTCATCAATAGTGCTGTCACATGTGATAAATGAAAAAGTAAAATGGAACATGGTCATAAACAGGGCTTGTGAGCCTCATCAGCAGAACATTAAAACCCAACTCTTAAGTAGATTACAGCTGCTTTATCTTCTGGATTAAAGCCCATGCACTCACGCGGGCACAAGTAGGCTACAGCAAGTGCCAGAGCTTTGGTAGCCACTTTGTCACAGCAATGCCACTGATGACATGGTCACCCTGTTTAGTTGCACAAGAGCTTCCTTGGGCTCTCTTCTATCTGTCCAATCACAGCAGACACTTCTGTACACATCCTTCTAAATTAGTTGGCAAAATGTTATTTTAAATTGTTTCTTCCAATCTGTTATTTCCCTATGCATCTAACAAAATATGGCCCTAACAGAAGGAAGGTTTTTATTATTGTTAAAATCACCAAAGCTCTGTCTAGCATGAAAAAATTATCCTTTCATGGAGGTTATATATTGCACCCACTGCTTTTTTGTTACTTCCCATAGCAGGTAGGAAATATCACAAAATGGATATACTTTTATTCTGTTTTTCCTTGTCATACATAAATATATACACACATTTACAGGAAGCCTATTAGGATATCTGCCATGGTTCTCTGGCTGCCACTATCTTAAAGCATTGATAAACTATGGAAATAGTACATGATTTTTCAGGGTCTTAAATTGGTTTTTAAATTGGGTTTATCTGAATCCTTCTTCTGTTGAAAACCCTCTTGTGGGGATGGTTCAGTTGTGTCCAGAGATACTGAGGCAAGTATCACAAAAAGATTTCAGTGAACTGGGAGAAGTCAGAACCATGACAGTAGCAGGGGTGATGAACTTATTTTTGTGAGAGAATGAGAGTCTGCTGTAATCCTGGTTACAGACTCCTTTTGCCAGCTGCTTTTTGTGCTCTATCTTCTGAGCTGACATTTCACAGGAGACAGATGTATTATATATCCACACACATCCACGTGAGAGGGAAACAAAATCAAGTCAGGGAGATAAAAACCCCTTAGAAGAGATTAGAGATTTGAAGGACACAAAGCAGGTACTGATACCATCTCTGGGGAAAGTGATTAGGTTTGAGAGGGATGAGGGAGATAGTGCCCCTGTCTCAGAGACCTTTCTGTGGCACAGCAGCCTTATTTTAATGTCTCACCATGCCACATTAGCACGTATCAAAACCCATCTCAAACAGCTAAGCAGGTGAGAAGGGACTTTGTGTTCCTGTGCACTGGGAGGCAGGCATAGCCAGCATCTGCCTGTGGTTTGGTCCTCAGTTGTCCTAGCTCCTCAGTGGAACTCCCAAAACGTCCTTGGCTGTGTATTGTGGCATCACAGGTCATCTGCATCAGGAGACAGCTTGAAATGCAGGCAGGTGGTTGTCTACAATTTCCAGCTCAGTGTTTCATTAGTCTCCCTGGTATCTGCAATGGAGAAAGTCTCAAAACATCAGAAAGAAGAAAGATGTGAGAGATGGGAGAGAGGCTTTGCTTTCTCCAGCATGTTCCTGAAACTACTGAGTAACAAAAACACTTCTGCTGTACATGGAGGACTGTCAAGTAGCATTTCTGGACACCAAACTTTTACATAACACAGGCAGCGGCAGATTTTACGTGAGTGCAATGACATGCTTGTTTCTGTAAGATTTCTATCTGATGTCAAATTCATAACTTTAATGAAAATGTCAGCTCTACTCTTTCATCAGTGTTCACAACAGAAAGGCAAATGTCAGGAAATGGGAGGAAAACAGCAAACAGAACAGGGAATATCACTGTGCTACTGTACAGATCCATGGTGTCTGTACAATTTGTGTATGGTACACAGGTCTGATCCTCACAGCCCCAAAAAAGGGTAGCAGAACTGGGGGAGGTCTGGTGAGGTCAGAGGGACAGTGATGGTGCAGAGCTGGCCTCTTCAACCCTTAGGTGAGGAAATGGGATGGAAAGGAAGCGTGATACAGGTCATGACAGCATGACAGAAATGGGGATGGTTGTTACCACCTCCTCCACTATGAGGATTTTGAAATATCGAGTTGAGGTAGTGGGTGGACATGAAAAGAAAATGGTTCTACCCTGTGCACATAGCTGTGGACCTCCTTGCAACTAAATTCTGTTTATCTGAATTTGGTTCAGCAGGATGTTGGAGAGGTTAATCATAAAATAATCTTTTAACTCCATCCATTAACTCCACTAACTCAGTAAGGAGGAGCCATTGACCAAACATCCAATGCAGACAGTGCTGGAAGCTGGACATGTGTGCTTGCTCTGTCCCTGTATACTTCCCCATGCATCTCTTTCTGCCTCCTGATTGTGCAGGTGAACCTCTGATCCCACCCAGCACTGCTCATTCTTGTATACTGTCATGGTTCCCAACACTTCCAGGGCAAAGTGTAGGACTTCCCTTTCCACATTGTAATCATTGGAACTGTCTCTGTGACAAATGAAAAAAAAAAAAGAGTAAATAAAATGAAGGAGGTAGGCTAAATACTGAGGTTATATAATTTGCAAAGTGCTCTAATACCACATGAATGATGCCAGAATGAATGATCCCAGTGATGAATGCCAGAGAACTGCCAGGGTAGGTGGCACTGCCATCAGGTGCCTTGGAAGTGGCCTGTTTGCTGCAAGGAGCTATTAGAGAGGCAGCTGTGAGGAAGTTTAGTACAAACCAGACCCCAAGGCAGTCTTACATTGAAGTGTTGTATTACAGAGAGGTTGTCACTGTAGTTTTAATTGGCAGAAATCTGCTGTGACTTATTCTCCAGGCAAGCACATTAACTTGCAGTTGAACAGATTTCTTTGTCCATGATTGGGTTTAACATATGATGAAAACAGTTGATTAAATCATGATTTACCAAATTGCTGTATCTCATATTTTGTAACTGATTGGAACGTGTGCCCATGCAACAGCAAGGACAGGAGGAAGAGGAAACAGGAACAGCTCTGTGACATACAGCTGTGGTTTTGTGGAAGGAGGGGAGGAGTAGTTTCAGAGAGGCACTTCTCAGGTTGTCAAGGTTACAGGTACTTCTGTAGGTGAGTGGCTTGGGCATTCTCTGCTGAGTACTGGCATCAGCTGTTTCCATCTGAGATAAAAATATTTGCATTTTAATTAGCTTGTTGCCTTTTTCAACACTGAAGCATAGCATATAAGCAGTTGGAAACTTTCCACAGGACCAGTGAAATTATTTTAAAAAAATTACAATAGCAGCATTTACCCCAATAATATTTTGAAACTTCCTTAGTTTTTAAGTGTTTCCAAGATGAGGATCTCTTTATAATCACTCAGTGAATTAACCATGAAGATCTGGCTTTTTAGTTTTCTAGATCTCAGTAAAAATGTTCCGTTTGGAAGGTAGGATTCACTGTTTCAGATGCAGGGAAGCCAAGAGCTGCGTGCCAGTCTGGTGCTCATTGTGAGAACTGAGGATTTGCACTGAACTTGCTGCTTTCAGACATGGCTGCAATAGCAGCAACTGTGCCTTAGCCCTGGGAAAGAAATCTGTGCTGATACCAGCACAGCATGGCTCGAGAGGAGTCTGACAGCACCACTTGTACACTTGAGGAAAACAAACAGTGTCGTGGTAGATTTCAAGCTCCGCTCAGAATTGATACAATATGTCATAATGAATTTTCTGCCAGATTTAAGAGTGATACAGCAAGATCTTCATCTGCTATGAAGACGTGAAGCACCACTGACTGCATAAGTGCTGTGTAAGTGTACACAGCTGGGGATGGGCCAGGGGGTTTATAATACAGAGCAAACAAGCCAGCACTGCACTGAGCAAGTATCAGGTGCTGAAGTTGGGCAGAGTAGTGGTGTGTAGCCAAAAAGGAGCTCAGAAAGCAGGCAACCTCCTTTGTAAACCAAGGAGAACAAATTCACTGCTCCTGCAGCAGCAGAATTTAGTGAGAAAGCCCACCACTGCTGTGGGGTTGGAACAGCCCCAATTTACTTGGAAATGCTTTTTGTGTGCTAAGTCAGGTAATTTTGCAAACTTAAAGACTCAAAAATTTAAAAAAAAAAAACAAACAAAACAATCTTTTGAAAATCTTGCTAAATGAATATTAACTGCTAAGTTTTAAGTAAAGCAATACTTTCAGCGAGTGCCTTGCCATTGTGGCAGCTCGTCCTCCCTGAATGTGGAGGACCTCCCTCTTCAAAGGGAGACTGAGGAAAAGGCACTCTTACACTTGTAAAACCAACCTTTGTGTGCCTGCTGTGCCTCCAGGCCTTCCCACTGTCTGTTCAAAATCTTCAATTCCTCAGTTTCCCTGCTGTCCTCAGACAGGCAGAGAATCCTTAGTGGCTTCATCATTGCTGTCCCTTTAACTGGACTTGATGATCCTTGTGGGTCTCTTCCAGTTTAGAATATTCCGTGCTTGTGTGACAGGCAGGGGCAGGGAAGGGCTGCTGGAGGCTCAGGAGTACCAGAGCAGCCCTTCACCAAGGGTCCCACCAGTGCTGTCCATGTGCACCCCATCACTGCAGGCTGCTCTCATCAGTCCAGCCGTGTAAGTCTGTGTTCTGTGTCTGTTCCTCAGAGGAAGGGGAAAGGGAGGAGCATTCCCTGCCTGGTGGGAAGGGAGCCACAGGACACCAAGAGCCAGGACAAGCTCATACAGCTTCAAAACTGAATGAGGGTAGGGGTGAAGCTCAAAGTTATTTTCCCTAGAAGTCTGAGACTTTGGAGAAATGATAAAAGAAGAGTTGTGGAATTATTTTCCCTTGTTTGGACACAGTATTGCACTGACATTTATGTGCATGATGTTGCAGTAATCCAGTCAGTTGAGCCTGTTCATTCATGACCTTTCCTGTAACATTACCCACAATGTTGTGTGTGATATTGCAGAGAAAAAGGTGAGGGCAAGGGTGCCCCAGCTGACTGTTGTCAGCTTAAGTACGATATAAGATTTGCACTTACAGTAATGATGGGGGCAAATGCAGAGCCAGAAAATGGGCAGTTTTCTAAGGAAAACTTCCATGGTACTAAAACAACATTTGTTGCTGCCATTTATTTTTTTCAGGTCCCTTTTTCAGGTCAATGATTACTGTTCTGTAGATTTACCAAAGCAATGACTTAGCCCCATATAAAATAGTTTAAGAGTTGAGGTCTTACTTGTTGAATCTTTACTTAAATAACTTTCTGGTGTAAAAAGACTCATCACACATGACATTAAAGTGTTCTTAATTGTGACTGGAGGCATTTACATTCTGAATCCAAGTGAATTATATTAGGTATGTTGCACCGTTTTTACTTCATACCCCAGTTGGTTTTATAACCAAGTATAACCTATAATATTTGCTTTTCCAGAATAAAATAAATCCTGTACAGGGGATTGACATCACTGTTTTTCCTGTGGTGCCTTTTAAGTAGTGTTTAAATTTCAAGTGGTCTTGTAGGTTTCATACAAATTCTCCGTGGAAAGTAGATTCTGTTTTTAATGTTTTAACTCTTTATATCATATGGCTTTGTAAATCATGGAGCTGTTACAGTCCAGCATGAGAAACATTTAAGTATCTTTACATAATGTGCAGGTGAACTCATTTTGGGATGAAACTTTATTAATTGCAAGAAGAATACTGTATTTTAGAGAAACAGAATTATACAGATCAGCATTCAAATATGTTCCACCAAGGACATCACGGTTTACTCTGCTTTACCTTGGTTGAAACCCAGGGCACCTCCAAGCGTGCAGGGGGACCCAGGAGCATTGCTTCCACCCCAAAAGTTCTCCTTCCAGCGTGTCCAGCTCAGTAACACTTCGCTTGTACAGATGTAGGGACTGAAAACACAGAAGTATCATAGTACCATTAGGATAGTAATGCAGCTGATTTTAAATGAGATATGCTGTATTTTGCTGCACTTTCTGCATCCAAATGGGCAGGAAGTCATCCAAAATTGTGGAAGAAGACACATGTTGGAGATAATTGTTAACAGTCAGTTCCAGAACTAGGATAGGCTACCCAGGGAAGTGGTGGAATCACTGTCCATGGAAGTGTGGGAAAGGTATGTGGATGTGGCACCTGGGGATGTGGTTTGGTGTGGAACACAGTGGTGCTGGGTTAGCAGCTGGATTTAATGACCTTAGAGGTCTTTTCCAGCCTTAATGGTTCTACAGTCTGTGATTCTATGGAAACAAAGTGTGGGCTTAAATATTAAGGGCATTAAGAAGAAGTGCAGCATAGGGAAACAAATTTCTGCAGGTCTTGCAGGTCTCATCTATATTTAACTCTTACATGAGGAGAGGCTTTTCTTTATGGCCAGTTTGGCATCTAGTTCTCAGGCTGTTGTGTGCACACAAAGGCATAACCTGCTTCAATGAGATAACTTAAAATTGATTTGTGAAGTATTTGGTTTGTGCTTTAAAATGCACAGCCCAGGAGGTGGGCTACATTTCTGTCGAAGAAGAAGCCATGCTCTTTGTGCAGGTCTTGGAGTAAACCCTCAGCAATGGAAGGCTGAGCCCATCCGGGATGTATTTATTTGTATGACAAACAGGCTGGCAGTCAACAATTTGTGCATCCCTAGCCTTTAAGAATTTCAGCAGTATCAGATCAGTGTATCCTGGCCCCTCTGACAAATCCTGCCCTGATGGCAGTGGTGCCAAGGTGCTGTGAGGTGGCCAGGCTGTGCCTGAGCTGCTGCTGTGTGTGCTCATTAAATGGAAAGGCTGGGTTCCACTGGGGGCATGACAGTGCATAGATGCATGGTTGGAGGGTTTAATGCTGCTTTGCAAGTGCATGTGGATTTTCAAGGCAGAAATAGACTTCTTTTTTGACAGACGTATAGATAATCCAGCTCTCACAGCCTTCTGCTTTTTGAAAGAGCCAGATTGGTCTCCTGAATGTTTTGCTGGTGGGTTTTTCTCCTGCCTCATCCTTGGAAATGAAGTTATTTCAGTGTACTATGAAAAGAGGTGTTTGGAGACTTACTGACTTACATAAAATGGAATATTTCATTTTGTACATGAAAAGTATCCTCATTCAGAAGAGGCTGAAGCTATTCCACTCTGCTGGAAATAAACTATTTTCTCATGAAAGGGAAGATAAACTAATGTGATACTATGATTACTACAGAAAGTAAAATGCTTGCTTCCAGTGGGAAAAAAGTAATAAAATGTATAAATGGCTCTCTAGTAGCTTACAGTAGCACTGCTGAATTATCAACAGGTGGCATTTCCTCTAGCTTCAGTCTGTGTTCATCTGCACCATCAGGGTGTGCCCAGGTCTCTGTCACAGCTGCATAGAAAGGTTTTATTGCACCTTCCTGCACAGGGAGCAGGGACAGTCCATACCAGAAACATCCAGCCCCTTGGGCAGGCAGCTCCTTGTGCTCTTTGCTGCTCCTATGCCGTGTGCACGATGCCCATGTTTGTGTCATGTGCCCAGCATTACTCACATTGCTTTAGGCTTTCTGTGCCCAGGACCAGCACTGTGCTGGGCTGGGTTGCAGTGTGTTGGTGCCACATAATGAACTCTGTCCTTCTTTCAGGCCCGAACTGCTTTGCAGAAACCCTGGTGATTCCAGCAGGCCGGGAGGTGAAAACTGACGAGTGCACTATATGTCACTGTACTTACGAAGAAGGCACGTGGAGGATTGAACGGCAAGCCATGTGCACTAGACATGAATGCAAGCAAATATAGGAAACCTACAAATCTACAGACTTTTCGTGGTTTTTATAAAGTATCCCACAGCAGTGAGCACCTGAGATGACCCAGGGAAATCCAAATGAGAAGATTCTGGCGAGGAGCAAGAAATACAATACTGATATTTTGTTTTTCAAAGTAACATAATACTGCAAGGCAAAGAAGTGCATATATTTAAAACATTTGGACATAAGAATACCTGTCTTAAATGTGTTATTTTCACAGTGAGTACACTTAAATACACTATAAAATATTCTATGTATTTCTATAATACCATTATAGAGCTTAAAAATAAATGTTTTATATAGACAATACAGATTGAAGTACTGTAGCATTGCCTCTCCTCTTGTATACATGCGCCATGGCTAAAACTATACACTTTGTTCCAGTTTTGCTATATGAAGATTTTATTGTGTGTTTTTTGGTTTTGTTTTGGGTTTGGGGTTTTTTTGCTGTTGCTTATTTTGAGTTTATTGGGGCAGGCAAGAGATAGCACATGAGAAAACCTTGACATTCTCCATTTTGGAAAAAAGAGGAGAAGAATAGGCTTTCAGAGAAGATATGTTCATTTATGAACATAAATGGGCTGTAATGTAGATGTGAGTCAGCTCCATATCTTACTTTTACTTGTGCTCCTGTTTTCTGATCCACTGCCAAGATGACTTGGAGCAGTGGGTAATGTGAAACTGGTCTCTCATAGCTGCTACTATAAATTTATTCAGATTAATTCAGTTCTTAATATTCATTTCAGACATAAAATTTATCAGCAGGACAGATACGGCTGTGACAGATTATGGCATCACCAAGCTGGTGGAAGTGACGGTAAGTAATCACAGAGCATCATGATGTGATGCATAATGGATATGGAGAAGTGCAGCTTGGGAGGGCTACAGCAGCCAAACAAACCTTCACTGATGTGGCTCCACATTGCTGAGTTTGAGCAGGAGAGCTGCACCATTCCCTAGCCCTGCTCTTGCCACCTTGTTGGAAGCTGGTTCAATATTCTGTTTGGCAGAGTGTACAGAATCTGTACACACTCTCTATTGAAGTGAAAGGTTTAAAACTCTGTCTTTGAATCCATCAGAGGATTTCTAGCACATAATCTGACCATGCCTGCATGGGAGGTGAATTACATCTCCCCGCTTCAGCCACCAACAGCCTTTGCTTAAATTCATTTCAGTTTTAGTTTAGTTTGTCACCAAATCCAACAATATATCTGTTTTGGATACCTACTAAGGCAGTGACTCAAGAAGTATGGATTTACTTTTAAGCTTTTACTGGTGGCAAGATTTGATGAATAAATTTCTGAAACCAGAAGATTATTGCTTAAATTCCCACTTACTCTTTGTTAATTTCTCCTATGGTGTAACCTGCTTGCACCTTTGCATCCATACAAAGTATGACTTTCTGCTGCTTCTGAACATTGAGGAACTTTTGCCACTGACTTCAGTGGATCCCAGTTATCACCTATGTCCTTATTTTGAGCATATTTCTATCACTGTAAGTTATTTGTGAGTAAAGGATGTATGTTTTGTCTAAAACTTGTGATAAAGTATACCAACCAATCCATTTCATAGGAGTCAGCAGTCATATGACAGAGAGCTAGCTCCTGAGCCAGTCAGACCCATGCCTCATGGCTATTGGACTTCTGCTTGCTGAAATCAAATATCAGCACAGCTCTGAGAGAGTGCCATGAGTGCCAGTGGTCTTCCATGAATGACTTCCCAAGACAAGTGGAAGAACGCATTTGGGAAGCAGCCATGAAACTTGAGTAGAGAAGGTGAACTTGCAGCTCAACGTGGAATTGCCTTTTCAAGTGGGCTGCCTGGTGACTCTAAGAGACATATGTGTTTTCAGTGAACTGTGAGAAACTCACAGTTTATGTCTTTCAATGTATGGCCAAAATGAGTAAATTTTTGGAATTCTCACCTCAGACTAGTAACACATTGCTTCTTTACTGAAGGTTCTTGTGAAGCCTTAGACCATTTCTGAGGGGAATTTCTGTTCTTTTAGGCAGTTCTCTTTGTTGAAGTAGTGAGTATAAAGTTAAAGGCTTAGTTTCTAGTGTAGCTTTTATAAATGTTTTCTATTGTGCATTTTTTCAAAAATATTTTTCTGTCTTTCAATCCTGGTACCAACATATTAATGTCATTTTTACTGTAGTTATAGGATGGTCCTTTCGATTGCATGTGAAACTTCCCAGGCATGTCCATCTTGACATCCAGCACTGCGAGTTGTTGCTTAAAGAAGTTATATTTTGAGTTATATAATGTTTTTTTGTTTGTGAGAAGCAAACTTCAGGTATTTTTAGTTTTTTTTTTTCTTTTTATGGAGTGATGTAGAAGTTATTCTGAGTTTTTGACCTTCTTTATGCCTAGATCACTGGCCACATCCAGCTTTGGCCTGTAGTATTACCACATGAGGGTTCTTTGGTTATTCCTGAGATGGGGAAATGGGCTGAGTGACTCTTTCTAGGCAGATCTTACTAGTCTTGCCCAGTTGCCACACAGTGTGCTGTGGGATAACCCCAACAGAGAGCTAAGCACCACATGGCCACTCACTCCCCAACTGCCCACCCATGTGGAATGGTGGAAAATAAAGGAAGAATAAAAGCAAGAAAACTCCTGGGTCAAGGTGAAAATAACTAAATAAAAAGAGAAAAGAGAGAACAAAGAAGCATCAAAAAAAGCATGGCAATTGCAAACACTCACCACCTCCCATGGGCAGACCTGTGGCCTGAGCAAAAGATAGCCTCAACCTCATTCTTCATTTCACTGCTGATCAGAGCACTATAGGGCATGAAACATCTCTTTGGTTACTTCGTTCTGATCACCTGCTGGTTTTGAGCCCTCCCAAGCCCTAACCTACCCCATTCTACTCACAGAGGATGAGTGAGAAGCAGAGAAGACCTTGGCGCTGTGCATGTCCTGTTCAGCAATAGCCAAAACACTCGTGTGTTTCAGCGTTGCTTTGGTCATAGGCCTAAACCACAGCATCCTACTGCCTAAACCACAGCATCCTACTGCCTATTAGGGAGAGTAATTCCATCCCAGCCTGTGGTAGTTCTGCTAGCAATTCCATACAGGCACAGAGGCAAACACACCAAAAGACCCCAAAATCCAGACTCCAACCAGTGAATGCACCAAGCAGCAGGGGCCTTTGGCAGCCAAGCTGGGGAGCTGAGATTTGCAGCCTGATGTATAATGTCACTTCACACAGACAGGTTTAAAATTTTCTTGTTATTGGAGTTGATAAGGAAACTAGGAGAAGTAAAATATTTAAAGTTAGCCATTATGCGATGCTTTTGGGAACCATTTGCCTTTAAACTAATTTAATCTCAAGGCAATAAAATAACAACCCCAGAACTGCTGTGGTGGCCACATGTACCAATCTAAATGTTATGCTTTGATTATGTAATATACCTGTTCATGTGTAACCTTAAAAAGTAAGAGAAAAGTCATCTGCATCATTTCCAGTGAACTAAACTCCATTGAATATTGTCTTCCCTACTGAGGCCTAGATACTCGGCTGGTTTTTGCTTCAGTGCAAACAGGATTATGCATCCTGCACATGAGGAGTTCTTCAGCTTTGCAGGTGGGTTGTGTCTATTAAAGCTGTATTTCCAGACACACTAACAACTCATGAATAATTTTGTATTTGAAGGTCTGTTTCTTGGATAATGAATATTCTCAGATGTTCTCATGTAGCTGCATTGGCATGAATATGAGATTTCTGCTTCACTTGCTTCTGCTTATTTCCCAGTTGAAATCAAGACAATCCATTTCTGTAGGAGTGCATTATACATGAACTTGTCTTCCAACCTGTGTAAGCAGGTGCCTGAAGAGATTGCATTCTAGATTATTTCAGGTAATTATAAAATTGCACAGTTAGCGTGCAGTAGGATTCTCTATTCTAATCATTTAAGCCACAAAAATGGAAGAGCTGATACTCAAATATTATGTGAGATTTAAAAGGCAAAAGGCGAAAAAGAGAAAGTATGAAAGACAGATGAGCTGGGCATTACAATAGGAGTGTCCAACAACAACAAAAAAAAGCAAACATACATTTTCAAAGAATATGATAAGAAAAGTAAATGAGAAAGGTATTTGGGCACAAATTGAAATACAAAAAATTCTACTTGGCAATAAAAAAAAAATCACACAGTGAAGATGAATGAATACTGGAGGATGCTGCGAGGATGGCCAAATTCCAACTGGGCGCAGCCCTGAGCAGCCTGCTGTAGCTGAACTTGCACTCAGCAGGGTATTGGATGGGATGCTCTCCAGAGGTGCAAAATTAAAAACCAGGTTCAAATGAGATTGAATTAAAGTCTTTAATACATACAAGAAAGAAGAAGATAAGATGAAAGGTTCCCTCACTTTGGAAAACAGGTGTTCTGTTTCCATATGGGGAACTGTACTGTCATGCTTGTGAACTATTTGATGTTACTTTTGACAGTAACTTTAATACCAAAGTTATCATAGCTCAGTGATACATAGAGGGCTTTTAAAGGCACACATTATTTAAGAATCTAATGTAATCCAATTAAATGCTCCATTTATTCCCCTTATCAGGCAATGAGTTTTCTTCACAGCCTGTGTTAACATGGGTTTTCTCTCTGCAAAAATACAACTTCCTACTGCATTAAAAACCAAACTCAAACTTGGGAGACAGCACT
This sequence comes from Zonotrichia albicollis, assembly GCF_047830755.1. Taxonomy (NCBI): domain Eukaryota; kingdom Metazoa; phylum Chordata; class Aves; order Passeriformes; family Passerellidae; genus Zonotrichia; species Zonotrichia albicollis. Next base: position 84,928,874 of record NC_133819.1, read on the forward strand.
GAATATCACAGACTATTTTCCTCACTATCCAAGATTTCAAAATTTTCATCACTTTTTGGTTAAGGTAAGTACTGCTTTAGAAAGTACATCACTTGTTCAGTTTTGACAGCCACTCCTTCCCAGATTTCTCTTTCCTTTGAAAATATATTTAGGCTCAGCCACACTGAAAATGAAAAGTTGTAGTCTCTTGAAATGTCACTTTAAATAACTTCCATAGCAGACAAAAAATAAACACAATTTATTTATTTAATATGCCTGTAAAAGAAATACAGGAAAACTCCAAACTATTGTGTCACTCAGTAGTTACAGAGAAGTGGAAATAATGATACAGAATACTAAATTATCAGCAATAGGAAAAAGTTCTTTTCTCAGCTAAATCAGCATAAAACAAGAGTTTTTCAGATGCCCAGGTAAACACTGTTAAAACTGAGATAAGTATTTCTTCCACAGGTAGAAATAATAAAGTCTCTGTACTTGACTACAGTCGGTGAATGAGAGGGAACATTCACAAATCCTGGTGTAAAGTGCCTTTGATCATAGTAGCCAGAATTAAAGACAAAGCTTTATTGATAACCATTTACTTTGCTTTTTCCAGTAAATCCTAAAGGTTGTGCAAACCTTGTGAAAGAAGGTGAATTTCACCTGTCAGGAAGACCAACTCCCACTATCTCTACACTCTGTGAAAATCCATAAATGCGTGCATGGAGAAGAAATTCAATATTCCAGTGTGTATAATACTCCAGTGAAAAATACATCCATTTTATTTTTCTCTCTCAAAGTATAGATGAAAATCTATGAATGTCTTTAATTGATGAAAACATCTGCCAACTAGAGCTTTCCATTTCTGATATAAAGGAATGCAAATTATAAAAATGTCAAGGTGCTGCTTAACCTAGATGGCTATTTCCTTAAATAGCTGCATCCATTTCAGAGGAAAATTCTCCAATTGGTTTGCTATCCACAGCTCAGTAAGGTCCATGTGCTGTATTACTTGTTACAGTTCTGTTTAACAAAATCAAAGTCTGTATTTTCACAAAAGCAATACTGTATGTGATGATTTCTTGTTAGCCACTGCTAATTCAAATGAATTCTAACTAATTCAGTGCTGTTGTGAGTGAGAAATCATGGAGATAACACAGACATGCAGTGCTTCTACCTAATGTAACAACTCAGTGGTCTGTTCAATTCTGGTGATCACAAGAGGAATAAGGAATAGGTGGCCTTTAGTCATTCCAAGGGTTACAGTAAAAGACAGTTCCATTTCTTAAATGCCAAACATTTTGTAATGTTCTTTCCCAGGTATTTATTTTCAAATGGCATTTAATAAAAAGAGCTATTTTATATATTCTGCTAGTTATGCCATTTATACTAATGTTTGAGCAGTTAACAGTGTAACTCTCTAGAATGCTGAAAATGTATTCTTTCCATTTTCTTCCAAGGGCCTTAGCTGCCTAGGTTTTATACAAAAAACTTCATATATACTTAATTCAAACCAAAAAAGGCAAGTAATTCAGTCTCAGTAGTTACTTTCAAATGTACTGTTTTCAGTTTGGTATCCTTCAAATCAAAATACAATATAATTGGAGCTTCAGGTTCTGTCATGTTAACAGGATATTAGTGGGTATCTTATAGTATAGTATCTTAAGATATAATACATCATATTGAGAAATTATTTCTTAGTTGTAGGACAGTATTTCTTTTTAGTCCTTTTTTTCAGAGTAGAGTCTCTGAGGACACATATTTACCTGTGTGGTCCATGTTTGTGCTTGAAAAAACAAATACCTGCAAACCTCATTTTCCAGATATGACAAAGAGGTGACAGTGGTGCCATGGTTTCAGCCCAGCCAGCAACCAAGCTCTGTGCAGCTGTTTGCTCACTGCCCCATCAGCAGGATCGGGGAGAGAATCGGAAGCATAAAAGCTGGAAAACACATGGGTTGAGATAAAGACAGTTTAACAGAGAAAGCAAAAGCCACATGCACACGCAAAGTGAAACAAGGAGTTAATTCACTGCTTCCCATGTCCAGGCAGATGTTCAGCCATCTCCAGGAGAGCTGAGTCCCATCACACATAGAGGCTACTTGGGATGACAAACTCCTTCACTCCAGATGTTCCCACTTCTTCCTTCTTTCCCCCATCTTTATATACTGAGCATGATGTCAGATGATCTGGAACATCCCTTTGGTCAGCTGGGGTCACCTGTCCTGCCTGTGTCTCCTCCCAACCTCCCAAGCACCCCCAACTTTCTCACCAACATGGCAGTGTGAGAAGCAGAAGAGTCCCTGGCTCTGTGTTATCCCCCTGCTCAGCAATGACATCTTTTTATAATCAACCTTCAGCACAAATCTAAAACAGAGGCCCATAACAGCCACTGTGAAGAAAATAAATTCTACCCCAGCCAAAACCAGCACAAATGACCTTCACATCTAGCTGATTGTTATACATGAATTACATGGAAAAGAAGTGGAAGATTATAAACTCTGTAATCCTTATTAAAAACTAAGCAATTTGCAAATACAAAACAAATAGGATTTTAAACAGGAGTCCACTAGTGAATGCCAACCTAAACAAGGCACTTAGTGAATGATGATGACAAGGAATGCATTGAGTCAACCACTTAGTAATTCTGAGCAGTCTAACAAAAGTAGATGAGTGTCAGGAAAAGTATCACAGCACTTCATGTAGCTGTTTGTTTTCTTCCAGTAAGAGCAGAAGTCTTGTGTTCAACATGGTCTCTTGAACCTGGACAGATAACTGACCCAAGTGGATATGTTACATCCTTTGGGAAGAAGTTACCAATGGGTCAGGAGTGGTGATATAATTAACCCTGAAAGAAAGACTTTGGGATGTTCTTGCATTGGGGGCTACATGGCATCATTCATGACCTTTCACGTACACTAAACCAATGACTGAATGGGCAGGGAGCTGAAAACTACAGTACAGACTCCTTACAGCAGCCCATCTTTATTTGAAATAGGCTTCTTGAGCATTCTGAGTTGATGGTGAAAAAAATGTATATATTTTCTACATCATCCATTTCTTAAACCATAATTTTCTTCACTTTTTACTCCATTTACCTATGGGGGATATGCCCATCAATTGCATTTAACATGGCCTATATGCAGTAATATTTTAAATACACTTCTATAGCTCCTTGTATAAGTACTACAAGACAAAAAAACCCTGAAATTTACACTGGTAATTATTAAGAAGTAGTGCAAAAATAATACATCAAATTAGAAATCAATGTATGATGCAGAACAAGTGTTCTGAATGAAATCTTCTTCTCTTGGCTCATGTTATGCCATTTGGAAAAGTCTGTGCAGTCACCTACAGAATGACTTCACTGCAGAAGAATAACTCAGCATTGTGCTCTTGGCAGAAAAAAGCAGGATTTGAACTACTTGGTTATGAGTGTCCTAATTCATACCTTGATTTGGCAATGGAAGACTTTCTTTGGGATGTACCTTTAACTAACAGCATTTGCATTCAGTATGCAAAGAAAATTAGGGCCTTCTTCCCTTTTGCAGTGTTGCCATTTCCCTTGTTACTGCGTTCTGCCTCAGTGTTGACATCACAGTCACTGCCGCACAAGCCTCCAGCTGGATTTTCAATATTTGGTTTAGTTTGTTTGTTGAGGCTAGCAGGATTCCCTGGATCCCCAGGGGCTGTTACCAACTCACCAAGCACTTTTTGCTGCTGCTCTTGATGGAAGGGTTTTAGAGGTTATGGAATTTGAGAGAGAAGGAGTTCTCTTCAGGTGATGTCAGAACATTGCTGTACATTAGTATAGACAGACCAAGATGGCTTCATTGGAAAGAGAAAGCTTTGCAGGTAACTAAAGATATCTTCCAACCTTTCTGTCTGGAAAATCCATCATGTGCACGAGAGGAATAATTCTTGTCTTTTTATTGAAGATATAGGCACATATCTAGCAAATCCTTCAGAATTTTCAACTTCTTTAAATGTAGGAAGGTGGGCTTTTCCTACAGTGGGATAAAAACTTTATTTCTTAGAAGTGTCATCTGCTTGTTATCTATCAGAAAACATGAAAAACAGAAAGGAATCAAAAGTAAGAACCAGTAGCATGCTTACCCAGCAACTGGAAGCTTTCTCTAACTGTTAAATTGATTCAATCTTTTCAGTAATGGAAAACCCCTGTTTCTCTATATTTACTTTGAAAGCATAAAAAATCTTAACAAAATACTTTTTACAGGATATTTTACATACTTGCCACATCACAAACCAAAATGGACATGTACTAATCTGTTCTTGTATCCTATAAGCTAAATAGTATTTTGCACTTTCTTCTGATTTTTAGGACTGTTTCGATGTTCTTTGAATAATGCTTTTCCTTTTGAACTTTCAAGTTACTATATATCTGCAATAAAAAATAATCACCATACTGTGAGCAGGAGCTGAAGAAAACCAAATTAGAACTGACTTTGCAGTATCTGGTCTACTAAAAATAACACAGAAATCAAGCTCTGTAAAATAAAAATATTTCATTAAGTTACTATGGCATCTCATATCAAATTTTCTCCTCAGAGAAGACCTAAGAAACATATGACATTTTGTACTGTATTAATCTCACAGCTGCACATGATTTTTATATATATAATATATATTTATAAAGCATACAAATTATATTTAAAAGTTTTGATGACATGAAAAGTGACTCCATTGCTTATCTTAAGTAAAATTTAATGGTGGATCAAACACGTTGCCAAAATATTTAATTAACTTTTTCTAAAATAACATTCTTTATTTAACATAAAACAGGATTTTAAAAGTAGAAAATCATTAAAATTAATACAAAATTATATTAAATAATTTCTCAGATGCTTGTGCTTATCAATTCTGTTTATTCAAGACTGCTTTACAGAAGCAGAACACTAAATGGAATTACTAATCATCATTAACTCTATGTCTTTAAGATTTTGCATTTTCAAAACTGCTCAGTAAAAGCTTGGCCTGAGGCTTATCTAGTACTGGATGAACAAAACTTTGAGATGTTTTACCACCTCTGTTTTCTGCCAAAAAATTTCTCAATGGATAGGTACAGCACACAATGACTAACCAGGGTAACACATTTAACTGATTCAGAAAGATATTTAGACTAGAAAACAGAAGTTGAGACAATAGCTCAGGGTTTCCTGCCATGTTAGTAGAAAAGTAGAGGTGAAAAAACAAATCAGGATATTGTTTGATACTGAGGAGCACGAGGCTGATGCATGGAGAAGATGAATGCAAGTTCTGATACAAAGACTTGGATTGGCAGATGATGCAGTAAGTGAAAGGGGTTCATGCTTAGTGCACACATTGTGTGATGGCAGTGTGAAATAAATGATGCATTGCACAACAGAGCACTGCCCAACAGTATGCAGGAGCAGAACTGCTGAAACACCACGTGGAAAGAGATATTCTAAAAATAATAGAGGAAAGAGAACAGGTGTAACTGAACATCAAGCTATTTTGCTGTATTAAGAAGTAAAAATAGAACACCCTTGGTTATGAAACCTGCAGAGACTATGGATAGGTTTTTTAATTTTTCCATGCTCTTGGGCCTACTCCGTAACCCCTTTCCTTCTCTCAGGTCCTTATCAAGACATGGAGACTAGAAAAAGATGCTATACTCAAATTTTAGGGTACTTTAGAAATTCTTGAGTGACATCTGTTTGCATGTTCTAAAGTGGGACTGACCCACAGATGATAATATGAGGTTTTCAATGTGTCTGTGGTGATAGCCTATGACTGATAAGAAATGTACTATAAAAGTTTCAGAATAGGGAAAAATAAGAAATCACACACCAGCTGATCAGACCTATGTAATATGTAAAGACTTCATGAATGACTGCTGAAAACCATGCAGGTAAGTGTAAAGCAAATACAATCTGATGTGGTTTTAATTTAAGATAAACGTGTAATTAATTTGAAGGTGCCAGGTATGGCATCACATATACATGTAATTAAACAAAAAAGACAATGTTTAGAATGAAATTTAAAAAATGAATGATCCTGAAAGGGAAATGAGAGAGAGAAATTGCTAAATGGGCAATTTAGAGAGGCTTACTAAATATTTCCACTAACACGATTATCAGAAAAAGTCCCAATTGACAGTCCTGACAAAAATGTGAGAAGCCATGAATAAAGACAGTGTGTAAATAGGCAGGAAGAAACAGAAGAATGAGAGTGGCCTGTATATTTGTTTGATTAAAGAGGACTGTGGGCACAAACAGTCACAATGGAAAGGGGAAGCGTGTGCTGTGACATCTTTGGCAAAAGAGGTTCCATGGACCAAGAGAAAAGAACTAATGATGTAAAAGGCACTGGTAAGAGCTCATATGAAACACCATGTTACAATCTAGTGATCCCTGTGTGAGGATATTAAAACCAAACATGACATGCAGGATACAGGTTTGCTTTCCAATGGTGAGGATGTGCAGTACAGAGTTTTATTTCCTTGGGAGTCTGTGTAGCCTACTGAGGTTTTTAAAGCTTATGGAGGATACATCTCTCAGATATAACTGAAGCTCATATCTTGTCTTGAGGTAGAATGATAAGCAGAGGATGATAAGCAATGTGATTTGTATTCTGGGGAAGGAAATTCCTGATTTTACCAAGACGTCAGCCGAGGAAACTGGTGAATTTTTGAGCGTGCTGACCCTCAGACTATGGGACATCCTCAGCCATGGGAAGTAGCAGCACTCAGGTTTCAGGACTGGCAGTTTCAGATTCTAGGGTTCTTCAAATCTGAAAGCTTGCCAAAGCCTCTGCCAAAGATGTCTGTTGCAATCCCTGCTGAACAGGAATCAGCTCCTTGGGCTGATGCTGGGGTAGGGCTGTGTGATGTTTCTGTCTAAAGCAGGATGTAATGGCGCATGGAAGCTAAGAAAACAGTGTTATTTTTTGCTACTTATGTTAAACAGCCACCAGAGCTAATATGAAAGTTGTGTTTTGAAGAAAAAAGGAATGCAAAGTAGCTTAGTCTCGAGTAAAATATTCTGAGGGAAAGCCCAAAACAAAAGTACAGTCCATGCAAAGCAAGTGATCCTAAAAAAACCCTGCTTTTCTAAGCTTGATTTTCAAATTTAGATTTATTTTACAAATTTATACAGAGCAATTATTTTACCTATTGTCTTTATTACACTTAGATTTGGAATGGGGCATTTGAATTTGTAATTAGATGAAAGCATTGCATTATCATGATCCCCTTTATAAATTCAAGAACAAAAATAATTATCTTGTTTGTCTCATTGTACAAGAGACCTTGAAACATACCTTGTCAGATTGCAGATTTTATATCTTAATTACAAAAAAATATCGTTGCTACTTAGAGGTCTGAACTCAATCTGATTGCTTTTAATTAGAATCAGGCCATAGAAATTTAGGGTCTGGCATGAAATCTAAATCAACAAGGTCTTATTAAAGTTCTAGCTAAGTTCTAACCTGATCTAGTGCTTGTTACCTTGACAGGCTTGTCCCAAAACAGTCTGGCATAATAATCTTATGAAGTATCAAAGTACTGAGTCCAATCAGAGGGAAAAAATAAGCATTGTACCATTTAGTACTTCCAATGATAAATTAATTTGGCACTTAAGACAACAGTATGGATGTATTAAAACATTCATTCCATGGATATCCCCTGGGTACTCCTGGGATGGTAGCAATCAACTCCTGCCATTTGTAGGGTAGCTTCAGTGCGGTGTATTACAGGGAATAAATCAGGAATTTCCCTTCTGACTTCAGGCAGTTCTACAATGAAAACATCCCTGTACAGTGTTTTGCCTAAATTGAAGCAAACTGTTTTTTTAAAATCTTTGATTTAAAGGGGTCAGAATACAAGAAAAGACAAAACCATCTAGGTATGAGTTAGAATTAAGATGTAAAGGATGTACCACTGAATCTTTGGGCTGTGGCTAAATGGAAACAGGACAAGTAATATTCTTGGATATGTTTGGTTTAATTTAGAAAAACCTTGATCAAGTAGTTCAATGTCTCTGAAAGTGTTCAGAATTATATAAATAGAACGTTCAAAGCTCATCTGAGGCAACCTTGCCTACATTAGAGAGCTGGAGCCCACCCTCGGTAGATTTGGAGCTTTCCATCTGAATAAATGCTACTGTTTATGTCCACTTATATTTCAGAAATACTTTCCATCTTTATTAGCCATTTCTTTCAATGAAGAAAAATGCCAGAAGTCTCTTGAAGCCAAGTTAAATTAAGATGATGATGGTGATGATGTTGATGATGATAATGATTAATTAATCAAATATAATCATGGAAGACTAATGCCTTTATTCAAAAATATTTGTACAAATACAATCCTAGATATGAAAAACATTCATTTCAGCCAGAGTAGGGACTGCAGCACAGAATCACATAAATGTTAGAATGCAAAGGAGCTCTATTCCATCACATAGAGCTATTCCATCTCCCTAGCCAAAAACAATGTTTGTTTTTAAAAATGCTTTACTTTCTTATGAATTTTGGACTATTTTTATACACTATTTTACATTTGAATATTAAAAGTTAGAAGTCATAGCAGTTAAATTTGAAGATATGACTTCCAACTGGCTAAAATACATGGAATACAGAACAAAACAAAAAGCAATATGACAGAAAGTGACATTAAAACTTGTTGGTGCTGCAAATCCACACAGCGCTTTGTTTGTATAAAGTGTCTAGTTATGTAGAGAGAAAGCTAAAAGGAAAAAGAAAAAAAAAAATCTTTATAATGCTTACAAGGTTCAGTACACACACAAATTGGCATACACAAATTTATTCATGCTATCTTAACTTCATCCCTTTTTGTTGAAAAGTTTCAGTTTGGTCACAAGCTTTCCCTACAGACTTTTTTAGACTTTTTTCAGTGGGCAAGATGGAAGCAGCTTAATGCCTACGATGTTATTTTAGACTCCCTCACCCCCCTGTTGGAATCCCAAAGCACAATAGGTATACAAAAGTATACTTCTTTCTTGCTATCTGCCCATACTTCCCTTCCCCTTTGTACTTTCCCCTCTTAAGAATGTTTGAATTATCACTTAACTTGGTAAGCAGGACTCTGGCTTCTGCTTCTTCAGTGTAACAGCCAAATGCCCTCAAGCAGCTAAAATTCTGCCCAATCAATAACAAAATCACTTTGAAGTGATGGAAAGGCACTGCAGAACAGCATGTTGGTTATTTATAAGATAGCCCACGTTCAAAGTTTCCTGGTTGGCTTGCCACTTTTTATGCTCCTAATATAGATTGATAGTGTGATGTGCCTTACCCATGATGGCAATAGAATATTAGCAATTGTAACTGATAAAACTGTGTATCCACTAGGACTTTTCTATCGATTTATTAATTTACTAAACAAAGGCAGTTTCATTTTTTTAGTGCTGTTTTTCTTTATTGTGAGAGTGGCTTATTATGTTAGGTGCTGTTTTATGCTTCCATCTACAATACCTTGCTAAGTCTCTGAGGTGCATCACAAGCACTCTGCTGACACAGGCTGATTTCTTTTCTCTGTCTAAGGAGGCAACTGTAACAAAACATAATCTGATTATAGAAGAACAAACTCAATGAAATATTATTTTTTATTTACTTGTTTAAGATTCTAGTCAGCTTTGATGCAAGTATTTAGGAAATCTATCCCTCTAATAAATATCTCACATCCACACCTAATTTTCAGTATACTTAAGTATTTAATGGGAACTGTCATTTATTTGCAAATTCTAATGGCAAGGAACTGTATAATTTTGGCCTCTCCCCAGATTTATATAGTCAGAATTGCTTAAAAAAATAAACTATTCCCTCTCAGCTTCCCTGCTGTTGTGGTTTTATGAAGATTCAGCTCTATAAGGCAGTCATAGAGGAACCATAACAGTTCCAGCTCCTAGCTGTTTCTGTTAAGGACTCGAGTTTTCCCTCAAGAACAATCAATCAGGTTAGTATCTAGTGCTTTTAAAGACTTTCACTGCTCCAGCCCCCTACACAAACATATCAGTTTTGAGCCTCCTGCACTCAACCCTTTATATTCTCCCTGGAATGTCGCTGACACATAGGAACAAAGGGAGATTTCAAGAACAGACTGAAGAAGAAGCATAATTACATTTTAGAAATCCCTTTGTGTGGCCCCACACTCCTTTATCAGCTGGCTAGTACCAACATGTTGTGGTCAAGACCTGGGGAATTATTAACTAAGCTCTGTTAACTGTTAGCATTTGAATTTAACTCTGTATTATAAGCTTTACCTATCTCTGTCACAGAAGTTATTCTGAAATACCAAATGCTAAATAGAAATCAATAAATACTTCCTAAGACTTGAAGCTGGCCATGTAGTTTATGACTGGCTCATGTCAAAGTTTACATTCATCAAAATCTCTCACTGAAGACTTTCTCCTACTAACATTCCAATATTCTGTAAAGCCTGCACATTGGCCAGATCTCATTTATGTAGTCTCAAAAACCTTAGAATTAACTAACTACCTATGAGAGGAAGCAGATTTTTCAAGTACATCACTACAAATACAGTTTTCAGAGAAACACAACAGACTAAAGATTTCAATGCCTTAATGAAAAAAAAAATGAAGCATAATTGGTGCACTTTGTTCAGAAAGAGATCTTTTCAAATTGCAAACCTTGATACATAGTGACTAATCTAATGCAATATAGTGAAACAATGGCCTTTTTAGAACCAAAATAATTAGAAACAGTAAGTCCAAGAAAATACTGCAGATGTTCTAATGTACATTCAGCTTAACAATTTTAAGTAGCACCTCCTTGGGGTTTAGATATCTCTTTTACTAACAAAGCACTTCAATGAACTGATTTTACATTGGAACTCTGTTACAGGTTCCTTCAGAACTCAAAGCATAAATGAAACTTCTTTTTTTTCTTTTTTTTTCATGTGGCTTCAGGGTTTAGAATGAAGGGTTTTAGAAAAATCTCATGGAAAAAAATCTCTTTTGGATTGACATGACACTGAGATTTCTGACTTCTACACTTAAAGCCTTTAGTGAAAATCTCTTAATGAAAGTATTTTATAAAAGCAAATTCATGTTGAAGCAAAAACGTATTTTTAACAACACGATCAAAGGCAAATTAATAACTAAGACAGTGAAGGGTCTTCATTTATGTATAAATTCAAACATCTAAATACCCGGATATCAAATATAAAGTTTTATAATTATTAGAATACACAATCACACTCATTAAGAATCCTTAAATATCCTGTAATTTGGTGATATATTCCCAGGACACCTAATCACTTGCCATAAATCAAGCCAACTCAATATTTCTGACAATTCATTTTTATCCAAGTCTTCTTTAAGCTCATTTTGTTTTAAAGAAATGTAAAATTATAACATCTCTCTCTTTGACTGGTGCCACTTCAAGAGGGGAAACTATTTAGGTTCATCTAATTCAACTAAATTCTTGAAAATCAGACATGCAGCAGTGGTCCATCATTGGGAAGCTGTTTAAAAAGACCAAGGTGCATCCATGCAGTGATTTATACACCTGCTGTACGTGGCTGGATGAAGGCTCTGGGGGCAGTTAAAGAATGCACTGTATCACTTTCCTTCCTGTGTTACAAGGGACATTATAATGGTTTATGATACAAAATTAGAAACATCTTCATCTATCCACAGCTATAAGAAGTTCTAAAGCTATTTGAAATAATGTCAAATATGCACTTTTGAGTAGATCAACTATCCCTTTGCTATTGACATGAATTTCACATTCAATACTGGGATGTACTTTTACAATCTTTTGTATATATGTATAATCTACTTTTACAAAGAGAAACTTTATTATTAAATCTTTATTATTAAATCTTTACAGTATTTTCTGCATGTAAGCACTAAATACTGTTAAAATAATAATTCTAATCATGCTTTTAAAGTAAGGCAGATTTTGACTTGAATATGTAAGGTGCTGTAGACCTCCTCTCTGCATTTTTATATGATGGCAAGTTGACTTTAATTAATGGCCACTAACAAAGTTCAGAAACTACTTTCCTTAGTATCAGAAGCAATACTGAAGTGTTATGGAAACTGCTGCAGAGGGCTGTTTGATACCAGGCTATGAACTCATGGTAAATTTTAGAGTCAGAATAAGCTTCAAGAAAAAATGTGGAAGATGATGAGGAACAAATATAAAATCAAAAGAAGAAAAGTGTTTGCATATTTGAAAATAAAATTTCCAGTTTAAATCCTCAATGTATAAACTAAACTTATTTTGAATACATACAGAATTTTAAATTATAAAATAGCATATGCTGGGCCAGTTGGAAACACTAAAGAGATTTTTACAATTCAGCATTCTTGTTTACATGCATAAGTAAGTCTTACTCTTTATTATTGTTATTTTTCTTTTATAGTTTTTAAACTAACAGAAGATTACAGTAAGAGAATCAGGAATATGAACTCTAAGGTTAAGAAACATGCAAAGTAAACTTTAGTATGTGGCACAATATTTCATGTCACATATTCTGGCCAGTTATAGTACATGTTTTTAGTCAACTACCACAAAAGTACTTTCAGAGGCGTAAAAACTGAATCCTCTTCCCCAGAGAGCAAGAAGATTAACTACTAGATGAACTAATAAATGAACAGGAATTCCTTCTCTGTGAGCAACTGAAACTGTTTCTGTATAGGTAAGAAATTTACTTTTATGGATGGATTGGCTATTTCACATTTACTGTGAAGCTAATGCATACTGAGCATCTTTTACAAATAATCCAATTTACCATGTACATTTTTCTACTTATTTCATGATAACCACTCTACTTATCCAAAGCTGAAGACCAACACATTGCTAAATAGAAATAAGGAAATAAGGAAATGAAGAAGAGGTACCATGGTGTGGATACAGTCACAAAAATAAAAAGGGGTGTCAAGAAAGATAAAAGGAATAGAAAACAAATCAGCTAAAAGGAGTAACAGAACACCAAAAACATAGTACCAAATTAAGGCAGCTTTTTAGAACCTCTATCTGAAATATGCTGTATATATGTAAGCTGTAATATTTCTGTCTAAACTGTTTCGAATAAAACTTTTCCTATCCTGTTCTGTCAAGATGCTAAAATCATGATTATTCTGAATGAAGGCTACATGACCAAATTTTAAACTTCCTCAGAGGCTAACTAAAGTTATTGGGCTGCACTGTGTTTCTAAATGAGCACTGGTATGCATTGTGAATTAAAGAACAGATGTAGTTCCTGCTGAGGGCAACACAAGCTCTTTCCTACATCTCCCCTAGAATACAATATCCTTTAAAGAAGAAAATAAGAGCTAGTGATTAATAAATAATGTTGCCTTTACAGTATTTCATTTTATCAGAGACTTTTTTACCTGCTCACAGAAGAAAATTTAATCAGAGCAGGAAAAAAAAGCTACAAGTATTACATCATTAAATTATACGTTCTTTAAAAACACAATCAGATAATAATCAAGGCATTAACATGTGTGAAATGAATTCATGTGGCTGTGCTAAAATTAATCTCCTAAAGAGTAACTATTTAAAATTATGGTATTTTAATGTTATTAAGGATTACTGCCTATTCAGTTTGTTACATTTAATGGGGTTTTTTTCTTTTTTTAGTCAAGAGCTGCATCGTAAGTTTCTCAGCCACTGAGCTTCACTTAAGGCTGTGTAAATGGCATTAAATGAGCTGCCTGGTAGTGACTAATATTAAAAACTATTTCCCAGAGAAACAGAATGTTCCTATCTCTGCATATTAAATTCTGAATAAGCCCATTTTTTTAAAATTAGCAAGACATATTTTAAAAAGTAAAACTTCTTCAAGGCAAGACCATCCCACTTACCTAGACTGACAACACAATATAAGCCATGTAGTTTATTATGAGGGTTCTATCAGGTTTCACTGCTGTTTATAAATAATGGGAAAAATGCAGACTCTACTCAAAAAAATTACTGGAAAAAAGGACAAAGTGTGTAAATAATCTCTTTATACCTCTGTAGTATAAAGTAAAACAGAATAGCAACCTTTCTGTCTTCAGAACTGCTTTACAAGCTAGCTGCTGGTGGTGTTTAACATGCAGTAAACCTCAAAGTGAGGAAGACAGGAAGTTTCTGTTAAGCAAGTACTGCACAATGGACTTTCAAAAATTGTATTTCTATGCCAAGATAAGAAATGTGTTTAATATTGTAAAATAATCCTTCTGAATAAAAAGCTGTTCATTGTCATGGAGGCCAAAGTCTTAACACATCTCCCTAGCTCAAGGCAGAGAGGAAGTAGGCTCTGCTTCAAAGGACAGATCATGAGCATGGCTCCTTAACTGAGTTTTTACTTTGAAAGAGAAGCACTCTTAAAGGTCTAGGTTGAGCACTGACCGTGCATGTGGGTCACTTGATGACATTTTTTGCATCCTTTCCTCAAAAGTCTTCAGGCAGTAACAATAAAGGTTTAATAATAATGATACGCGGCCCATCTTGTTGTTGAAAAAGCTTATATTAGATTTTATTTGACTCAGTTGTAATAGATTTCAAGGTAAAATTATCACTTTCATAAAATATTTTGATAAAAAATATTTTGTTTCCATATTCAGACCAAACTCCTCCCAAGACTTTTAACAATCTAAATAATTCAGACCTTTTATGTAGACAACACAAGCTCAGACAGTTAGTGTGGTGCAAAAGCTGTGTATTTTTAGACTGAGAAAAAAAAAATCAATGAAATATCTGTATCACACATATCTTAGGGCTTTTACTTCAGACCAGTCCTAATCTGGTTTTACAGGCTGACCACATATTTTTTGAAGCAAACCTCTTCAATAAGCTTCATCCAAAATGATTCCAGTTTGTGCACTCAAGAAACCAGACAATGATCCAAACAAAATGTGGTAAGTGGGTACAATCAAGCAATTCACTTCAAAGTCACACTCCTATTCAAAACAACATGTTACTGTAGACACATGCTGGTTCTCTTGGTTTGTGATTTTAAGAAAGATATTGAGGAATAAAAATAACACAATTGAATGCATGTCTTCGAGTACTTTGCAGGAGGATATACAACAACTTTGTTCCACAAGAAACCAAGCTTTTAATTGTTTTTTTATATATATATGACTGTGTTTTAAAAAAAAAAAATTGAAGTGCTAGTAAAAAGGAGCACTATTGAAAAGAAAATGCAAGTTATTTGGCAAGAATGGTTTGGGATTCCATATTTGCCTAGGCTCTTACAATAGTGGTGCACTGTCCTTCATGTTTTGGATGATGATTTGGTTTTCAGCCTGTGAGCTAGACAACATTTTCTCTTGTGTGCTGCAACAGCTGAGATAGATTCACATTGTCAGAAAAACGGCATAGATTTAAGAACTACATGTAGTTCTGATCTTTGATATACACAACTGTCCTGTGTGGGCTAAAAGCAAGAACACTGTTAGTTGACTGATGGCTGGAACACCTTTAAGATGCATCAAGGACAGATTTGCTATACTTATAACATGTTACTGAACTGCAAAAATGGCAAGAAGTCTGCAAAAGACAAAGCTTAGAAATCCATGAAGAAATCAGAAATATTTTTTCAATGCACATCAGCAGCAATGTAAAAGTAAACTATTCTTCTGATGGACTGAGTTCCTGACTTTATTGTAGAATTTTTATCCTACCTAGAACAGCGAGTGCTTCATATACCAGAAAAAATCAGAATTTCTGCATGGGAACCAATAATTATTTTAATGGTATGTCTGAGTGTAAGGGATCTCCTTTCGTATCATGTAATTATGAGCCTGTTACATTGCTGGTTTATGTGGTTTTTTCCCTCCAGTTCTATAAAGGAAACCAGACCTAAAATGCCTTATTCCATGGGATTATCTAAATGAATACTGCCTACTCAGCTGAATTTGTGTTCAGATACAGTTATTTTTAAAGCAAATTTTTTAAAGTGACTAAGGTATCCACCCTTCCCTAAAATCTAGCATTTTTTTCATGTTACTTCTCTGCAGTAGGTTCAGTAGTACAAATGAGCAGGTTTGTGATGTGAATATTGATTAAATATTAATCAATATATTTGATTGAAAGGTGAACATGAGTGAGCAGTGCCCTGTGGTGACCAGTGAGAGGACCTGAGGGAATGTTCTGAGGTTGAGTCTGGGGAAGTTTAGATTTGATATTGGGGAAAAGTTCTTCTCCCAGAGGGTGGTTGGGCACTGGAACAGCTCCCCTGTTGGGAAGTGGTCACAGCCCCAGCCTGAGAGAGTTCAAGAAGCATTTTGATAATGCTCTTGGGAACATGGCATGACTCTTGGAGATGGTGCTGTGCAGAACCAGGAGTTACACTTGATGACCCTTGAGGGTTAGTTCCAACTGAGTTCATTCTGTGATGCTGTTAACTGTAAAACTAAATGAGGAAGGGAGGAAAGGAAACATTTTTTCAGCACTTGTTTTGCTATAGAAAAGAGGGGTACCAATTGAAAATAAGTTTAAAGCAAACCAAACCCACTGATTTTTAATATTATACATACTTGAATGGTGAGGGGGTTTGTTTTGTTAGTTTCTTTTTTTTATATTATTATATTATTAGGTTGATTTGTTTGGTTGGTTTTTGTTTTTGTTAGAGTTTTGTTTTAAAAGCAGTTAAAAATTATAAAAGTAATGCCAGAAACTAATGTCACTGACTTTGGTTCAGGGTATCTCTAAACTGCAGACTGCCAAGAGCAAGAGTCAACACCAAAAAAATTCTATTTCATTTTTGGTCTGTTATTACATTTCCCCCTGGCAATCCTTTATATGCCACTGTAAGAGACAGAAAAACAAAACTAGAAATGGACCTCTGGCAGTTCTCTTAGGTAAACCTGTCTTGCAGATTTTGGGATTACATGTAGCCTCTCATTTCCTGTAGATGTCAGGAAAAGGCTCTTTACCTGGAGAATGGTCAGGCACTGGAACAGGCTCCCCAGGGAAATGGTCACAGCACCAGGCATGACAGAGCTCAAGAAATGTTTGGACAGTGCTCTCAGGCACATGGTGTCATTCCTGGGAATGGTCCTGTGCAGGGCCAGAAGCTGGACTCAGTGATCCTCGTGGCTTCCTTCCAGCTGAGGTTATTCTGTGACCCTGTGATTCTGTGAATACGTCTGTATTACACAGGACACTTTTCACATGCACCATGGACCAAATGCAAATTCAGAGATTCCCTGGAGCTGGTGGAAATTGGCATGTTTTAAAACTGAAATTCTTTTTTAAATTAATGATAGAGCGGGAGCTAGACCATTTCCCAGGGCCCTCTGGAATTAGAAAGATGCAAAGCAGAGCTGCTTCTGTGAGAACTCTGTTATGGATTCTAAATCCCACTGAACAAGTATGAATGATGTATCAAGCAAGGTTTATGAATCCCTTAACTTTGTATAATTTTATTTGAAGAAAATGTTCCTATTTTTAGTTTATGTGTTTACTCAATTTAAAGCCAACAGAATGATTCTTCTTCCAGTTCTGTCAGATAAAAAATGAAGTTACTCCCCATCCTTTCACCCCATCTCTTATTCAGACCAGTTTTATAGTAGATCAACTTTTGTATTTTGAAATTATACAATAAGAACAAAATTAAATGACAACAGAATCACGCTGATGGGCTTTTCAGAATTAGAATTTTTAGACATTTAGAAACAGCTATCAATCCAAACCATAAATTCAGATTAAACTATTGTGCATGCTCAAATTTAAATAATCAATAAATAAAGATTTTAAATTCAGTGATTAATTATTCATGTACAGAAACAAAACATAACATAGGTAGTAACACATGTACATATAAAACTTATATGTGCGTATATATTTATATATGTACTTATGTACATATGTAATAAACTTGAGTTAACTGAAAAGCATCTTAGGGATGAAATACACTCTATTTTGTAGGACTCTGATAGTCTTATCAGGAAATAACTCATGTACAATTTATTAGGATACAATGAATATACAGATAGACCCATCTTCTATAAGCTGTTTCATATTTTTTTTATTCTCTTTTGTATCCTATCTACAGAAGAACTGTTTTGTTTAGCAATAGAAAGTTTTAGAATGTCTGGGGTTTAGCTTGTACTTGAGAAGCTGACTGCAGGTGTTTGATTTCTCAGTTATTCATTTGCTTTGTTTTAAAAAAATACTAGGATGCTCTTTTTTTCAGTGTGAAAGGACATTCACAATCTTTCCACACATATATTCCTTCCATGCATATATTGGGGGTGATGTGTATGAAAAGCAGTTGCTTTCCTGTAAATCTAAATTCCTATGTTCATTTTCACCCAATTGGAACAGGCCTATTCCAATGTTTGCATTTGGAAATAAAAATTGAAACATTATCTTTTTCTTTGTTCTATTTGGGCTGCTTAGAAGATCAAAAATTCTGGTTAATACAGTAAAACTCTAAGATCCTGAACTTAAGAAGCAATTATTTTGAAGAGTTTTTTCCCTCCATTCAAAGTATATTTTAAAAACCTCTTATTCTCAGCAAGCCCAACAGCTGCTCAAAAACTTCAAAGTACAATTTCCAGATCTCAGTACAAAAGAGCCACTATGCAAGCTGAAGAAAAATGGTTTGCTAATTTTAAAGTTTTAGTGATTTTAAATTAAATTTCGTGCAGTATTTAATTTTTCATAACTCTATACAAGGACTGGAACAATATGTGAGCAAAGCTGCTTGTTCAAAAAACAACTGGGTTTTAATGCTATTGAAAGGAAAGTGTTTATTGCACTTTGTGGGCTTTTATTGTAGTCATGATGTTAGAATGCATGTAGCTAGACAGACTTTTAGGGCAAAAAACACCTTCTTAGGGAGTGTATGTTTCAAGTGCTAATGTGTCTGAAAGAGAAGCTGATTTTTCTAACTCTGACAGTACAATGAAGGACAGGCTCTCTTCCCGTTGATGTTATGCTTAAACAATTGCATTTATTTATTTTAAAGCATCCCAAGAAGAGGTATTTTATTACTCTTTCCTAAAACTTGATTCATAATTCATCATTTCCATTTTTTCTTTCCTACAAGCACACTGAAAATAAAATGATGTATCAAGCAAAGTTTATGAATCCTAACTTTTTATTGTAATGGAGACTTGCTATAACAAGTATTAGAAGACTCAGTAGTCACACAAAAACCCAGATTTTTTTACAATTTTTTTACTACTAGAGGATTACACCCATTGTTAAAGGAGGCCAAATGATCAAATTCTTCTTTTTATATAGCAAACATTTAATGAGCTAGAAAGTATAAATAGATTTTTGTCTGTTTATATTTTCTTTGAATAGTTAAAAAAAATCTATCAAAGCTCCAAAGCAAGGAGTGTCTCCATGGTATTTACCAAGTTGTGGTGGCTGAAGATGAAGTCCTTTGATTAACATTTTTAAAAAATACTTTTTCCCAAACTTAACACATCCCCATTCAAAGTTAATTCAGGGAATCATAAGTTTTCTTCTCTTACTGAAGTGGTTTTTGCCCTCCTGCTGCTGACTGCAGTACACCTGAAGTTGCCACAAAGCCAAGAATCCCTGCCACCATAGTTTTTTTTTTTTTTTTTTGCTGCTGAACCAAGGTTGGCATAGCAACTTGGGATACTACTCAAGCAATCTGCCCTAAGGGATTTAACCCTGTCAACTGGAAGAAGTCTGAGGTCTCCATGGTTTTCTGTTCTACACAGATGAAACTGCAGTTTGAGTAAACAGAAGCCAGAGGAGTGAAATGGGCAATTTTTGTTAATTGTGAATCAGAGGTTTTCTTCTGTCAGATCAGATAAGGTTCAATTCTTAGACACATGACAACACTCCTGGCTGTGTCTGTCATGCATCACAGACTGGGCATCAAAATATATCAGTTACAGTGCAGGGCACTCAGAAAACCAGAGTGTGTGCATCCAAAGGGAGATTGGCAGCTTCAACTACAAGGACATTGCCCACAGCCTTAAATACAAACAAAACCATTTTGAGGAAAGAATGCTAAAAATTCAGAAGACAAAGTCCATCATCAGATTGAGAGCAAAAACACAGGGCAGTATTAGATAAAAATTACATAAATGAGAGATGCTCTACCATGGAGGTTGTCATGTACAGGATTAAGAATGAATAACAACTATGATATAGATGGTTTTTCAGATTGTGTAATAGGAAAATATCAGACCAAGGACAGAGTTCTGATAGATGCTAGTATAGACTAAGAGGAAAGCAAATAGGATAGGATTTGCCTTGTAAAAGGATTAATGGTTCACATTCTAAATTGTAAAATTAATAAGAGATTAAACAGGCTTATAATTTAATCATAACATTCTTCTTATTCTTCGTAAGAAATGAAATTACACTAAAGGGTAATTGAGACATGCATAGAAGGAAAAAAAAAAAAAGCAGAACTTGGGTTCCCTGCTCAGACTTCAAAAGATATTGTTGATGAGGCAGTCATGATCTCTAAGCAATCTCCTTATTATATGAGAAAAACAACAAATATTCAAGTAACCCAACATATTCCATGTAGAAACAATGATATGGGGTTTTCATGCCATACTAGATTATTCAGATATAATTAGAAGTATCTTTCTGAAAAAGAATTTTGATATTCTTAAGATCAGGAGGCCATCCTAGCTAATACTCAGATTTTTTACTGTTCCTTATAATGCAGAAAACAGCATACTATACATTTCCAATTGTGTAATACCTTATAATGGAAAAAACTGCCATCTACAGATGTCCATTTTTAACCTTGAGGCATGAAAACTACTAGGAATTCTACATATTAATGCATTTGCCAGTCTGATTAGTCATTTTCCAATGCAAATCTTTAATACTTTTTCTCACAGTTTACCAACCTGCAGGTTTATTATTAGTTTATTGGGGCACGTTTTCCTCCTCACATTTTTTTATGTCCTCAAAGTCACTTTGTTCTCTCTTGGAGCAATGGGAAAAAAGCCCCATGTATCCATAAGCAACAAAATTATCGTGTCATTAACATCATAACCTGCCAAGGTGGTAAATTCTATCATACCACTGTAAATTTCCATGACAGTTTTGTAAGCATGTATCATAGGATACAGAAGGGCATCTGATAGAAAATGAAAGCTGAAAGAAATAACTGCAACCTTTTCTTTTTCCTTTCAAAATAAAGTCTTACTCTTTAATTAAAAGTTCTTTTCTATTTTTCTTACTTGTTCATATATTCTCCACCATAAAAATATTTATCTTAGATCAGACAGTGTTCCAAACAAAAACCATTGATGTCAGGTATTTTTAAATTAGAGGACTTAAAAAGCGCAGGATTGTATTTAACCAAATTTTTGTGGGGAAAAAAGAAAAAAACCAGTGTATAATAAAGATGCTGCCCTGCATCTCAAAAGAACACTGGACCCAAGCCTAGAATACTCACAATGGTCCGTTCCAGATATAGTGAAAATATTCTTTCTTAATACTAAATTGTTTAGAAACAGAGTTGGTACAAAACATTTACATCTTACCTTTTAACTTGCAAATTTCACTGAGCCATTCAAGTAGTAGTCATGTTTACAGACCAAAAATACACTAATAGGACAAACCTTTACACCACTAAGAGTAATTATTGAACATTAAATAATATTACAAATTAATAAAATAAATCTTTAAGTTATTTCCAAGAATTGTTTTACCTTTAGAGAAAAATTTATCTGTCAGATTTTCCAGTAATTGTTTTGTTTAATGAGAAAATAAAGTGGTAACTTTGTATTCTGAAGTTAGATACATGCAACTTAGAAAGCAATACATTCTTAACTCTTCCTTTTTCTTTTTTTTTCAGAATATAACATAAAATTCAGGCTTCAGGTTCTGTGAATATAACAAGTTAGATGAAGTCAGAATACCTACTGTAGAAAAAAGCAATATTTTGAAGCAGTCCTACAGACAAGTGGAAGAGTGGAGAGAAGGTTGTTATTGTTACAACAATCACAGAAAATAATTTTCTTGGTTTCATTAAAATTATGAGCATGAAGCCAAAGAAATATTTTAAAAATAGTTATATTCTGTTGGATGACCTAATAAGCATACATTAGTCAGTTCAGAATTGCAATTAATCAAAACACTTAAAATAATTTAAAACCACTCAGTAAAAAAGGATTTGATAAAGAAGAGCCTTTTCTTTTAAAATATTCTTACTGAATTTGTTACTTTATATTTAAAGAAAACTAGTGGAAATTAAACCTATCCCGCTATTTTTAAGCTGTTTTGTCTTGGTGCCACACTTAGAAACTCTTTAAGAGTTGAACTTGGAGGAGAGAACAATGACATTAATACAACTACCTAATTTATAAGAAAAAATGATCAGCATACTTTAGGTTAATCTACACTCTTTAACAGTTGTTTTCTTCAATGGGTAGTCAGTTAATATTTGCTTAATATCTTTGCAACCATGACTCATTGCAGCAACAAAAAACAATGCCAAAGGCCTAATATCAAAAAATCACCCCTATTCTAAATAACACTTAAGATTAAATTTTGTTTTAAATATATTCATGTTTTAAGAAAGACCTGTCACATTTTAAATTAAGACTGTTCATAATGAGGAAAAGGGGAAAAAGCACTGTCCAAAACACGGATAAAATTCAGCTGCCTTGTTCCAATACCCTCAGTCAGCAGGTCAATCCATTTATACATCAGCCCTCAATGAAGCAATCAACTTGGGTTCTGTCATGACTGTGACCTTCTTAATTTCTTCAGGAGATGAAACATAAGGTATTTTATTTCTGCTGTAATTTGCATTTATTTTAAATAGAACTTAAAACGTTCATAAAGATTGCAGAGATTTGGAAGATGCTCAAGGCTTCTGGAAGAAAACTGACATTTTGTTCAGGCGGCATTCCAGTTCAGGTCAGATCTGAGGTTCTCTGACAGTTTTCTGA
The DNA here is from genome assembly GCF_047830755.1 of Zonotrichia albicollis. Classification (NCBI taxonomy): domain Eukaryota; kingdom Metazoa; phylum Chordata; class Aves; order Passeriformes; family Passerellidae; genus Zonotrichia; species Zonotrichia albicollis. The sequence continues at coordinate 84,951,727 of NC_133819.1, forward strand.
GGTACAGAACTGGAGCCAGCAGGAAGACAAGGACAGCTTTCAACCTCTCAGCATTTTGTGTTCTTTGTCTCCACCTTCTGCTTGGAAAGAATGTCAGTGACAAGGAGTTAAGGCATTGCGATTTTTAATTCATTTGGAAAAATCTGGAAAAGAAAATAAATAACAATGGAGGAGAACTTCTCAATACAAAGGGCAACAATAAAATACTAAACATATTTCCCATTATTTTAAGAAGGCAGGCTAAGTAGTTATGTGACACCAGATTGGTGCTTGTTGCTAACTTAGATTCAGTAGTCAAAAACTAATAGCAACAATAAAAAGTCACATGAACTGGTTACAGATTGAGGTATTTGCTGGGGACAGGAAGAAATACGGGGTCAAATCACAACTTAGGTATGATTTATCTTGATTTGAACAAAAATTTAGCAATAATAGGTAACCATCAAGCCACCCCTTCTATTACAAAAATTGCAATTGTAATTCTCTACAGTGTTGTTATGGAAAACAGAAGCAAGGCAAATTCTCTGGCTCTAAGGATGAAACAAACAGGATAAGTTAAAAGAACCACCTGTACTCGTCATGTCAGAATGTCAGCATAGTATGCCACTGAAGATACCTAGAACGCAGGAAGAAATAAAACTTCACTTGGGAAGGAAAAAAAAAGACAGAAGATACTGATAAGAGTATCTCACAGGTGGTGGATTTCTGTGATTAACAGTTTAATTTGCTTCACAGTATGTTTTTGTTATGTAACACTCTCACAACTTTGTTTGAGGAGCAAAAATTTTTCTAATAACTTTATTTTCCCCAAAGACCTCGTGGAATATTAGATGCTTTTTATTGAAAAATAAAATTGATTAAATTTTTTTTCACTGTAATATTTAAGTCTTTTAGAACTCTGCTCCACTGGCAGAAACAAAATTATTGTTTCATTAAAATTCTGCTCCCAAAAGAACTTGAACATATTCCTCATTGACAAAAATCAGCATATGTTCTCATTTTAATAAAAGCATACTAATTCCTAACAAATAACAAAGCCTACCTGAAAAACAGCCTGTTTTAAAATTCCATCTGCCACTATTTTCTGTCATGGTCCATAAATATTTTATGAAATGTCAAATTGATTTATGTATCATAATTGAAAAGGAAAAAATAATCCACCAAAACCAAGTGAGTTAATGAAAGAAAAACTGAAAACAATAATATTAAAAAGAGAGTGTTCAAAGTTTATCAAATTGCAATGGAATAAATGTATCTAGAAATATTAAGCACTGCAAACTGACAAGATATGTGAAGATGTACATTACATAACTTGTAGGAGGTTTAGGTAGTAATTAATACAAAAAGAAATCTTTTTTTACAGTAACACCTTAAACCCAAAGATGGAGCTCTTGAACTGTTTATTTAAAAAGAACCAGAAAAAGTGAAAGCAATATAGTTACCCAAGGAAGATACTGTAGAACTTCTGGATTGCATCTTCAATGGCATTGCATGCTATATTGTGAGAAAGTCAGTTTAAATTCTCTTTCATGTGCACACACATTTCACTTGCATAGCAGCCATTTCACTCTGCAAATCTTCCTGTCCACAAATGAATTCCAACTCACAAACACTTCTTTCCTCACATTTGAGACAGTATTTCAAATTTTTTTTTAAAACTTTTATTTAGATTTCTTACTAGAATTCCTTTGGAATTGAAATGGCACTTGCTGCAGCAGTGTCTAATACAAATGATTTTCCCATTCCTTCTCTCTGTTTAAACAGTGAACGTGACCAGGTTAAAGACTCCCATTCCATAGGGAGAAAATAAAGTATCAAGAACTCAGTAAGTCCCACAGAAAGAGCCACAGAAAATGAAGCACAAGGGAACTGCTTTAAGCCCATTTTAAAGTAATTAAATATATTATTCCGTCTCTTCTGTCTGAACCCATCCTTAGCAAGCAGCAGGAAAAATCTTCTGTTTCAGTACTCTCTGAGAAAAAAAAATAAATTAATTTCTGAATTAACTCCTTAATTAAGTGTTTTAATCAGCCAAATACACTAGAAATATATAGGGTCTGATTCCTCAATGGCTTGTGCTTTTTACAGGCATTATAGAAAGTATGAACAGCAGTTCCTTTTGCAGAAGAACATATATGAAGAAAAACAGTTTACATAGTGATCAGACACATAGAAGTCTGGGGCAATTTACTCCAAGTCCAGGGTAGTTCAAACCTCCCAGTTTTATATGATCATGCCCTCAAAAGGTACTTTTGACATATAAAGCACCTGTTGTTTGAGGATTCCTTGCTCAACTTTAAAATCAGACTGAGTTAATTCAACTGCTTTGCTACCAATTTATGACATGGAAACAGACCAAAAGAGCCTGCAGTGAGTTAAATTCAAGTGAAAAATGCTAACATCCTGTTCAATGCATTTAAAATTTACTTGGGCAGCAGTACAGACATTACTGAAACACAGAGAAATTGAGCTCTTGTATTTCTAAGGGGTTTTGCATGTTGGAGGAGTCTCAATCCAAGATGAGAAATAGTATGTGGATTGTTCCCACACAGGAAAACAAACCTTCCTGCTTCATCCTGAGGAATAAGATACAACAGCTTCAGGTAAAAAAGGCTCTCTTCCCATTTCTTGTCCAAAGGAGGAATTAGGATATATTAGACCAAATTAACATTATTCCTATGCCCATTGAGTTGAAAGGAAATGCTATTCACTCCTTAAAGTTTCACATCAAGTGCATCCTACTTCTTTTCCAAAGGAGGAACCAGGATATATTAGACCAAATTCACATTATTCCTATGCCTAATATTTCATAAAATATTTTTTTCTGAATCTTTCCATCTTAAAATCAGCATTAGAGTTGCAAAATCAAGTATCTTCACAATTATTTATCAGAAAATTAAATTTAGTCTGAACCTTCATTAGCAGGAAACAGTTTAGAATGAGCCTTAAATAATTAAAGTCAATTTATTAATTAATAAATTGATGTATTATTATATTATAGTGTTCATTTGGCATTGTTTTAATTCATGTATTCAGAAATTAAAATTCTATAAAGTAAGAGGAAAATATTTAAGTCATGGTAACTGCCAAAAGTTTTTTATATATTTTGAGATAGTTTTAGTAAAGAGATCTCTGTACCAAAAGATTATATTAATAGCAATTCTATTTACTTTAAATTCTTTTTCTCAATCATGCTAATAGTCAAGATTGGTTTTCTAGATCCAAGTATTTTAATGACTGCTGGCATTTCTAAATTGCCTATTCAGGCTAAGTGCTGTGCAGAAATATTACCATTACTATTACTTGTCATTTTATAGTCATACAGGAGAAATAATTTCAGTTTCTAATGTCTCATCTAAGTGTAACCCTTTAGACAAAAAGCCTGCAAGATATAAGCTGTTTTATGTTTTGCAAGTGGATCTCTGTATTTTCTTTCTAACAACTACACCACTCATGTGTTTCCTAAGTTCAAAAAGAAACTTCTTTATCATACAGCATGCCAAAGTTAAAAATGCAGTATCTTTTCAGTAAGACCAAAACTTCCTTTAGCTGTCGTAGAAAGCTGAAATGTAATTAAGACACTTGAAGAAACACACTCTACATTGTCCTCAAGAAGTTTAATTATTCCGTTAGAGTAAAATATAATGGCAAGACTGTCAACATTAGTAAGTTATAAACAAACAAACAAACAAAAACCCTAGGGAAAAACAAAACAAACCAAACAAAAATCAATCAATCAAAACAAATAAACAAACTAAAATTAAAAGTCTCATGTTCTTTACATCAGTCTGAAACTCAGATTGTACTAATAACACTTCAGTGCAATAATATGGAAATGTCTTTTCTGGAGCAGACAATGTTTTTCATGCCTACTCAAACCAAAGACAGTATAAATACTCGGATGTTTTAGTGACTATGTACTAAAATACTGCTTGTGGGTTTGCCTTTTTTGTTAGAAAGTGGAACTTTGAATTTCATCTTTGATCACAACCAGACTATAGAATAAGAAGATCCAGCACATATGTACACTAATTAAATAACCTGGTTTAATACTACCAGAAAGCTTAAGCAATTTACTGTGTTTGAATTTCCAAACCTCACTAGAAGCAGAGACTGTCACCCCCACCCTGGCATGCAACTTCTTTGGCACATGGGAAGGCGAAATACCCCTCTCTCCAGCACTCTTTTCTCATTTTTGCAGGGGAAAGGAATCAAATTAAATAATCCTTTAGCTTTCCTGCATGTGACGGTGTTCACAGGGGTCCCAGGATGAGGGAAGAGACGAGGATCTGACTCCATGTTTCAGAAGGCTTGATTTATTATTTTATGATATATATTATACTAAAACTATACTAAAAGAATAGAAGCAAGGATTTCATCAGAAGGCTAGCTAAAAATAGAAAAAGAAAGAATGAATAACAAAGGCTTGTGTCTTGGGCAGAGAGTCTGAGCCAGCTGTGATTGGCCATTAATTAGAAACAACCACATGAGACCAATCACAGATCCACCTGGTGCATTCCACAGCAGCAGACAACCATTGTTTACATTTTGTTCCTGAGGCTTTTCAGCTTCTCAGGAGAAAAAAATCCTAAGGAAAGGCTTTTTCAGAAAATATCACGGCTACACCTGCATCCACCTGCAAATTCATACAGGGAAAGGAAGTTCTATCCCTCTGGATAGATAGAGCATAGCCTTTAAACTGCAAGGCTGCCAAGGGGTGCTCCCAAGGAACAGCGACAGGACCAGAGGAAATGGCCTCAAGCTACACCAGAGGAGGTTCAGATGGGATGACAGGAAAAATGCCTTCACTGAAAGGGCTGTCAGGTGCTGGAACAGGTTGCGTGGGTTGCCGACAGGAGGGCGGGCAGGAGGAAGAGGAGGAGGAGGTGAAGGAGCGGCGGCGGCGGCCCCCCGGCCCGCCCGGCCCCTCAGGGCAGGCCCACTGTCCTTCCCTGCCCAGCAGCGCCGGGCGGGGGCGGCCATGGGGTTTTCCCGGCCGCAGCGCCAGCTCTGCCCTCACCTCTGGCGAAAGCAGGGAAGGGAGGGGAGCGGAGCAGAGGCTTTCACATCCTCAAAGCCCAGGGAAACATCTGCTGCTGCTGCTGCCGCGGTGCCATCCGAAATCGCCCCGCAGCTGGGTTTGGTTAACTTGTCCCAAGCCGTCCCCACTCCAGGGACAGCTACTCTGGAGCAGCCAGGATTGCGGCGGCGCAGGCTGCTCCCGGCCAGGGGCACGGAGAACTGCGCTCCCGGCAGCTCTTTCTTAAAATAATATAAACCAGGGTGTCCTGGTTTAGGGCAAATTTGGGAAAAAACCTCCAAAAGGGGGTCCCTCCAGAAAGCAAACCCACACGGCCCCTCCCCCCAGCCCGTTCGGGAAGGATTCCTTGGAGAGAAGTGGAAAGAACCTATTTATTATACAGGCACAGCACCCCCCAGCACACAAAATTAACAATACCGGATGACACCACTCTTTCACCGCTCTGAAAAAGACGACAAACTCAAAAAGTCTCTCTTGGGGGTGGTCACTCTGTTCTCAGTCCCTCCGGCGCTGGGGCAGCTGCTGCAGCCACAGGGTGCAAACTCTCGGTGTTCCCAGGTCCCAGTCCAGAGCAGGTTCGAGTAGGTTCAAAAAGGGAAAGGAGAAACAGTCCAGGATAAATTTGGACTGCTTAGCTAAACTAACTAATGACCAGAAGCAAAGCAGAAGCAAGAGCAAGAGCAAAAAGCAAAAGCAGCACTATGTACTGCCCCGTCTGTGTCCCACCAGCCGTGGGGGAGTAGGCTGATAAGAAACCAAAAAAAACCATTCACTCTTCAGAGCCAGTCTTGAAGGCAGAGAGCATAATATCCAGCATAAACAGAACACAGATGAATGGGGATACAAACATCAAATGTCTCCCTAGGACACAAGGAAGTCCTGCTGCAGAGCTAAAGAACTAGAATGCTAAACTAGACATTGTTGTGGGCATCCATAGCTCTGCTGCTCCTTCTTCATTGCACTGCTACAAAAAGACAATTAAAATGTCTGGAATCCAAGGGCATTTGCATTCTCCTGTGGCATTTGAGTATTTAGAATCTGTGCTGCAGGAGAGAAGGAATTTTCTGAAAGATGGAGGCAAGGAAAAGAGGGGAGAGACACAAGGAATTCTGTGGGGAGCAAATAATGTCTGACGGAAAAATGTCATTTTAGTGGAAGATTTGGTATATTGCTACTTTTCCAGAGAATGAAAGCAGTTCTTTATATCAAAGAATCAAGAATAATCCACAGGAATTCTGAAGCAAAGTAAAAGGCAGATGTAGCAGAGAGGACTAGCTTGGACACAAAACCAGTTCATCCATGTGCTTCTTTAGGCATGGATCACTTCACAATGTTGACAGTAGAGGTAATTCAGCCTTCCTTGGCAAATTCCCTTACCAGGATAAACAGGATAGAATCCCTATCAATAAAATCCAAGACAGCTTAAATTGCATTTCATTCTACAAGATGAATGCAACAAAACAAGAGCCATCCTTGTGATGTCTACCATTCTGTGCCTTACCTAGGTCCGATGTTTTTACCTCTCCTGCTGTCTCTTTCTAAAGCTTTCCAGGAGGAAGTAAGAAGATGGGGAGGATAAAGTCAATCTGCACCACTGAATGTAATTTTTAGTGTGAAACTAATAATATTTGATATGGAAATTGCTAAGAGACAGTAAATATAGACACCAGTATGTCATTTAAAGGCTTGTTACTGGTAGAAGTCAAATTTTGGAAGGTTTTTTTTTCACTCAGGTAAATGTAGAATTATGATGGAAAGTGGACATAGGATGTATCAGACAGAGTTCTGTGTTTTCAGTGTGTTGGCTTACAGTGCCCACACTGCATATAAAACATTCTCTGCTGTCACTACAATTTGTTATGTGTCTCCCCTTGAAGGACTGCATTACAGTGGTAGGCATGAACCAAGTTTCACACCAGGAGAAATTTCATTAAGAGGTGATTTCCATCATTACCAAGCAACAGAAAAAAAGCTAAGCACTCAATGGCCCAGTTCTTTCTGTACCATACTTGATAAATCTATTTTCAGAGAATTCAGTAAAGAATCCAGTACACTGCCATGCTCTTCTGTACACTGTTTTTTCTGGATAATGGCCTCTGCTTTTACTGTGATTTATTGGCTGGGACTTCAGAATCTTGGAGAAACAGGAGCAAGTTGCATCTTTTAAGTTTACTGCACACAAGGAAAACAGAAGAGAATGACTGTTGTCTGATGGACCTGAATGGCAGGAAAGTGCCTTTGGAAAGTCCTCAACTTCCTTGCCAGTTGAACCAGTTCACAAGATGATCACCAAGGGTAACCAAGTTGAAGGAGATGTGTATGTCTGTTATGAGGGATCTTGAGAGCAATCGCAGTTTTGCCATCTTTGAAGAGAGAACAGTACTTATTTCCTTAAATTCTATCTATTCACCCCTCCAGTAGGGGCAAATACCCTTTATTTCCACACCAGGATGTTATGCCTTTAGCAGATCCCTGCTCAGGTTTTGTGAGTCCAGCAGCAGGTGCTGAACAGCAGCCCAGTGTTGGAAGAGCAATCGAATCTCTGGCAAACTACAGAGATAGGGAACCTCCCCAGTGTCCCCAGCACAGGTGAGAGAGCCCAGCCTGACCATGGAGACCTCCTGGAGGAAACCAGCCAGGACAGAAGGGGGAAGTCCAGGGTATGACTCAGAGGTAAACTGGTGTTTTAATCACTGAAGAAACTGGTGGTGCTTAACAAATAAATAAAATGAGTTTCAGAACTCCATTCCCCCGTGTCCTAAAGGAACAATCTTATGTTTAAGGAACAATACTAAAGGAACAATCTTACATTGTGAAACTGAATGTAACAACTGCAGTAAAGTGTTTTTATGATTCATTATTCCTGCTGTAGCCAAGAGGTACCAGTTAGCAAATTATAATGAGAATTCTAATGCTAAAAAAAACCAAAAAACCCAAAACAACTTCAAAGGTAATTACTGTTTTTTAAAAAATCTATTTATGTAAAATGTGAAATTATTTATCATAGTTCTAATGAACACCCACTTTAATGCAAACTAAGAAACTCAAATGACTCCAAAGTTAGGAAATCCCCTGGATATTTCTGTGTATTTTAGTATTTCCTGACAAGTCGCAGTGCAGCATATTTAGAGATCTGTTCCAGTGTCTGGCTGATCAGAGACCAGTAGTTTTTAAAGACTACCATTACATATCTGTCAAAGTACCACATCACCCTCTTGTTTTATATCATTGTCTTAGAGATAAATTTGAGTCTGATTATTTTGTAGCGATTGTAGCACCAAAATGGAAATTCACTCCTTATAACATAAAATAAAATTGGCTTGATGGTTTCAGAATTTTTTGACAAAAATAGTGGAAAGCAGAAATACCAGCCCAGGATTTATAAGGATGGACATAATTAACAATAAGCAATATGGTGAAGTTAATTTCAGGAACTTTAATAGAGAAATGCTTATTAAGGCTAGAACAAAATTTTATGTTATGTCATGCTACATGCTCATAGATGGGGAGAGGCATTTCCTAGAACATGGTGGCAAAATGTAAATAAACTCCTAGTTCCATTTTGCTACAAAATAGTGCAGTTACTGCACAGTTAACAATACTTTATGCACGTTATTGCAATCAAAAAGTCTCTTAAGTACTATAAATTCTGGCAGTGGTTTTGGTTCCTGACTTCTGTACAAACTTTGCATTTTAAATCACTTCTTGCTTAATACAGCCATATAAAAGAACTGCAAGGAACCTAAGAAACCACAAGGGATAAAAAATGAACTACATAATTTTCCTTTCTTTTTTTCCTTTTTTTTTTCCCATACCATGTAATTTTCACTCTTATTTTTCATTTACTGTTTTCTTCATTTACATATGAAAATTAGACCACAGACATTAGTCAAAAATGTTCCGCTGTTTTTCTCTGCAAGCCTCTGGAAAAGTGAAGAGGAAGGAAGATTTGAGATAAGCAATTTATCTGCCCAATAATTTTTCCAATGCAAAGAAAAGCAGGCAGAGAGAGACATACTCTGGCCCATAGAGACGCACCTGAAATGAACACAGACAAAACCTAAAACTGAGTGACATCAAGTCAGTAATCTGGGTTACAGTCGAGAAAGTGCTCTGAAATGGACAGTAGTTCCAGGAAGTAGATAGAAACTGTCTGGTGGCTTTCTGATGTTATTTTGTTCAGGAAAGGCCACTGTTAGACTGAAATGTTGACCCTGCTGAAGTTGTCAGGAAAAGTCAAACTGAACTCAGGGACAAATCTTGAAACAGATATAGTGCAGCATAAATTTCTTAAGCAAATGGTGTAAGTGCTCTTCCAAACCTAATATGCATTTACAAGGGGTTTTTTTGTGATGCTGAGATATTAACTTCAAATGTGTAAATATTAATATAAAAAGTAGATGGGGTTTTAGGTACTATTTTTAATGTGACTGCATAAACAAATTCCAGATTTTAGCTGTATGATTCAGACCCCAACTACCAGCCCTCAGGCATGTGATGTAAGTTGCTTACCCTTCTAGATACCAGTCCCAAGACATTCCACAGCTAAGTCATTTGGGGAAGTTGTGCTGAAAGAGAGATCAGTCAGGCATTTTGTAAGCAAATTCTACAGTCATTTTCTCCACGGTGTCTGGGATGAACATAAAAAAAAAGAGAGAAGCAGCCTTTGAGACAGATGAGCTGTGGTATATAAAACATCTGCAGCAGATAGAGTTCTCTGTTGTGAGAAGATGTAGCACTGTGGCTTTGGCAGTCCACAACTTTGAACTTTTCTAGCAGACTTTTGCATCTGCTGAGCAAAGCAAACTCTGTGAAGTTCTGTAATAACAAAGCAAGTGTGAGAAGCTGTTGGAGAAGGTTGCTCTAAGACTGAAGAATCAGAGAAAGGACAACAGCTGAGGAGCTATTCTCCATGTATTCCATGCAGGGGAGGTGCTCTGTGCCAGAAGACCAGGCCTTAAGAGTGTTTGCCTGTAGAGTCCCCTTCTCTCACTCATATGACAACAGAATTTTCTACCCTTTTCTCTGTGGTCTCAATTTTTCTTTGCAGTGGTTAGGAGGAGGATGACCTCAGAATTTAACCATGCAGGTGTATTTGTACTGAAGACCTGGTGATTAATTCCCCCCGCCCAGTTTGTAAATATTGTTCTATTTGTAGGCCTTAACACAGAGGTTATGGGGATTGCAGAATGAACCAGTTTATCTGACAAGTCTGGTAAAGAGCAGAGATGATTTCTTGCCCCTGCTGGAAGCTAACACATCTGAAGAGACAGTTTTCTCCAAAGCTGGGAAATGAGAAATAGGAAATACTATAGTTAACTTATAGACTTGGTAGTAACCATTTTTAAAAGATATAAGTAGTTTACTCATGCTGCTACTAGATTTTTTGATTTCTCCAAAAGCCCATGTAGTCCAGCATTTTATCCAAGACTGTGGATATTTAATAAAGTCATCATCCTTCCTCCAAATGTTTTGCTATCATGAGATGATTTGTTGAGCAGGGATTGATGACCAGGAGATTGTGTGTTTTAGTTAATAGTCATGGATTCAAAGATTTGTCTTCATGAATATATGCATTTGTATTTTGAGCACATCACTTACATTCCAGCTCCCTACTTACAGCTAATTTGTGAATATGTTAGGCAAAAATGTCATAGGCCCAGATGGGTTATCTGGAGGTCTCTCTACCAGTGATCTCTCCCCACCTAGAAAACTAGGTGGGGATTATTTATCCTTTCCTTCTATTTGTGATCTTCTAACCAATTATTTATCCATGAGAAAATCTCATTTTTCTTCTACTATATCTTTAAGAGGCTTAGTTGGAGAATTTAATGCAGAACTTACTGAAATATTTGTGGTCACATTATATTAATTTCCCTGTGGCCTTTGTATAGGGAACCCAGTGGTTCCTCTGCTGAAGCAGTAAGCATTTTCTCCACAGTAATCATTACTCTAGAGATGTAATCATCACAGTGACTGAGACGTATCTCAAGGCAGGATTCTAGCCTCTTTTCCATTTCAAATATTGATAGAAAGTTACCTTAGGCAGTATTTAGGTACTTAGTAAGTTAAAAGTTCTGACTGCCTGTAGAAATAGAAAGAAGAAAGTCTAATCAGATACAAAAAAAAATGCAAAGTAAAGTGAAAAGAAATGTGCAACTTGAAAAACAACAAGTGAACTATTTACAAACTTTCAGACCTTGACAAATTAGATGTCCAGACAATGACCAGCCAAATTAAGTTCAACAAGGGGAAGTGATGGAATCTGCACTCTGGTTGTATGAACAGACTGGGGAATGAGATGCTGGAAAGCAGTGCCATGGAAAGGAAACTGGCGGTCCTGTTTGATGGCAAGCTGAACATGAGCCAGCTGTGCCCTGGCAGCCAGGAAGGCCAGGTGTGTCCTGGGGGACATCAGGGACAGCATCGCAGCCAGACAAGGGAGGGGATTGTCCTGCTCTGCTCTGCACTGCACAGAGGTGACCTCCCCTTGAGTGCTGGGGCTTTTGGAAGCCACAATATAAAAAAGAAATGTGAAACTGTTAGAGACCGTCCAAAGGAAGGCAGCAAAGATGATGAAGGGTCTGGAGGGAAAGCCTTTTGCAGAGCAGCTGAGGTCACTTGGTCTCTCAGCCTGAAGGAGACTGAGGGGAGATCTCACTGCAGTCACAGCTTCCTCATGAGGGGAAGAGGAAGGGCAGACACTGGTCTCTTCTGTGTGGTGACCAGTGACAGGACCTGAGGCAATGGCCTAAAGCTGAGTCAGGGGATATTGGGTTGGATATTAGACAAAGGTTTTTCTCCCAGAGGGTGTTTGGGCACTGGAACAGGCCCCAGGACAGTGGTAACAGCACCAGCCTTAGGGACTTCAAGAAGTATTTGGACAATGCTCTCAGGCATATGGTGTGACTCTTGGGTATGGTCCTGTACAGGGCCAGGAATTGGACTTGATGATCCTTGAGGGTCCCTTCCAAGTCAGTTTATTTTTTGATCCTGTGAAAAATGTCCTGCAGCATATTCAAAAATATCTGTGCTATTAAATACCCATAAAACAATGAAAATGTGTAATAGCATACTGCCTAATAAGCTAATAGGTCATCTGGAAATAATGTAAAAAACTTGAAATAATCTCTTTAAGGCTGAGTGCCATTGAATAAAACAACGGTTTTTTCACTAAGGGTTAGATTATTTATCATGCTTACTGTTCATATATTTCACTTTGCATTTGTTCTTCCTTGCCCAATAGCAGAATAATTTGTTGTTAATTAAACAACTTAGGTTTTTTTCTGTGGCTTATTTTGCCACACATGTTCTCTCCAATATAAACTAGTGAGGTTTATGCTTAGTTACAAGTAGTTTTCAGCAAGTCATTTGTAGCCTTTTCTTTCAAAAGACTAAAAGAGAGACAAGAAGTAATGGTAATATCTTTAGCATTTTTATATAAAGACAAATAGAATAATTAACCAAAGAATCAAATGAAAGAATCTGGAAAAGTAATTTGAAAGTCTTTTATTTGGCATTAACTGTTGCTGGGCCTACTAAAGTTAACATTCCTAATTTTAAAATACAAGGGTCAAAAACAATGCACAGTGTCTACAAGTCAAATACTAGCTCTTTCTTTTTAAAACAGTTTTTGCTTTTGTTTTTACTTCATTATTTTATCTTATAAGGTGCTACTAAGCACTTTTAGGTAGCAGAATATACAAGACTACAAAAAACTTTTCTAGCAATCAGAATTTCTGTTGTTTAATGGCATTTAGCATAGGATTCATCTATGAACTTTAGTTATCTACAAGTTTGTATCCAGTCTTTGCCTTTCATCTCCACTTCCCCTGTAGACAGGGAAGAGAAACTGTAATTTCCAAATGAGCATGTTGTTCATCTGTCTTCAGCACCTGTCAGGAGCACGCTGTGCCTGGTATCCAGTCTCTACTTATGTCTCCTCTCCCTTAACTGATTATTCAAGTTCAGACAAAATAAATCCCTTCACCACTGTAAGTTTATTGGAAAGGAAGCCACCTCTTTCACTTAGGGAGTGAGACCATTTTTAAGAAGACAATCCTGTGAAAAATCCTGTGCAGTAACTACTTGTTCCCTCACAAGCAACATATAATCCCCAGCTTTTAATTTCCCATTAAAAAAGAAGTCTATACTTTTGTTACTTTCTGCATCTGCATCACATAATCCTTATATCTGTCTCCCAGTGTCATTCATTAATGATTATATGGGAAATTTTTCTCTAATCTTTAAAAAATTCGTTGATCTAGGGCTTACAAAGGAGTTCCTTGGGATAATATGTTTTCTTCTAAAATACAGACACCAAAATCAACAGGGGAGATGTTGGATGATCCTGTTTCCCAGTATTTCACAAAAAGGAGATACAATTCCAAACCTAAAATAAGCCAAGTCAGTGAATAATTTCTTTGTAATTTCTTTCTTTCTTTCTGTGGTTTTAGGTGTGCTAATGAAAGGGAGCCTAAATTTTGTGTAGGACATACGCATAAATGCACAAAAAATATTTTCAAGTAAAAATAATCCCTAGTGCACATAAGGGTCACCACCACATGCCAGTAACTGCCTCATATTATTTCATGTTTCATATTTTTTCCCTGACCCTCCCTGTAAATTGATACAGAAGACATGCATGCAGAATGTCAAAACAGAGTTCAGGGATATTGATGAAAAATTGGTTGACAGGAATGATCTGCCTTAACAAATCTCACATTAAGTTGGTTTATGTATGATTATAAACTGTAACAATTATTATTTTTAATAAAACTAAAATTCATTCTTCCAATTGATTCTGATTGCCGCCTGAAGAAACTATTAAGTCAGATTAATTTGCTAATTTTGAATACAAGAAGCACGTAATTATGATTTTAGGTTGTTGGAGGCTTCTGGAACAGATTCCAAACAAGATCGTTTACCTCTCCACAGAGATCTGGTGGTCTGTAAATTTCAGGTTTTGTGAATCTTGGAGTTGTCTGAACAGTCCTTTTATGAAGTCTGTGGACAGTTAATTATCTCAGCAGACTAAATTCAGCAGCATTCTGCAACTAGAGAAATTAAGATATTCAGTTAATGACTGTATCAAAAATATTTTCTGCATGCTTCTCCTGTGAGAGAGTTAAATATAAAAAGCAGAACAGAAGAAACATGTAAAGGGAATGATTTCCTACATCTGATGTTTGCATTAAGACATGACATCTATGAAAACACCATGGTAATCATACCCATGCACTAACTCAAGGGAGTTTTTGCTGTCTGTCCAAAACTATCACTTCTACATTGGTGTCTTTTATTTACTCTGTATTTCATCTATTCAAATCTATCTCAGAGTGAAGCATTTTAGATGAGTCCAAGAAAAGGTCACAGAAGTCTTAAAAGGGGTCAAATAAGAGCTAAGTTGAGACAAATAAAGAAAAGTTGGTCAAAGTATGATAGAAAAATAAGAATATGTCTCCCTTCCAGACTATGAGCCAGAAGGTTTGCTCAGGCAAACTCAATGGATAGGTGAGTTTCTGGACAGAGTCAGGCATACAGTGGGAAAGACAGGTACCTCAGCAGGATGGAATAAAAGCATAGATAGGTAGGTAGGTAGGTAGGTAGGTAGGTAGGTAGGTAGGTAGGTAGGTAGATAGATAGATAGATAGATAGATAGATAGATAGATAGATGATAGATAAATAATGCTATCATGGTTTCTTGAATGACGCTCTTTCAAGGGAATGTAGTTGTGGACGGTGAGAGTTGGTTGCAGGGACAGACCAAGAAAGAAATTCAGACCTGATGTTAAATTGTCCTGTGTTCTCAAGAACTCAATGAAATAAGTGTTGCCAGAGGGGAAGTAGCTAAATTTTAAAGACAACTTGCTTATACTGTCCTATGAAATTTACTGAAGCCCTAATATCAGCAGAGGTTAAAAGGTAAGATTCTGCCTGCTGAGCTGGTTCATTTAGCATATATGCCAAACTAAATATTTGCCACAATCTTTTACCAAATTCAAATGAGCACTGTATCATTCCAAGAGCAAAGCTTTGGTTTGTCACCACCTGTCTTTTGGGACCTCATAAATATTCCATCAGAATGTTCTGTCTGGTGAAAAAAAAAAAGTGATTGATCCATTTTGTGTTTAAAAATGTAAGCCAAAGTGCTCAAACCTGTCAAATCCCTTTGTATATGTAAGTGCAGTGTCCTTGGGTTGTTTCAACTTTTGCCATTTTTTATTAAGCCCAAGCAGTCCCTCTCTCGTTTTCTGACACAAGAATTGTACCTGGACTATGTTATTTAAACTGAAGGCATTTTCTGATGGCAGAGGAGAGTGTATGCTAAGTCACCTTTGCTTGTGGGTATCTCCAACTTTTTACCTCCAAACTAGAACTCAGAATCTGTTATGTCCACTTTGTAAGAGTAGCCCCATCTGATGATAAGAGTAGCCAAAAAGACAAGAGATAACACATTTCTATCTCATTTCCATTTTCCCGAAAGCCTCTCTGAACATATGCATTAGAGCTGTCAGTCTTTATGTGCTGCAAGTTCAGCAGATGATTGCTTTCATCTTGGGACATGCCAAGCACACAGGGTTGTTCATCTCTGTGTTCTTTTCTTGTGGACCATTTTAATAAATAACTAGAATTTTGGAGCATGCAGCGTATGGTTCAGCTGCCTCCACCAGCTGTCTTATGAATAATGTACATGCCTTTGATTTACTTTCTATCTGCTGTGTTACTGCAGTAAATTTTGAAGGCAATGCTGATGTAGACTTAGTCCTACTTAACCATGTTCAAACTTCCAAACCTCACTACACAAGCACTGCACACTGTGTTTCACTTCTTAGCATGATTTTGACATTGCCTCTTGCATTCTTGTTACTTGGGAAAAGGAAAAACTGGTAAAAATCTGATCTTGGGTGAAGAAAATGGAAACATATTTATTTAGAAACTGTGCCATACTTTCATACTTCAAATGTTTCCAGAATTCTTTAGTATAATGGTCTGTTGCATGTTTGATGAGTAATATGATTTGAATATTGCCGTGTCAAAAGTGTGTGATTGTTAACTTCAGTCACTAGATGGCCTTTGAGTGTGCAAAAGCTCCCTGAGTGCTATTGGAAAACTATATTTTTAGCTAGATCATTAACTTTGAAGGTTTTCACTTTAAGCCATTCCTAAACCTGTCTTTAGTAGCTTGAGCTGATATTAAGTGCTTATTTGCAAACTTTTGAGAAATGGCAAAATAGCAGCTTAATGATAAGAGTTAAAATAATAAAACAAAAGAGAAACTAGACTGTTGTGGGTTTTTTTTATTATTTAAACAGGATTTCTCTTTGCATCAGCCTTTCCTATGTGTCCTTAAAATGGTCTTCCCCAGTTCACATTTGTGAGGAACGTACAGGAAGGATACTTCACTGGGTAAAGTAGAGGGTCAGAAGCTGTAGAAATATTGCCCTCCCTTTCTGAAGGAAAGACTTGATGCTGGGTATTACTCACATCAGAGCATGTGCTAAACACTCCTGCTTCTTGGGAGCTGCCCTGTGACTAGCTGGAATTTTTGAGCTACAGCTTGGATCTGTTCATTTATTGTTTCTTACATCTGTTTCAGGGTGAATGTATACCCTTTTGCAGTGCATCACATGCTGTTACCTGTGTGGGGGACAGCACATCATTCTTCATACAGCAGCAGATTCACAGGTAAAATGAGGTGCTAATTACTGTAAGATTATAAGGTAACATTTGATCCATATTACTGCAAACAAGGCTATTAATCCCAAATTTTTATGACATAATGCACCATTCTGATTATTTTATCTCACCTTCTGCACAAGTCATCTGGTTTCTCAGAGCCTGCATCTAACTTTTCTGCTTGAATTATGACAAAAACACTTTTAAATGGTTATTGAGAAATGGCTGTGCTTTCAAAATGCAGCACATACAGAATACAGCATAGTGCTGTCTGGGTTGTGGTGAAGTTATAGAGTCATTAACCCTCAGTTCTGCTAGGTTGTACTGCTGTTATGGTGGAACTTTGAAGAAGAGAAGCAGATGTGTGCACTCTGCTGCAGGCAGACGTCCTATCTGGGACTATTTGCATCACATGGAGGATTTGTAAGTCTGAGCAAGTGATTCTGTATTGCCTTCTCTGGAATCTTGCATCTCATTTTTCTGTTTTCATTGATTTCTGGCAACAGGGAAACCAAGATCTCTGAGATTAAAAGGATTATGACATCTCAAAGCTCAAAAAAACCCAGTCGTAAGAAACTCAATTCCATCTGCAAAATGGAAGTTTTTCACATTTGTTATCCATCCATGACTGTCAGACATAAAGATTGCCGTGATTTTGAGCAGAAGAAAGAAGGAAGTCAGAAGGCATAAACTTTGCCTATAATTTGTTTTTCTCACTTCGTGCGTTTGCCAGTAATTTTGGAAACGTGTGTAGGGGCTGTTAAACTCAACCAAAATCCTTGAAAAGTCAGATATATACTTTGAATTGAGAAGTCTAAATATGATTCGTAAATATAAAGTATAAAGCTCTCTTAGTAAATAGTCACTTTCACTCTCACAGAGTAGCAGCAGCACTTCCTGCTTGCAGCACTTGGGCAACAGCATCAGTGCCCGGGCATTACTCCAGAGTGAGACACTGTTCTTCCCCAAACCATGCAAGAAAGTGGTTGCCATTCAAATTATAAGCAAAGCTGAAAGTCACTAAGAGTCATCTGTCATGTAGCTGCAGAGACAAACAGGAAGAGTGGTGAACCTGGGCATGTTTTTTCTGGTAGCCTTGCACCCACCCTCTCTTCCTTTTGGCAGAACAGGAAACCATCTTCTGTTTTGTTTTTTTTTTCTTAAGGAATTAGAAAAAAGATAAAAGTCTTAACCTGAGCTATAGTTGAGCCTAAAAGCCCCTAATACAAGATCAGTGTTGTGAAGAGCTGCTGTACATATATCCAGCACTCTAGATTATATTGTGAAGTCCTTACCATGCAAGTTGGTAGTCTTACAGATGTAAATCCAGGTGCAATGTGATAAGGTCATTCACCAAATTCCCATTGGGAATCTGTAGCACAGTTAGGAAAAAGGCTTCACATATCCTAAGCCCAAACACACTGTTTTTTAAACTGAAATATCATATTTATGCTTTTAAAATATTTCTTTGCTCAAACTTGGTTTCATATAATATTAATTAGGACAAAGTGATGGTCATACTTCTTAAAAATTAGGTTGAAATAAAAATGAAAATTTAGGAATCATAATCATGTGTCATCCAGCTTTTCTCAGTCGTTCACATATGGAATAACTGTGGGAGCTTGCAGCACATGTAAAAAGCCATGCCATAAATATTGTGATTCATCTAGAAGTGCTAAATTTATGTATATGAACTTATTAATAACTGTGTGGGTAATCTGGTGGCAGTCTAGAATAATCAGTGAAAATATCCCAAAGAGAGCTTTGGGTCATCTTTGCACTTGACCAAAAATCCTGGATCATAATTCAGTTCTTCTCTTTCTCTTCCAGGCTTTTATTAAAACCTGTCTTTGGGGAAAATAATGAATGGCAGAGTCTCTTGAGGTCTGTTCTAGCCCTGGAATGTAGCATCATTCTTAATATCCATGGTTTGTATATGCAGTACTGAATTTCCTTTACAATGAATTTGTTGCTTTTTTCATCCCCAGATATGCTGCAATGTATGCCTAAAAGCTGGAATCTTCTACCATCTTTGTCAAGGGTACCCATCTTTGTCAAGGGTAAGATAGAGATAAGTTATTTTTTTGAAAGTGGCAGTCAAAAAATTAGGAGGCTGTTGTGGGACAGCATTCTGAAAATTTCTCTCTGATGGAGTCCTCTTTCACCAAGAGACTTCAAAAAATTTTTAAGAAAACTTATAATCCCATTGTACAGCTCAGTGCTTGAGTAGGTTACATTGTCAGAATACGTGTGGTGTAGGCTTGAAACTTATCTTTTTATTCCAACAATTAATGAGGTATGTTCCAAGCTGAATACATTGATATTTTTCTATTTTCAATGTATGTTGCTTGTGTGATTTTTATAGATGTACTGGATAACAGTTGCCCAGTGGCTCAAGTGGCTTTTGTGGTATTTTGAAATGCACCATTTTATTAATCCATGCTTTCTTTTTCTTCTTTTTTTTCCTACCCTCTCTACTTGTCTGCCAACCGTAAAATCTCTTATATTTGCATTCTTGTTTTTTCAAACCCATGAAGTGTAAATTCCATTGGAATCAGTGAATTAAAGGTATCTGCTTAACCAGATTTCCTGATCAAGGATAGGATTGAAAATCTGTTCACATATTTTGCAGAGCTGAGGCCTCTTGGATTTCTTTTACAAGGCTTTAAACTCTGAAGTGATTGTGTCTGTTTTCCTTGGTTATTTTTGCTTTGTTTCTTAGTAGTTTGATTGTTAATAATTCCCTTATAATATTAATTTATTTGTGGAAGATAAATACAGCATTTGGCTTTATATGTCACATAACTACCCATATATTAGCTAGGTAAGCAAGTGAGTGCTAAATGGGTATGTTTTGTGCAGCTAGCCAGGCTTTCAAAAATAGTTCAGCAACCACACATGAAAACCAGAATTCTGAAAGAACTCACATTCTGGGTGCACGTTGATCACTAAGCTCCTGCGAAAATCTGGCCACAAACACCACAATCTGATCTCCTGTGTCTAACTGCTGCTCCAACCCACATAGGCACCAAGGAAGAGGAGGACAGCCCAAATACTGGAAAAACATTGTGTTTTCAGAGGAAATTTTGCAGCAGAGCTACAGTGACTTCCAGGAAGGCTCAGACTGATAAATTCTCTAAGCACTTTTCAGAGGTGCCATGTTATTGAAAAGTGAAAATAACTAATGACCCAAATCATTGTTTCTTTTTATAAACAACTACTTTGAAATACAGTCTTTCTTATTTAGAAGTGCATTTTGAACTGAACAATTTTGAAAACTGTAGATGAACTGCTTTTATTGGATCATGTGGGTTTCCAACATAATCATCTGCTGTTCTTAAAAATATTTATATGCATGTTTTATTTTGTATAATTCTACTTCACCCCTGGCCACCAGCATTTTTCCTCTGTCGACTTCTTCCCCAGTCAGCTACTGAAACAAGGTTATGCTCTATGTGGTATTTTAGATTCTGCAGGTGTTTTAAGGGTCAATGGAAAAAAGCCTCCCACGCTTTGGTGGTGGGGATTTCCTCTGCAGCATTCAGGGGCTGGGCTCTGGCCTGACAGGCACAGATAACTCTTCTCCCTGATATTGTTAGAGCTCCCTCACCCTTCAGTGAGCTGGCAGGACTTAATGTAGTACTAGTGTAGCACATTTAGTGCGTTCCAGCCTGCACAGCAACAGTTCATATCAATCCAGGTTTATTTCCTATATCTGACTTGTGCTTCTCTCTTTAGTATGTCTTTGGTGTTACAACAACTTCCTGTTTCACTGCTGTGCCTACTGGAATCTGCTCTTGGCATTTGACAAAAGCAGTTCGGACAGTGATTATGTTTTCTTGTTCCACAGTACAAGCCTCTGCCTCCTCAATTAAGTAAAAAATGGGGCAGTCTCATCTCTTCAAAACTTTCTACTCAATCCTCAGCTCTCCTAATCCACGGTAGAGGGCAGTGCTTACACAATGCATGAGCATTCTCACCAAGGGTTAGTTACACAGCAGTGCTTTTGAAACATCAGCTAATGATTGCCAGAACGCTGGTAAAACAGGTTACAATGCTGGTTTTTCACAGGTACAGATTGACAAGACTGAAGTGACCTGTCCAGTGCCAGAGGCGTTGGGTGTGTGAGGAAAACAACAGGATCTGATCAAAAGCATTTGATTGAAATGGGAAACATGCAGTTGCTAGGAAGACAAAGTCCTAAGTGTTTCAAGTCCTGCAGTTCTTGCACAAAGATATTCTCTGAAACTACCCTTTATTCATGGTTTCTCAAGTACATTGAGCAAAATGCTACTATCATATCAGTACATCTGTAGTGACTTCACATATTTCTTCAGTGTATTCAGTTTCCAACTGTCTATGTGCATGTATCCCTTGGAAATTCAAGTTATCAAAAACCCCAGGGGCCTTAATTAGCTGGGAACAGAACCCTCTGCTGTCCTGCACCTTGCACAGTCATTTCCAAGGGTGGCTGTGGAGCTTTCTCACAAAGTATTCTTTCTTCAGAAGCTGACAGCTTGTCTACCATACATGCCTGTTTAGTAGTTCTCCAGTTTGACTCGTTTAGGGGACTGTGGAGGCAAGTGTGTGTTGAAATATCCTACTTTGGCCTTTTCCAAATGAGATTTTATTGCTGCCTTGAAATCCTTTATTGTGTCTGAAAAATATTGCCCCATAATACAAAGGTGGACTGAAAATTTTGAAAGCAGAATAAAATTGTTTGAAATTGTAGGAACAAAGTTTTCCAGTCCAACATGATTCAAAATATTTGGGGGAGTTGCCATTTGATGTTTTTATCTTTCAGGAACCCCAAACCCATTTTTAAGTACCCATTCCCTATTGTGCTTTGATGGCTGAGGGAGATGGGTGTGAAATGACACCCAGAATGCTGTCGGTCCTATTCTCTGCTCTGCATTAAAGCACTTTGTTTTGTCTTCACAAGTAATCTTAGATATGTTCTTTCACAACACAAAGGAGTGTATGAATTTCCTGACACAGGATCATGCCTGAGACATTTTTACCACAGGTTGTTCTGTTTGGCAAATAATATCACAGAGGCAAAAAGGATGTACAAGGGCACAAATGTGTTACATTTGGAAGAGAATTTGAGGTGGAAACCAATTGTTATACAGCTTTATATACTGTGAGTGAGATTTGAGAGGCCTATTCTATAGTAGCAAAAACCAAAAGAAGTATAATGACTCCATATGGTGATTTAGTTCTATTGCATCTTTACAGGGGTGTTTATATGGAAGAGAAGGATGTTAGGAACTCTTTGCTTGTAAGTGTTAAGGTAAGAATCTACTGGGTATCCCACTAGATAGAATTTTTCCACAAAGAGCTGGGATACCTCCATTGCTCAAACTGAAGTGCTAGATCCAAGGTTTTCAAAAATTACAGATTATTTGGGGAAAATCTGTATTTTACTCCCATACAAACAGGTGATGTGGAATTTACATGGCAAACCTGGGCATCCAATACCCTGGAGGCACTATAGACCATCACTTCCAGCTGCTGCTTCTGAACAGTATGTATCCCCTGTGAGTCTTGTGTTACAGAAAATTATCTCAGAGACCTTAAGGGGTCTCAAATAGCTCTAAATATCAGTATGGAGGGCCTACTAAATTAAATCCATATTGATCTTCCTGATCATTGCCAGGAAATAAAAATCTACAAAGACATCCCAAGATGGAAAAGCTGCACTTCAAATCCACTGTCCAGTTCTGGACCCTTCACTAAATGAGGACACTGAGGTGCTGCAGCATGTCCAGACAAGGGCAAGTTGGGGAAGGATCTGAAGCACCAAGTCTTATGAGAAGCAGCTGAGGGAGCCGGGTTTGTTTAACCTGGAGAAAAGGAGGCTCAGGGGGAACCTTATCCCTCTCTACAACTACCTAAAAGCCAGGTAGGGGGTCAGTATCTTCTCCCAGGTAACCAGCAACAGGATAAGAAAATATGGCTGCCCAGGGAAGTGAAGGAGCCATCATCCCTGAAGAGATTTGAAACATATGTAGATGTGGCACTTGGGGACATGGTTTAGGGTGGGCTTGGCAGTCCTGAGTTAACAGTGAAGTTGATGATCTTAGAGGTCCTTTCCAACCTTAGTGATTCCATGATTCTATGGACATAAAAAGCAGAAGCACACCAACACAGAGGCTGGCAGAATCACTACAATTCACTTGAAAAATCTAAATGCCTGCACAGATTCAACTGTCAGCACTATATATTTGTTACTGTTGACTAAGAGCTGCTAGGATGATAACAAGGAAGTTATGAACAAGAAAGATGTCATGGTTACAGAAAGAAAGCTTGATGACGGCAGCACAACCACAGAGGAGTTTTGTGTGTTGCCCAGTGGTAGGCTGGCACTTAGTTGTTTTCTTCAGCAGCAGCAATAGGTTAGCAGCTCATCAGAGAAAGTGCACAAGAGCTAGACGGCATGATCCAAAAAAACAAAAACACAAAGGGGTACTTTTTTAACCTCAGTTTCTTCTGCTTTATCACCTACATAACCGCAGCACAGTTTTGCATCTTCTCTGCAGGTTCCCAGGAGAGCAGCTGCTTTGCTGTAGTGTAACCTTGCTCACTTTCCTGCTACCTTTAGCCTCTCTCTGTTCAGCTCTCTTCTTTTACAGATCCACATTCATCCCACACCTTATGAATGTACCAGCTTCTGTCAGTTGTTTCTAACAGACAGTCTAGAACAAGTCTTCACCTTGGGTCATTTCACAGATTGACTTTTGGGTCACATTTGCCCATTTATAATGCTTTTACCTTTTACTTTTGCAAGTTTCAAAGGTGAGAAGATTTTATCAATCAGATTCCTCACAGTTATATAGTTACAATTATATTATTATAATTATAATAATATAACTGCATAATAATGCAATTAATATATTAATATAGAAATATTAGCATATAAAATATAAAAAGTATTTTATAGAATATTAAAGTATATAGTTAATATAATATGTAAAATTATGATAATATAACAGTATAATTATTATATTATTTAACTTCAAATAGGCTCATAAAATGCTGGGAGCTACTACAGGACTTCTTATTGTCATCTACTTCTCTTTGTGACCCCCATACACTTCCAAGGAAATCACTGGAATTTCATGACATGTGGCAGACATATCTTGCTACGTAGCCTATTACCACGGTAATAAAACTGGGTTCATAGTTTGACTGATTCCTTCAGAGTGGTACATATTCCTTCAGATAGATTTTCAGTTTTGGATGAATTTGTGTGCTTGCAGTCACAACAACCCAATATCCATTGTGTCCCTTGGTGGGATCCTGATATACAGAAAAAATTTTCTACAGTCATGTAATGTGCACTTAACCTAACAGTTGACTACTTTGACATGAAAAAGCAAATTTGAATGCAACCCATTTTGGCCAATTCTGAAAACATGTTCTACTACTGTAAAAGGTTTACAAGCCACTTGTTGCCCCTGCACAGCTGCTGTCAAGACAGAGAGCAAATTTGTTCCTTGCCCAGCCAACTACTCAGTGATTCCCTATAGGCAACAGCTTCCCAAGTGCTCCACAACCTCTGTACTGATTCTACAAAGCCATCCTCTCTGGAGAATCATAGACTGGAGCTGGGCACAGGGAGTGTAGCAGCATAAGAAGATATGGGCTAGTGCAAGGTTACTCCAAACTGAAATAGATAATTAGGTGGTCCTTCTGCTAACTATGGGTGCAAGGAGTACAACAGATACCACCATTGCTCCCATGCCAAACACAGAGTCCTGTGTTATAACTATGGTAGGTAGATACAGTTTTTTGTCATCACCTCTGCTATTCTGGTGAGGAATTTCAGAGCCAAGTTTCCCACTACAAAAGTCAGAGATTGTACACAAAGTCTGATAAACTGTATCTCTCACATGTGTCCATTTTGCATCCCCTGCTGAACTTAGTTATAGAGTAGGAGCTCATCAGCTGCATGATACTTGTAATACATGCATGATACTAGTAACTCTATGCACTTAATAATTAAAGAAATTGTTTGTTTTTACACAGAGTTCAGGGAAGATGAAGAATACTTGAAAAATTATTTGAAAGGAAGCACTGCTATCAGTGCTACATGGTGTGAAGACCCACAAATGACTAACAGAGGTGAGGTGTATAATCCCAAATATTTAGTTGAGTCAGCTGATGAAACAGCTTGTTGTAAGCCTTTAACTTCCATGGGTATGGGCAATCTGGATGTATATGCATATGTGTGTCCTATGTTTAATTGTATAGTCCAACAATGTCCTACTTTAAGATGTCAATACAGAACAATATCAATGATACTCTGAAAAACTTTTAGTTGCAAAAACAGTACTATATTGAGGCTTTATATTGTTTTATTTCTAATACTCATGGTTTATCTGAATTCATATTACCTATTTTTTTTTAATTTTGTGCATCTCTGCTTCATCTTGAAACAACTTTTATCGAAATTTTCTTTGTACTGCTTCAGATAAGTAGAGTTTTTTTACTCCACACATTAAAACAGCATCAGAATTAACAAAAGACTTTCATTTTCCAAGATGTGGTGCATACTGTCTCAGATCAGTGGTTCACTCACACTAGAATTTAAGTTGGTGTCTAAGAAGTGTTGTTACTACTACACCCTAATAAATTCTTAAGGAAAATTTAGAGAACCTTAGAATAATTTGGGAAATCATTTATGTTTTAGCCCATGAGAAATCACACCTGTTGGCTTGAAATCTGTTATGTAAATTTCATATTTGAAGCTGGAAACTAAATATGAGCTAAATCTGTATCACATTTTTAAAGAATATGTCCTTGCTTTCTGTGGTCTATGCAAACTCTGTGATTTCATTTCTTCTTTGTGATTAAATGTTGCTTCTAATCATGAATATTATACAGATACTAAACCTAAAGATTGAAGAAAAAAGAATTCTTTAAAGAGCTCAACTTTATAATGTCTAACCAGAGATTTGAGCCCAGATCTCAGCAAGATCATTATAAAGTTGTTTCCCTGACTTTAAAGAAGCTATGACACTTTATACATTCTAAGCACTTCTCATTTTATTATTAAGAGATTTTACCCCATCCATCTTTGATAAACCTTATCCATTTTAGAACTTATCTATAAGTCACATGTCAAGCCTATAGTCATTTAATTTACCTTTTCTCTATCCCATCCCCCTTTTAACTATTTCCTTTAGCACTCCAGATATTCTTGGATATTCTGGCAGGGTTCATTGGTCAGCAACTCACCCAGCAAATTCTAATCTTCCGTCAACAGCCCCATCAGTAATTGCAGGAATGCATGGGTAGGTATGAGGTATATTTTTCAGCTTGTTCAGAAAAATTACTGGGAAAATAATAATTGCATTTATTTAGTTAAAGAATAATTAAATGTTACACATTATATTCTATTGACTTTAAAATACAGACACAGTTAGGGTTGGATCCCACTACATTATTGTCATGATAATCTGAAGTCCTTTTGAGGTTTTAAAATTTTTCTGGAGCATTGTATGTTATGTGTTGGGAAGATGACTGATTTTTTTAATAAATGTCTTTGTTTTTTTCAAAAAGTCTTTTTTTTTAATTAATGTCTTTGGTTTTTTTTTCAAAGAGGCCCATGAGCATAAAAGATATCAATTCCCAAAAGAAAATTGTATGGAGTTTCTCAATTGATCTTGGCAAACTTAAGAAACAGATATTTGCTATGAAAAAATGGTTGTTAAAAATGGGTGGGTTCACTTACAAGGTAGTGAGAAGCAAAGTCATACCTTGCTACCACACTGACATAGGCTGGGACCCTGAGATTGTGAAATCATCACAGCTCCCCATCACTATCGTGGCTGCCCCATTGAGTGAATTAATAATCTTTATTCTCACTTGCTCTTCCATAAAAGGCTGGTTAAACCTGTGGGCCAATATAAGTATTTAGATGTCTAACTTGTTGATTTCAAAAGATCTGGACACTTCAAAATTGCTGAAAAATCCTTTTCCTTTTGTTAGCATGAAAAGCTTCAGATGCTGGCAAACTTAGCCTTTCTCCCTAATAGCTTAGTAACTATTTGTTTCTCCTCTCTCCTTTATGATTTTGTACTTTAGATTCTGCTTTCTTGTTATCTGTAGTGATCTAGGATATGGTGACATTTTTCCAAGTTACCATGTTTTCCTGAGAAACTGATCTTCTAATTAAACTTTTAATTTGGCTTAGGATTCTGTTCACAGCATATACACTTTTTTCAGCACTGTCAGTGAAAAGTATCCAGAAAAGGCTCAAGGAGATATACAGAGCTCTGTGGCTTTTAAAGAGTTCACCTTGTCAAGAGTTTCACCATTTTGATGAATGACCTAACTTACTTTTCTGCTGCCCCCCGTCCAGTCACCTCTGCGGTTTTTCTCTTGTGCTTATGCTTGGAAAATAGGCAGTCACCTGTAGTCGTGGGCTGCTGGTGACAGGGAATGGAAAGATGCAACAAAGTCCTGAGTCTCCATAATATGATAAAGCTGAACTCAAAGCAGTCTCATGCAACTCTAAATTGCTTTTAAATGTCACAAACAAATAAAAAAGGCAAATCCATCTTAGCAAAGATCATTGAGAGACTTCATTCAGGTACCAGAATTCAAGAGTGAAAATGACAGGCACCACTGCGATCTGAAGAAAATACATCAGTTACTTCTTTTTACTTTACACAGATGTTACTGTGGGTGTAGTTCATAGTGGAGGAATTTCCTTCATTTTTAATGTATAGCAAGAACAGGGTTCTAATTCTGTGCTAATGGATACTTTCCAGAATCAGGACAGAATCTCCTGACCTTTTTGAAGTAGGTTGTGTAGGAATAAACTAGAGAGCATAATCACATCCAGAGATTGCAGGGCAGGTTTTGCCACCCTTAGCCTGAGCAAATGTACCTATATGGTACATTTCCCTGAGGAGATATTATCCCTGGTAGCAAAATTTTAGTAGGTGTATGGTCCTACTTGTGGAGTAGGACCATAGTCCTTAGTGTTTACTGAGCTAAGATAGAACATTCTAGTCCTTCATGAAACTGCCACATAGAACTAAGATGGATGCTGAGAATCTCCCCTCAACATTAGTTACTGATGTCCGTAAAAGAGACATGCTCAACATTTGATTCCTTCCCTTTATAAAATAAATTATGAGAATTCCTGCTGATTTCAGGGATCACAGGTCAAGCTAGACTATAGTGGAGTAGTAAAGAGAGATTATTCCTATAATTTGGGGTCAGACAATTTGCTCCCATGTACTTTTGATCTAGGATGTGATCTCATCCTTATCATTTTTAAAAGGGTGTTTCCTTTCTTTGTCTCTTTGCTCATTCTCAAGCAATGATTTTAATAATTTCTCAGAAAGTGTCAAGTGATTACATGTGGTGGATGGACTATAACTGCTGTCTACAACATATGATCAGTGTCCTGAAGACAACTATAGGTATAAATGGAGTCTCTTGTGTACTGCTAACCTGGTCTAATAAGTATTCCTGTCAAAGGTATCAGCAATATCAGACAGACCAGGCAGCATGCAACCATTTCTGCATGGAGTTTCTGTTGCACAGTGCTCCTACAGGATGTGCAGCAAAATCCTGTACACCAGTGTCAAGCATTCTGAAGTCAACAGATTGTATAGGATATGAAACAGTAGAAATATGGTTTTCTTATCTTTGAACATGCATAGTGTTTTTATATGTCAAACTTTCTTGGTTTATTTTTAATCTATTTTTATTTCCAGGTAATCCCAAGGTGAAGACAGAAAATTATGTTTTAAAGTCTCCTTAGCGCAATTAAATTCTGGCAGATTTGTTTAGCTTTTGCATAGGAAGGAATGCTTTATGTGTTGTTTTTTCTTGTGTCCATTGCTACCTGGAAAATAAAAATCCAATTGCATCTCAGGTTTCACAGAAACCCATTGGTTTCACCATAATTAATCTAGGATAGTGTTGGATTTTGTTTGATTATTAAGATAATAACTTTCTTGATTATTGAGAGGATTGAGAAGCAGCTTTAAGCAAGTTGCTTTGAAGATTTCAAAAGTTATCTCTATGTCAAAACCGTGGGTTTTTATGTGGAGAGTGAGTGAACATAAATAATATCTGTGGTCAGTTCTGTGTCAGCCATGAGAACTGGGCATCTAAAACAGATGTGACAGTGCCAGCAAAGTATTTTTAGAAGGCTTGAAAGCCAAATCTCCAGCATGACCCTCATGCATCCCATGTACTTGAGGGTATTTGGCATGGTCATGGCAGGTCTGCATATGTACTGTGCACATTAGTTGTAAAACAGCTGTGTGTGAGTGTCTGTGTCTCTGTGTGTGTCTTGTCTGTGTGTCAGTGTTCAAGAAAGGCTGGAGAAGCTCTTCAGGAAGATTTACTACCACTGATCTTTAGGGGGCTGATTCTAACACTATGGAATATTGCAAATTATTAATATTCTCTGTGGCCAATGGGCATAAGTGTTTGTGGAGAAAGCAGTGAGAAAGGGTAAAGAGAATGTTTAGGAATATTGAGAGCATGTTTTAAAATTCCATTTTTCCCTGTCTTTATATGACTGCAGATACATGGAACTTGACTCAGTAGAAGTACCTAGGACTTTTTAGAGAATGCCAGTCCTTTTTACCTAGATAAAAACTGAGAGCCTCAGTGTCTGACAGTGAGGAGGAAGGAAATGCATGAAGATGTGCAGATACTTTAAATACAGAACAAAAATAAAGTAATACAGAAGTGGGTGTCTGTGGTAGCCCTTATTGCATTATTCTCATATTTACGACTTACTAACATTGACAGTTAAAACCGTACTAAGAACAAGAAGAGACATAATTCAAAGTCCTGAAACTTGTCATCTATACTAGATTGCCTTGTTAAGTAAGATTGAAAATGATGCTGTAGCTGTTCCATACATTGACATGAACATTTTGTGTATGCACAGAGACACAAAAATGGGGACACACATATGTGAATGTATTATTAACTATGAAATCATTACGGGGCAGCAGACCTTCTCAAGCTGTTCTGAGGGTGCCTTGCAAAGATGGTTAAATGTCACAGAATGAGATTTTACCTTTAACTGCCTTTGTGTGTGTAGTGAATGAAAGGAGCCAAGTTACGTTCCCTGGTTTGGAGGCTGAGAATGTATGCTTTTACACCCATGCTTAAATTCTTTTATACTTAATCTGAATAGGGAAAATATAAACATGGGAGATGGAGGAACTCTATTTAAGCATTTGTCGCATTTGTCTTGGTACTTTTTATTTTCTTATGTTGGTGTAGACAAGGTGAGGAAGGAGGACACCCGAGAAGGAGAAGATCAAATGCAAATTTGTCAGTCAGGAAGTTCTACTGAGGTCCAGGGGCCAGAATAGTGCAAATACTTAGTCTAATTCAGACAGCCTTGCAGATTGCTCAAAATTTTCTGTCCTGATGTCTGTGCTATCATCTGAATAATCTATATTCCTTCTCTATTACCTCTGAGGCTTGTTTTTCTCCAGTACAGGCTTCTCCAGGCTTTTAGGTAGAAATGTGTGTCAAAACATTTGTAAGAAGTAGCTTTTTTGCAGCCACTTAAGGGCTTTCACTGAAAGATTACAAAGTGCACCAATGATGAGAGACCCTTTCAAGAGCAGATTGAAGACTTCTTGGAAATACTGAGAGGTAGGGAGAATAAACGACAGAGCCAAAAGGCACAAAATCTGCAGAAGGTGCTAACATCCCTTAACAAAGGGATTAGATCCTCGGCAACAATAATGGGAACTAAGCATCCATATCCCTGACATTGCTGTGCCAATCTCACTCACAGAGGATATACAACTCCTTAGGGAATGTGAGATGACAGCTAAGATACCAGGGTATAACATTTCCCCTAATAAGATTGTAGAAAGTTGTTTATCCAGCAATGGGGCAGAAGGATACCAGTTCTTGAAATGTCAAACTTACACAGAAACTTTTACACTTCCAGCTTTCTGTATTTTCCTTGTGCAAAAATCACCACTCCCAGATTTTTAAAAGAGTTGGTTTCATTGATTTACTTTCTCCATATGCATTAAATGCATACCTAACATGTACTTGTGCAAAATTATAGCATATGTTGAGGTGGAGGAAGGTTGCAACCGGCTTTTGTCTTTTGTTCTTCTCCATTTGGAGCTACACATGTATACAAGCCAGTGAATATTTTAGATGAAAATATAAAATATAGCCTCTTTTGCAAATTTGGCTTATTATGTCCTATCAAATTATAATGTACCATTTAAAAATATTTGCAGATTTGTTACTGGTTACTAAGGCTGTGTTGTTCTATGCTTGAGAAGGATTCCAATTAAATCTCAGATCCCCAGTTGTGCAGTGCAGAGTGATGTGACATTAGGTACAAATGCAGGAACTCTCTGTGCAATGCAAGTGCAGTATCACTGCTGTACCTCGAACAGAAACTTAAATTCCATTCAAACTAGCTGGTGAAAACAGATTATATTTTAAACTAATACTGGGCTGAGAACATTGACTGCAAAGACAGATGCCAGTGCTTGAGTAAATTCATATTGGTTGCTTTATACATAAAAACATTTTACACATAGAATAATTATTGCACAATAATCTATGAATATGGGAACTATATTTAAAAAGGGTGCATTCTCAGTTGGATAACTCAGCCTAGTTTCATCTGATTTTATGGATTGATTAAGAGCCAAAACCTCTGGCTCTAATAAGGGGAATTTGTGTCTTAGAAATCCACTAGAGAAATCCAAATTGCAAAAAAAAAAAAAAAAAAAAAAATAAGGATGTTTTACACTTCTTCATATTGATAGGTCAAGGTGAGGACATTTAATAAGAAAAAAACCCCAAAACTACACAGTGAGGAGGAAAAGTATTTTTAAAGTTAGTTTCTAGTTACTTTCAATTTCTCTGAACTTTTCAGTAAAAAAATAAAAATCTCTAGGTCTTAAAGACCAAGTGCAAGGGAAATACTTGTATCCAAACTATAAAAAAATCTCTCATAAAATAAAATAACTAAATAAACAGTAATCATGTTTTCAAATATTTATTTCACATTAAGAAGTTCTTATGATTATAAAAACATCTTTTTCTTCCCTAAAATTAAAATATAGTATTCCCTGAAATCTCAAGGAGGGAAAACTTTCATACAGAAAAAATAACAAGAGTAGTAATTATAAAAGAAGTATATGACACACTCAATATTAAGATCTAGCCCAGTTTTACTGGATGAAATGGCATTGCTCTTGACAGTAAAGACAGAAGGGGATTCTTGCCGTCATGTCCATCCTGTAACTAGTACCACTTCACTTAATCTGAACTCTTCTAGATTCATGAGATTCATGGTATCATAATCTGGTTATTGCTATTTTATAATTTTACAACACTTCCACAGTACCCTAAAGAGAATTAACCCACACATCTTCCCCTGCCCTGAATATCCTTTTACTTGATGCTGTATCATATGATATAAAGTAAAAAAGGAAACTTACGAAAGACAGTTTTTATTAGATAATCACTTTTCCCTAAAGTGGAAATCAGCGAACAAATGCTTTAGTTCATGGGGCAAGTTTTGCTTTCCAGCTGTTAAATGCCTTGCTGAATCATAGGTGGTGTTAAACTGTATGTGGGGTTCATAAAGAGTCAAATTTCAAGTCACTAGAAATGATTTTTGGAACTGTTCCTTTGAGAACAGATCCAAAAATCGACAGCTAGATGAACAGGAACAGAGTTGGCTTCCGGTGTATAGTAAAACCACTGAAAAACAATGCTGCTGTGAGAGAAATGGTTTCCTGGGTAGAATTTAGCTGCTTTTCCTCCTACAGTCGTCTAAAGCCTCTGAAAGTATAGTCTTCTAAAGCAGAGGATTTACACCATGCACAAGTCACTGCGTTTACATCTTGTTTCACAGAATTTCTCTTCAGAACCAGCAGGCTTTGGAAGTTAATTTGAAGTAGTTTTGTGTAAAGTAGTTGTTAGTATATTGACCATGCTTTTAATATGATTTCTTCATTATGCACAGTAAATAATAATGTCTTAAACTATTCTATTTCTTTCTAAATATCTCTAAATAGTATATATATATATATATTTTTTGTATGCATAGCTACCAAACCCTTTCAAATATATTTATGCATTATGCTGAGTGGATTGATCATAAAGAAGCATTTTGATATGGGAAAATAGGTACAATAGAGCAATTATCATAACTCTAGCTAAAGTTCATATTTTTTAGACTAGATTCTTTTTCCTCTTGCTCGTTTCAGAAATACACATTTTAAAAAATTGGTTTCCTTTGGTTTGTTTGTTATTTTATTCCTAATGCTTCTCATCTGCCATCTAGTAAAGGTCATAGAAATATTAATGTACTTCCAAAGCAAGAGGACCAAAAAGCTTTGCTTTCAACATAGCTTAGAGTATGGGGATGCAAATTGCAAAAAATCAGTGGCCTGTATCTTCTCACAGAATTATTTAGTAATGAATATACCAAGTGAAAGAGAAATGTCTGTTGGGTAAACAATACACATAAACAACTTCATGGTAGGAAAATTATATAAGAGGCAGTGATGATCTTAGCCTGAAACCTTGAAAATGACTGGAGAAAATAAGGTGCTTATAGAGAAGTCAGAAACCAAAAGCATTTAATAACTGGAAACTTTGGTTTGTTTTACTGTAGATGGAAGCTTCTCTTATTTGATAAAGTGCAATTAAAACAAGAAAAACATCATGAAAAAGAAGAGAATTTGTGTTGCTCTCAGAAACTGAAACTGCGATTAACTTGGCAAAGTCTGGCAAAGCAGAGGAGAAAAAAAGTTTAATTGGTGTATTCCTCTTTGTCGGTGGCTAAAATCTCCTTGGTTTGGGTCTCAGCATCTCTTAGCCCTTGCTGTCTTTTCTGCCACTCCAGCAATGTGGGGTTTAAGAGGCCTGACTTACACTTTAGAGCAGGACTCTATGTTTTCCCCAGTTTGCAGGAATGCAAAGCAGCCCTGCAAAGTGTTTGTTGAGCCATTCCAGAGGAGATTTCTGCCAAAACACTGACCTAAGTGCTGAGGCAGGATGGCTGCTTATCACCTCCTGCATGCCCAGTTGCACTTAGAGCATGTAACTGCTGGCTTTGCAGTAAGGACGCCCGTTCTCATGCAAGTACCAGTGTGTGACATTTAATGGTGGCAAGTCAAGACTGTGCCTCACATCTTCTCTGAAAAACACCAATTCTGAGAGCAGCCTTAGAAAATAGTCGGTAAAGGCTAAGAAGGGAAATAGGTGCCCAAACCATTCCTCATTTACAAATTGTACTTTCATTGGAGGATTCTCAGAGGAATAGGAAGCCAGCCTAAGTGTAATGGCTTTTGGAACCAGACAAAACCATTGCAACTGCTCTGTGCTCATTCCTTGGTCTAGAAATCAGCATCACTAGTAAGTTTATCACATATAGGCCCTAAAAGTTGAAGGCCTTTAGGCATCCATGTTCCACTGACCAGTAGTTTTGTTTGCCTGCAAGAGCAACTTTGGAGCATCACTAATTCAGCACTGAAGTGACAAATGCTCTTTCTGCTTATACTGCAAGCCTCTGGCAGTATCTGGCTTATACATAGATAATTTGCAGCCATTAAAAAGACAATAATCAGCTTCCATTTTTAGGTAAAAGTCATTGTATGGCCTCTTGTTGTGATCCTGTATGAAACAAATTTGTATATGTAAATTACATGTACACTTATTATCTTAGGATTTAGTCATGAACTCCAACATTCTCAGAATTGGAATAAATTATGAATGTCTGCCAGCTCATTGCTGGCTCTCAGTTTTAGAACAGTATACACCTTGATGAATCCTGTAGTGTATCAATCCTTCTCATTGATATTTATGACCTCTAAAAACCCCATAGAACACTCACTCTACATCACCTAGGCTAGTTAACTGTTTTGTTGCTAGTATGAAATCTAACATTCAAATATTGCAGTTATTCAATAAAGTAAGAATACATTTATTAAATCCATGAATTTTCTTCAAGAACCCTTGAGTGTTCAGTGAGGTTAAAAAAATCAGTATTAGATTTTCTCAAAAACTGTACCAAGTTTCTTACAGGATCTTTTTATTTTTGAAGAAAGAATGTCCAGAGTATTCTGCATGAAGAAAAGATAAAGCTCTCTGCTGAAAAAAAATGGTTACAGCTTTCTGTCATGTTCAGTTCACCAGTGACAGCCAATAAATTCAGGATAAAAAGACTACCTAAGATCAGAAAGAAACCCTGTCCAGTTAACCAGGTGCAGACCTAATTTCCAATTTACCTACATCATGCTCCCAGTCCTCTTAATTTTCATTTGCTACACACACTCCTTTCATATGGGATAAGAGAGACTTGCTTTGTAAAAAAGTAAGAAAATCAAGGAGGAAAAGAGATAGACAAGACCTAAGTGCTCCTATTATTTTTTTATTTGAAATTAAAATATGAGCTAGTTTATTTTCCTGCAGGCTCCAAGTTGCTTGAACTATTTCTCTGCCTAATTCTAGCCCTAACCTGAAGAGCTATTACTGTGAAATCTCATAGAACTTCCCAGGCTCATTCACATTTTTTTTTTCTGACAGCCTTGCATGGAACAATTAAATAATTTGGGTAGGCAGTCACCCCAATCAAAATATTTTCCAGTTAATTAACAGATCAGATATCAGTGAAAAAAAGCATATAATTGTATTAGCCACTATCAGTTTGAAAGAGTAACTATGATAGTATGTACATCTCAAATAATGACACAGGCAGCAGGCTGTAGATCAAATTAATTTACATTTTAAATAATTAAAGAATAAAGGAGGAATGATTGAAATTACTGAGGATTTTGTAGAAGGCAAGCCACAACACAAATGCAAGTGATTAAAAAGAAAAGCTTTAATGACAGTGTCCAATGGCTTCAATGCTATGTAAATCAGGCTGCAGCTTTCCAATGGCTAAAAATTCAGTGCATGGAAGGCAATATATGCCTAAACCAGAAAGCAGATTGGACTTAATTATTCAAATGAAAAATTGAGGTTAATTCTCCTCCCCACAATACACATCAAGCTGCACAACTGCCAGTACATCCTGAAGCTGCTCCTTTTGCCTGAAAGTTGCCTAAATACTGAGGATGTGACCATACACATTTAATTCACATGGTGAATTAAAATATATCAAAAGCCATTTGATGGCACTTGGGTCAAGGAATAGCCAATATCCATACTGTTGACAAGACTCCAAAAAAAAGGCACCACAGCTAAGAGGAAGTGATAATTTCTGTCTATTTTGAAATTTAGGTCTGAGAAATTTTTGGGTATGTTAAGAAGAATGGTGTTCAGCATGGAGCAAAAATATGCTGAACACCAGACTAAAAATCTAATAGTATAGCTAATCCTGCTGTATAGCTAGGAACAGTCTCCAGTGGTGTTTAATTAGATTATATAGACAAAATGGCAGAAATTTTATTCAGAGCTTGCATAGTTACCTGATAATGTGCATACATAAGCCAGATGGAGTTCCAGAAATGAACAGCAATAAAAAACTGTTTCTCCAAGCAGCCTGTCCCCTGAGAATTAGGATATATCCTTGTGAAGAAGAAATATGGATAGAACTCACATCTATGATGGGAATAAGGTGGCCATAAGCCCCAGAAAACAATCATGGCATCATAAAAAAAAATTGTTTTCAAGAGGAGCATCCATATGAACTCCAAATTCACAATGAGACCAATGGTAAAGACAAAGCATTTTGCTCAGGGCCTTGCCAGCTGGATTATGAAAATTCTCCAAGAATTGAGACTCCATAACCTATCTTAGAAAAACCTTTTTAGATGTTTTTTTTTCTGTTAAAATGCTATAGTAGTATAAATAATAGGGTTTTACACAAACAGGGTAAATCTTCTAATGCATATATTTGTGTGTGTGCATTTATGTATAGACATGAACATGTGCATCTCTCATTGTCTAGGTTAAGTGGCTACACACCAAGTGCTTCAAACAGCCCAGCTTCAGGTTTTCACCTTCACCTGCTATTCCTGCCTCTCTTTAGGCACCCTTCCCCACACTCCTTTTGTTTAAATTAGGGATGTGGCTTTCCCTGTGAGAGGAGATTACCTCAAAATTTTACCTTCCGCTACCTTCAAGGCACTTGGGTTCTTTTTCTCTTTTGGTCCCAAGTGACTGCTCATTATAAGAGAATTTACTTATATACTGATTTTTTGCACTGGTCTGAGAGCAATATAGTACTTTACAACCCTAAACCTTTCTTAGAGGCAGTTCTGTAGCATGGATGAGGTTTTTTTCTAGCACAGACACGGTGTCAGTTGACTTGCAACAACTAACCTGCCTCCATATAACACTTGCTGGCAGAGTGCTATGAATTTCCTTTATATCAGCTACTCCACAATCTAATTTACCTTTCAAGAGGGCTAATGAAATGCATTACTACACTCTGTCTGTCTTTAAAAGTAAAAACCCCAACCCACTACCCCAATTCTGCAGCACAGAATAGGAAAGTAAAAGAATCTAATATGACAGTGACAGGCTCCTATCATATTTGTAAAACTTTCCTAGGAAGGAAATCCTGTCAATTTTCAAAAGTTCCTCATCTATCCAGACATTTCATTTAGACCTGTGTTTTTGTGTATAATAAATTGCTTCTAGTTGGCTGAAAATCATTTTTAGTTCTTATCTCTGTGATCGGTTACCCTTGCTGGTCTTTAATGGCCTTCACCTCATTATGCAACTAGTCATTAAAAGCTTAGTATCCAGTACAATGGTAGCTTATGTAAAGTGATCTATGAGAGCTTTATATAGGCTTACCAGCCGCAGCCTTAATTTTACTCATTCGTCTTAATTTTTTGTAATCATTTTTTGTAAAAAGGGTATAATGTCAGGCATGCTTCCCTGCGACTGACAGATCCAATCTAGCAGATAATTACCATAAGGAAATTGATGTTTTAGTGTGCAGGGGAGAATTTAATTTACTCAGACATCCTACAGTACAATGCATTCCAAAAGATATGAGGATTTAAGTTTTTAAGAAATTAAATTTCACTATTTAACATGATTACTTATGTTGAACATCATTAACTAGCTTTTTTTTTAACCGTTTGATATAATTACAAGAGCAGTTATGTGGTCTAAAATCCAAAGTCGTCTTTAAATAAGGGTTAAGGATCCATGAAGTACAGAAAAGAAGGTTGCATTCTTTCTCACTCCCTCTCCAACACCAGCCTTCCAGCAGCAGCATTAAAAAAATCTATAGAGATTAACTGAGCCAATGTATGAACTATAGAGCTTTTTCCAATGATGTTTTAATAGATACTTTATTATCAGCCCATTCCACCTCAACTCCAGCGGTCAGGAAGCTCTTTAGTTCTATTCACAAATACAAATTGCTTATAATGTTTCAAAATGATAGAACATGAAAGAGTTGTGGATATCCCAATTAAAAATGGTGATTAATTTATATTTAATTTGAGGTGTTTGATTACTTTAATTGAAACTCGTGTGGTTTAGAATTAGATTAATTTAATTAATCTCTATTAAACTGTTTGGTCTTCATAAGAAATAATTATTTCTAACATACAACATGTGTACCTTGCAAGCAGAACACACAAAGCACAACCTGGAAGGCCTAAATGGTTGAGTCTTTCAAAAAATAATTATTTTAATCTTGAAAATCCTTCTCATATGAAGTCCAGAAGCTTTGCTTGTTCACTAAACTTCCATATTAGTAATACTTGAACCAGAGATTTAGAGCAATGGAATTTTATAAGCCTGCTCTTTTTTCTTGTTTGTTAAAAGTTTTGCTAAATATTTTAAGACAACTTTTCTGTGTTTCATTTTGTCATGAGGTTGTAGAGTCAGAGAACAAAAAATATAAAACTGTCAAAAGTGTGTGACAAATATTTGTAAGATGCCAGATCTGCCGATAGAATTTGAATAGCATGTGCACAACTGTTGTACAAACAGAGCTAATTCTCATTTAAAATATTCTCTTATGATACTCTTTTCATTCTAGGTTGAAGTGCCCTCTCCAAAGATAGGAAGCTCTTATCACATGATATTCTAGGAATTATGCTGGTCAGAACCTTGACTGACACCCTACTAGGGGCACAGTCAGGACATAGGATCATTCCTTCCTCCTGAAACTGGAGAAAACTCATGGGCTCCTAACTACCCTTGGTCTGACGGCATGGTACAGAGAACTTCTGCTCAGATAGCATTTTTTCTTATTCTTTGTTATTTAAATAAAAGACACTACAGCCAAATAAAGAATTTTTTTAGTATGGATGGACTAAGACCAATTGTTGGCACTTCAGATAATCTACTTGAAAATAAATTCTGTCTTTTCTTGAAACAGCTTTGTCAAATCATACTTTTTGTATTTTCAGAAGAGAAGCTAAGAAACTGCAAATTGAGGGAATCATGTGACTCAGTATTATTTCTAAAATTAAATGTAAAACTGTGCCATTTTTAGTTACAACCAGAGATACGCGATGTAAAATGGTAAGAGCATAATGTCAGTAATTACATCAGTCCTAACTTCAAATTAGTTGTTTTTAGAAAGCACTGTGCCTATAAGAGTGCCCCAGAATGCAGAGAAGAGCCAGTCAATACCACTGGAAGCACAGTGGGTATGATGACTCTGAAGTGACTGCATGTCACTGAAGTCAACATCTCTCCAGGTCATGGCTTACCTGAGGGTGACAAAAAGGAAGCAATAGGGAGCAGCAGTGGCTTATAGCAGACATTGCCCACTGGCATGCTGTCTTGAGCAATTTCTTTTCCAAGAGATTAGATGCACTTACAATGTAAAATATTTTCTCAGTTTTTAACCATGATCAAGCTTCTGCTGGCAAAATCCTTCTACAGAATTTCTTAGAAAATTAAAACAGAAAAACAATAGTTTGAAAACAATTATTTCCTTTTCTGAAGCTTGCCAAAAATTCACCAGCTTATATAAAAATTCATTCCTCTGAAAAAGAAAAGATCTTGCCTGGTAGGTATTTGCCTGAGCTTGGCTTGCCTGTGATTAGGGTGGGGCCTTGGCATCTGAGGAGATAAGGAGCTGGGGAAGCTACATTTATCATCTGTGCCAACACAAGGCCTTCCTCTCATAGGTGTTTATAGTCTTTAAGAAATCACAGCCCTAAAACTTTCAAAATAAGTAGAGGAAAAATTATAAAATTCAATGGGCCCTCGGTCAGTGACCCTGACAGTACTTTCTGAACCATTGCCTACCTATAGCAGTCTAGACAGGAACTCGACTGGTGCATGACAGACACATCCCAGCTGTGCCTGTGCCTAGCACTGCATCTCCTCCCCTCAAAAAACCTGATTCGCAGAAGCTACTTTGCAAACTTGCATATACAGTATCTGTATGGACTACTGTGCACACACAGTCATGCACATTTTTATTTGATGTATGTGTAAACATGTATATAAAAGGATACATAGTGTCAAAAGTATGTACTTTGTACACTACATGTATACAAAAGCCTATAAAGCCACATTTCAGCTGTTTACTGTAGCATGAAAATGCATGGTGCTGTCACGTTCAACCCAGTGGTCTTTGAGCATAGGCAATATTCTGCTCTTTTACAAGAGGCTTTTTATAATGATTTTTACACCATCCCCAGAGCTGTGAAAAAGCAGTGAATTTTTTTTTTTTTTCTATTTTGGGGTGAGGTTTGTTTGGGTGCTTTTTTATACAGAGAAATGTGTTTGCCTTTTCTCTTATTCTCACAAGGTAGGTTTACCTCATAATTCCAAAAAAATGTTGCTTCATGCAGAGGTCAGGCGTGGAAATTTTTACCCTGCAGGGTAAAATTTGCACGAGCCGTTCAGGTGGGTGACTGAGAAAAGTGGGTTAGAATGGAAATTATTGCACGACATTAGCAGAGACACGTAGAGGGGTACACTTCTGTCATAGACTAGTTTATTAATGAGAGTGTGTAGCAGGATATGCTGTATCCTTTTGGCATTTAGTGAAAACCCTAACTTCCATTGAAACATCATTCAAGACCATTTTTTAAACTGGCAGGTGGTCTTGTCATTTTTTTCTTCCTTTTTATTTAATTTTGTTTTTCTTATGAATGAGTAGTTTGATGTCACTATTTTTAGTCAGAGAAGGAAAGATCACATACGCTACACCTGTGCAGAGCTGGGACCAGACCACCAGGGATTTCCCCAGGAGATCTGAGCCTCACCTCTCAGGTCTTTGAAGACCTGAGGTATTTAAAAGACAGGATATAGTTCACAAAACATTCCCACAAAATAAAAACATGTGGTCCGGGATACTCTTTGGCTAGAGTTGCATGTGACTGAGCCTGTCACTGCACACTGTGGGCAGCCATGGACATGTCTGAAAATAGCACTGTTTTGCATGGAAAATGGATTTTAAATGCAGTTTTGGAAATTTCTAGAGGGTTATCTCCCACTCGGTAGAGAAGGGCAGACAGCATCTCATCTTGCTTCTTTATAAGGAGACAACAAATATGGTCTAGGACATGACAGTGCCATGTCACCACCTCTAGGCCAGCACCCGAATGGGCGCTGAGGCCTTCCCTGGGCTCTCCCTCTCTCTCGGGGGGCAGCCATTTTGCAGCGGTGACCAATCCTGAGCTGATAAATCTTTTCCCTCCTCAAGGAGTTGCTGTAAAAAGATGTCAGAGCACTGATGGCTCTTTATGGGCTTCACCCAATTCTGCACCCGCTGGCCAGGGCCCCACTGTAGGCACTCGGGCAGCCCGGCCACCATCGGGCCCTCAGTGACCGTGCCCTGTGGGGCAGCAGGCGAGCCCCGGCTGTCCCTGCTGAGGCGCGGTGACACTGGAAAGCAGCGGGCCACAGGCTCCGTCCTGAGTGGCACAGCTCTCCCAGCAGCTCAAAGGTACGTGCTTTAAATTGTCTTGGTTTGGTGGTTTTAAAAGTACGGGCTTGTGGAAAGCCTGCTTGAAAGTTTCTATTAAGTTAGTCTTAAAAAATATTACCCTGTAACGGTTTCTTCCTTAAGGCTTTCTCCGAGTGAGACTCATTTTGATTCTGGCTTTCTTGTCATTAAGTAAACGAGTTTGATTTAATAATTATGTTTTATTATAGCTGAGGTTGTTTAATATCGTAGAGAGTGGGTTGAGATTTTCTCTTTGGCTGTGAACCGAGTTTTGGCTGTGAACTACTGGAGCCTCCCATAGTAGTCTTGACCAGGAAGTGTCGGGCAGCGCCGCCATTTTCCAGAGGGGCAGCAGTCGCTGGGCCTTGTTCTGTGAACAATTACATATGTGCTTAACTTCATCACTTAAGACTTTCTGTTAGTTGCTTTTCCCAGTAAATGTGTACATAAGAAAGGCTACCAAATGGGTAGATAATCTCTTTTCCAGCTATTTTGATTTTGCTGGAGAGAAAGAGGTCAGGGAGGGAGGCGGCCTCAATGAGGCTACAGAGCGGCCTGAGGGAAGGAAGCTTTCCCGAGTGCTGGGAAAGCTCCAGACTGGGACATATTGCTGCTTTCCTTCATGGCATTATCACCACAGCCAGGCTGACAAGCTTTTCCTTGCCATACTGTCATAGTTGAGATGGAGACAATACAAAGCAACACACTCCATTTTCAGAAGGCTCCAAACCGTTTTTGTTATAGCATGCATGCTTTTCATACATTCTTACAAAACTCATAAGCTTACACTTTACTCATTGGTCAGAAAAGACAAAGTGCTTATTGGAACAGACAGTTGCAGGTTTCTCTTATTTATCCTTCTTTCTTTCTTGGTTTCTATGTTAACGGCTTCGGTAGAAAATTCTTTCAGGGGTAAACATGGATCCTCTTAACAAACTTCTCTCTCTTATCAAACTTCAACTCACAGAAGTTGCTGTAAAACCTCTTCCACACCATACCATTGAAGCAGTAAGGGATGATCAAAGTTTGGAGAAATGCAGGAAATGAGTATGCTGACAGTGAGAGAAAGAGTGCAATTAAAGTAGTCAGCCTTGACAACTTTGAGAAAGAGGGAGATGTGGCTGGAAAATACAATGACATGGGGAAGTGGCAATGAGGGTAAAGTGACTGGTGGCAGCAGGAAGGTAAAAGGAAGGGATGTAGACGTAAATGTGAGTTAATGGGCAGAACCACAAATATCACTTTGTCCAAGAAAAGACGCAAGTGTCTGGGTGTGTAAACAGCTAGGAAAGGATAGGTGTATAGGCATATTATGTAAAAGTTCTTTTCTACTAAAGGCAAAGGCAAACTTCCCATGGCTTTATGAGCAGATGGTCTTGGGTTTCAGAAAACCAAGAAAAATCTATGGAGAAACGTAGCTACTATTGCATTCATTTATAACCAGTGATTACAGAGTCAAGAAAATACTGACCACCTGAAAACCCCCCACACATTATCTAGTGACAGCTCTACTGAAAATGCTGAGAGTGTGTTGTCCATCCCCCCAGTCCTCAAACTAAAAGAGAAAAAGGAATAAGAGAACAGCCCCAACCTGACTAAGCTGTCTGAAATGCTAAGAAGCTAGACACGGGAA
Source organism: Zonotrichia albicollis (assembly GCF_047830755.1). Classification (NCBI taxonomy): domain Eukaryota; kingdom Metazoa; phylum Chordata; class Aves; order Passeriformes; family Passerellidae; genus Zonotrichia; species Zonotrichia albicollis. The sequence goes on from NC_133819.1 coordinate 84,994,957, forward strand.
CTGGTTTGGAGTTTTGGTTTTTGTTTCTGCTTTGGACATTAGCTTCAAGAGGTGGAAGAAAAGGATATCATACATATGAGGACTAAAAGTGGAAGAGAATGCATCTGCTCCAGTGACAACCATACTGTTTGGTGTGCACATCTGGAGTAACTTGCGTGGTTACTGTGTTCTGGACTCTGGAATGAGCAGTATGTTGAGTACTACATTGCTATTTTTAAGTGTTCTTTTATTCTTTTTCATGGAAGTCTACAAGGAGCTGAGCTTTCTTTCAGGTGTGTACTGTAGTTAGGAATAATAAATGTTCAGATAAACGGTGTGACTAATGCATCACTTACTTGGATGTAAGATAGACTTACAATGCTGTGGCCTAAAGCCTGGCCTCTTCTTCCAAAGACATGACTTTAAAATGACAATGAAAAAAAAACTCCTCAAGAAATATCTGTCTTAATTTAGCATTCTTACATGCCATTAAATATTCTGATTTCTTTGTGTTAGAACTTTATTTAATTGTGACGTGGCCAACCAGCAGAAAGGCTGTTCCTGACTTCTGTAGGCTTGGAACAGGACGTTTTGCTGGCAGATAGATGGTGTACTTGAACCATGTCTGCACTGAAAACAGAGCCAAAGGTATAATATCACACTATGATACCAATTGATAAAGAAGACTGCTGAGCTGGTTTCTCACTAAAGTCACAGAATTCAGGCAGTGAAATCCCTGGAGCATTCAGTCTGCTGCAAGCTGTGCAAGTAAGTGAAAAAAGAATCAAACTAGTGGATTTGTAGCTAGAGACTAGAAAGTAGATAGATAACTGCTTAAGTTAGTTATTCCACTGAAAATTTGTTATTTTCAAAGTAAATCCATCCTTGTAACCAAAGAAAGGGAAATATTTTAAAAATTACTGAAATCCTCTTTGCTTTCTATTTCTGCTACTACTTCCCTTTCATATGGCAATTCACTCACGCTTAGATTCACTTTCTTCTGCTTACAGCAGAATTGTGAAATACCAGTGTTTATCTGCTGTAATTTCAAAAAAGGTTCCTGCAAGTGAAGAAATAAAAATGAATCATCATAGTCTTCAGTCTGAAGATGTCTAATAGCATATGAAAATATTTCTGCTGTGAAATTAAGTGGATATTTTAGAGTTTGATAAGAGAAGATCTAGTAGATGTATATTTAGACATTTAATATTTAATAGCCACTGAAATTTCTCTCTGGTTTGGAAGCAGAGGCTCCAAGTTTGGGAGACATCTTTTGACCCACAAGTATTTCCCTAACCCATTAAAAATAGAACATGGAATTAAAACTGATTTATATACAAATTGACCTGTGTCTGACCAGGAAGGGACTTTCTCCAGAGAAGGAGGTTTGAGTTGTAAATCTGGAGGTATTTGAGAACTGTCTGGATGCAATCCTGTAAAATGTGCTGTAGGATGACCCTGCTTGAGGAGGGATGTTGGACAGGATGACTCACTGTGGTTCTTCTCCCTCACCATTCTGTTATTCTGTAAGACCTCACAGATGAAAAACAACTTGCATTCAGAAAAGCCCTATAAGCATTTAGTTACAAGGGAGGTTCCACTCCTTCTGACAAGGTGCTTGTCTCAAATCCCTGATTCACATCTCTGTAGCGTGTTCTTGGGGCAAGGGAAGATGTCTCTTCTTGCAGGAAAAATGCCTCCTGCTCTCCTAGCTGGGTCTGCAGCTGTACTCTCCTCCTTGGCAGTTTTTGCTTACTCCAGACAGACAGCAATTCTTGTGGGACACTGTGTTCTGCACAGACTTCTCTCCATGCATGGTGTAAGGATTCGAATGCCTCAGTCAGAGCAGTGAGCTCAGCTAGGTAACAGGGGGAACATGTCACTGCCTTTGTTCTAAAAATGTAGCTTTCCGTCTGTGTATCCTAATTTTTCATCTTGGGACAGAAGTACTTTCTGGTATCAGGTAGTTTGTAGAGTGATCCTGATTCCTGCTGCATGCTTTCAAGCGGGAACTAGACCATGGATGTAGGATAAATATCCCAGACAGTGACTAATTCTAGTTTGGTACACAAAGAGGAGTAGCACACAGTTTTAAATATCAGTCATTTGTGTCTAGTAATGATCATTTCTAGTTTCAAGATGACTAGCATAAAGGCATCTGTGTTTCATTTTATAGCAAAGAGAATCCAAGGAATATAAAAGGACATGAAAAAAATATGTATTTAGTTATAACTGTGTGCGTTTGCCTGTGAAAAAATTACATATTTATGCCAAGTACAAAAGTCCAGGGCCACCTAACTTCACAGCTGATCTAAACTTCTAAACAGGGCTTCCCATAAAGGTGTTTCAACAAGCATCTTGCCTTACCATGGGATGCAGGAAGGGATCACATGGAATCGAGTTTGCATCCCTGCATACCAGGCTGCCAAAGAAAATCTGCATCTCAACAGTTCCCTTCACATCAGAGGAGTCCTAGGTTAAATTGAAAGCAGTGCAGTAGCTCTGTTGTGCTGAAAGAGGGGCTGTGGCCAGAGATGTGCTTCATAAAGATTCTCCCTACCAGCAGAATCAGAGTCAGGGCCCAGAGCGAGCTGAATGTGCACAGCAGCTGGGACGTGCTGTTCATGACCGCAGCTCCAGCTCTGCCTTGAGCTCAAGCACCCGGTGCCACTGTAACCAAGTCAGCCGCACGTCCCTCGCTGTGGGCTGGATCTGCCCGGAGCCCCGGGGGCAGCAGAGCCGGCCCGCGCTGGAGTCCCTGCTGTAATTGCAGCGCTGCCGGCCTGGAGCTGCCTTGGCTAAGTCAGTCCGTGCTAGAGGGCTCTCTCTCCATATGCAAATGCAAACAGGCCCTGTGGGTTATTACAGGACTCCGTCCTACCAGCAATTCTGACTTAGTGTCAGCTATTGCTCCCAGCCATACTCTCACATGATCTGATAAATAAATATCATTGCAAAATCTCAGCTGTGCTGGAAACATTGCTATGTCCGAGAGAAGTGTACTCTGTGTGTTTTCTTTTTATTATTTTCATTATTATCTCAAGTCCTGTGTGGAAGAAATCTAAAATTTCTGTTTCATCTCTGAGATTTGGCTTTCTTTTTGGTCACTGTGTGTCATTTTGGCAAATGATAGCCAAATAGAGGCTCTTGATGATGAACTTATCCTTCCTAGCTTTAAACACAAGTTTCTTCAAACTGCCTTTTTAAGATCAACTTGACATAAGCTCAGAGCTCATACTGAACAATTTTCTCTCTGTTGAAGAAGAGAAAATTAATGAGGAAAGGCATAGCTAAAAGGCTCACTGGAACCCTAGCAAAATTTATCGGAGCCCTATCTAAATTTTAATAGCAGAAATCATTAAAAATTCTTCTACTTATTGAGAGTCTCACTACTTCCTTTTTTCAAACAGGCTGATATATTTCTGGAAAAATCTTTCCCACCATATTTTTCACATATACTTCCTATTCCAAACTGAAAAGAATGTGGCACAGATTTCTTCTTGATAAGTGTGTGCACAGGCAAGTTCCTTAGCCTCCCTTTTCAGGGAAATCTCTGCCTTTGTTTAAAAGCACATGTTCTCTGAGCAGATAGTCATTTACATTTCTGGGATGCCATCTGCACATTATCTTGTAATTCTAGGATGGGATGCAGTACACTTAAGTGTTGGTGTTAAACTTTCAAACTTTAACTTACAAGAGTGTCAGGCTGTTCTGTCAGTGAAAATTTGAGATTTTTCAACTTACAGGAACTGACTGAACTGCATTTTGTCCTAGGGATTTGTAATCAGTTTGATTTTCTTTGATCATGCAGATAAGTATTAATGATAACCAGAAGTAGAATCAACAAAGAAGTAGATTCATATCTATTCATAGAGCACTTGATCTGAAACTGGCAGATTCAAACCTTGTGGACTTATATTTCATCCTTAGTTTCTTGTCACTCTGTATTTTTGATAGCAGGGCAATGAGAAACTCTGCCTCAGGACACTTACCTACTTCTTCAAAGCAGCTGGATAAAGTAGTTTCACAGCACATGATTTGGGAAGAGGTGAAGGGACAAAGAATGGAACCTCATCAATTGAGAATTTGATTTATTTTATTGACAGAAGGCTTTGCTATTGTTATACATATATATATGTATTATATATATATAAATATGTGTATATATGCAATTTCACAACACTTTGGACAATAATATTTGCTTTAACGTATTTTAAAATGTGAGTTAGTTCAGAGGAGATTTCTGTTTATTAAATGAAATAATATTTCCCTTTTCTGTGTGCTTTAGCATTCACCCTTTCCATCATAGAAACAGTTTTCTGTGTTGTGATTCTTCTATTGCTATGAGAATTGAGAGAATTCTTACCATAAAACAGAGGTTTCCCAGCAAGATCACATTCTAGAATTAGGCATGCTTATAGAGTGAGTGTCTTTTAGTGGTCTGATGATCATTACTGCTGCAATGGAGCAAATTACTATAGAGGAAATTACTATATTCCTCACTCAAAATATTCCTACAAAGTCAAGCATGACCATCAACGGTACATTTATTCGTGAAAAGAAGCCTAAAAAATGTAGGTGTTCCTCTTACATCAGCTTATATCCTGTTGACAACTCAAATGACACTAGGCTCACTTATTAGTTTCTAGTGGTTTAACTGACAACTTTTGGTCTCATAAAATGTACTATAAATACTATCTGCAGCACAGCCTTGCTGTTCAGTGGTACACCAAGTGTTCAGATGGCTGAGAATGCTGTTTCCCAATGGGAAATGTGGCATTTGGCAATCGTTTATTCTGATTTCCTCTGAGGATATGAAGGAAAGATTTTACCAAAGTAATCCCTGAGTAAAAAGCAAACAACAAAATGTTTAATGCCAAAGCACTGGACTATAGAATGAATGCTAAAGTGCAGACTTTATTATATCTTTAAAGTAGATATACTTTTACCTCTATAGGGAAATATGTTTGTGCTTTCCACACATGAGCTTGTGGGAAAATTGCATGGGATTGATTTCACGAGTTTGGAAATGAGCCCTGGTGTTGAGAACAACTTCACAGCCCCATCTCTGAACTCACTTGGCAGCATGGATATCTTTCTCCCAGTGAAGTCACTCCTGCCAGTGGTTACAACACAAAGAGGGTTTGGCTCATAGAGGACAAATTGTGATATAATGAAGTCCCACCATAGGGTGAAAAAAAACTGGATTTGTTTTCATCTGGAACAGGACAGTTTGTAGAGAAGGAGGAAAAATCCAGCCCAAGCACTTATTGCTTTTAGTTCCTGTGGAGTGATGCTGCCCCTATCTTGTCAGGAAAATCAGGGAAATGATGAGAGACTGTGAAGCGCAGGTTTAGCCAATGCAAGATTAACACATTTGCGGAACTTAAATCTCATTTTTCTAGTACCTTAGTTTACCGTGTTCCTCATTGCAGTGAGTTCATAGTCAATCTTCCTTTATTCTTGGCTTCCTCCTTAAGAACATGAGGGTTATGGGGCTGTACTCCTACACCACCTTAGGCAGCAGGCAAACTGGTTTGTGACTTTCAGCTAAAGTGATGTGTTGTAGAGATCAAAATATAGAAGTTTCTAACAGACATTTTAGGGAATTTATACCTTTAAGTAGAAAAGAGTTAGTACTGAGAGAAAACAGAAGTTGACCTGTGCCTCAACTATTGGCAGAGGGTAGGTGACAAGGAAACCTGTGCTTATTGCCAGGCTGCCAAGAAATGTCACCCAGAGGCAGCCACTGAGTACACTGACTCTTTGTCAGCTAGGAGTGTAAAGGATGTTGGAAGAGAGGAAGAGGAGGGGAGAGTGACAGAGAGACACATGGGAAGGTCAAGGTGGCATAGAAGGGGGTTGGTTTTGAAGGAGTGGAACATTTGAAGAATGGGAAATTTTATTCCAGAAGAAATAATGCTTCATGTTCAAAGAATTATTGATTTTTTTAATATATATTCTACATTCTGTTTCTATTTCACAGTTTTTTTTTTCCCTCCCCACACTCATTAACAAGGCTTGTGACAACATGGAGTTAGCAGTTTGGGTGGGCTGTACATTTGCCTCTGGAAGATTTTAGCCATCACTTAGAAGAATATGTTAAAACTCTCAAGAGAAGATGCAGATGCAATGCACTGAAACAGTTAATGCTGATCTCAGAATAAGACATGAGACCTCAACCCCTTTTTTTCAGTCTCAGAATAATAGCCTCCCTGCTGAAGCAAACAGAAAATGTGTTGCCTGTGCAGATAAGAGAACCTAGAGTACCTTGAAACTGTGATTCAGCACACTTGAAGTTACTACTGTTTTACAAGAAGCTGCTGACTCATTTACTAACTGCATGCAAAACAATCTAGAAGTGCCACTCTTTTTCTCCAGCAAAAATTTATACATTACTATCAGTAGCAATCACAGTTCACAGAAGGGATCAGGGTGGAATGGATTGTTGGTTCATCTACTCCAACCTCCCTGCCCAAGCAAGGTCATCCCAGAGCACATGGCATAGGATTGCCATCACAGTCATGAGCAAAGGATGGCCAGAAATAAATGGCTTTTGGGAAGGCAAATGGTTCCCCACTTGCCAAAGCTGATCAGCCCATGTTGGGAATTATCAACAACTTTCAGGGACAAATCTGAGCACTGGTCACAAGAGACGTGCTTGTTTGCTCTCTTGTGGCATGATGAGGTAGGAAAGGGATTGATCAAACTTTGAATGTTGTCAAAGGAACTGATAGAGACAGTGAGAAGGCAGTCAGAAACAGGTACAAAGTTATTCTTTCTGCTCTTTCTTGCTTTTTAAGGCAAGGTGAGGTGAACGACCAGATTCTTCTTCCTTTTTGATTTCTTCACAGCAGCAAGGACATAAAGACTGTCTCTGCAAAGAATTTGGTAAATGTCTATAACAATTTATTTGGTAAGGTTTTTATTGTAAGGCTTTTTCATTAAAAATAACATGCTAACTGAAAGTTAATTTTGTTCAGATTTCCTAACAGCAAATGCCCTAAAAATCTAAGAAATGCCAGTTGAGCAGTCATTAGTGCCTGGATTGTCAATCCCAGACGATGTAGCATTCAGCACTGCTCTCTGATTTTATCCAGGAGAAGTGATATTGCCCCCATGCAGCAAATGACCACCCATACTGCAAACCTTCAGTTCCTTCCACACACCTCCAAATTGACTCCAGCTCCAGTAATGTGAGATGTCATATAGAAAAATACTGCACTGAGTGAACACACAATGTTCCTAGAAGTTTTGGGCTGCATTCAAGTTAAAAAGCAGTGCTGGGGAGTCCTCTATCATCTGTGCCTTTCTTCCTGATTTCACACCTCCTCACATATTAAATAACTTTTCAGTCATTTTAAAGTCCTCATGCAGTCTACCTGTCTTTTACTAGGGAATTTATTTAAGTGGATGCCAAAGCAGCACCATAGCAAAGACCCAGATCTAACTAGTATAGATATAACCTTCTCAAATCTCTCCAAATGGAAACAGATGGTGAAACTATCCCATGTTCTTTCTTCAAGAGTTTGATAAAATCACTTCTCTTCTTGTAAGTTAAACCATGGTAAGGCAAGTATGGAAACCATGAGCAATGATCAATTAGTAAATGTAATTCTCATTCTTTCTCTAGATCACACACAGGGAAACTATCTCCTCAGCAGACCTGGGCAATGGATTCAAAGTGCTTGCTCTGCATCTCTCAGGGTAAGATCTAAACTTGCATTTTCTGTATTTTAGCTGAGCAATTTATTTAATTTATTCAATGTGTAAAATGAGCCTACTACTGCCATTTGTACTTTTGCATAGGACTGGCTATATTAAAAGTTGCTGACATAAAGTAATATGAATCCCACCATGGACTGACAGGAATGAAGTGCATAGTTGCTCAGAGGGACCTGGAGTCTAGCAATTGTAAGATGTGCCTGGAAAAAGCAAAAGTATCAGTAGGGCTAGAGTTTGGTTTTGAGTGGAAAGGATACCAGTAGCACATACATGCTGGAATTGTGTGCCCTGGTGCCTCTTGTGAATCTAGCCCAAAGCTTTCCTGTGCTGCCCTGCCAAAGTGCCTCAAGTCAGTCCAGCTGGCAGATGAGAAGCTAGGCCACATCTTATGCTTTTTCTTACAGTTCCCTGAAGGGTTAATTAGTATATAGCAATAAAAATAATTACGTGTTGTTTTTACAGGGCTTATCATCAATAGTGCCTAACCTTAGTTTTAGAGAAACTAAGACAAAAAAAGCAGTTATTTGCCCAAATTCACACATCTAGTGAGGCTTAACACTAAAGGCAGCTTAGTTTTGTGTATTGACTTTTCTTTGCACATGCCCCCAAAGTCTGACTTTGCAACTGAAGAATTAAAATTAGCCTGCATTGCACATTTCTGAAGACTTGTATAGCTAGAAATTTGAAATACCGCAAAATATTGCATGAAAAAATATCTCCATTGAAAGTGTAAGAAACTTGAACAGCCTTCTCCTTCATTGGAGAAGGGTTTTAATCCAAGAAAAAAAAACATACTCTCCCATGAGTGTGTATAGGATAAATAATTGTAGTGTAACCTTATGACACTACAGAGCTGCATGACTACAGGAAATACACAGGCACAGGACAGGCTCCACTGGAAGAGTTTCAGAGTCGAGTATTTGGTAATACAGAGACAGCAGTGCACTCAGTCCCTTCTGCATTTGGTTTTCGTGGGGTTTACAAGAGACAAGACAACAGGGAATCATAGCCCTCCTCTCCATACTCAGGAGAAAGACAAAAATATGAATCTTGTTGAAATCTATAGCATAGTGATAATATCTGGGCTTTTTTTCAGGAGGGGAGTAAGATTGATTTGTAGGTACATCCATGTCCTCTTGCCATAATTTATTTTGAGAAAAATTATTAAGTACTGATTTTCAAATCTGACCTGTAGCTAATTCCTTAGGTGTATGGCTATAATGGAATTTATTGGGTCATGCCCTTGGTCGTCTCTTCTTCTGGACAATTTATTTATTTATAATGTTCTTTGCCCATCATGCAGCATTTCAGTTATATCCCTTTCAATATGTGAGTCTGTTGAGGTTCTTGCAGTGCTTCTAATTCTGCTAGCTGCCAGAAACAGCTCTGAACATCAGCTAAAGCCTGAGGTTTTTTAATTTTTTTTTCTTGTGTATCTGTGCCTTGAAAATTGTTAGTTACAGCTGCACAACTTCTGAACTTTGTTTTTATCACCTAAAGAACTAACGATAGGGTGTATTTTCCCCTCTAGTGATCTGCTACCTGGCCTTTTAATTTTTCATCCCTTTTCATCCCTTCTGCTTCCTCCTACAGATGCTTCCTCCCCACCTCTCTGGTCTATAATTTCCCATTATGCCTTGTAGCATTCAGTCCACTGCAGGAGGTATTAAATCTACTGTAGAAACAGGAAAAGTCGCTACCAGCTTCCCAGCTGTGGAGGATCCCCACAAGGAGGGGAATTCTCTGAGTGAAAAATGGGAGAGAGTGTTCTTGTGGCTCCACCTGTGCTGCACAAGCAGAATCAAAGGATTGATGGAGAACCCAAGCAATTGTTATCTTGTTGGAGGAATATCTGTTTGAAGGATGTGATGGTAACTCAGAACGTCACTTTGGCTGATGGCTCACTGTTGCTTTTTGATTTCCTTACTGTTTCACATTGTCTCTGTGTGACACTTAGGTAAAAAAATAGGTGTCTGCAAAGAGTTTTCAGAGCAACAGTATAGGGGGTGCTTGTTTCCTGGAGATTAGTTTATACTTGGTGTGACTCAACCCTGATAAGATCAGCTTATAAGAGGATAGCTGATCATGATTTCTGATTAGATTTATTTTTCTTTTTATTTCTTTAAAAAGTTTGTTTTTGACCCAGAGTGATATTTTATAGCTTGCATTCATTCCCTAAAGAAGCCAGAATGTTTTTGCAGTCAATAGTGGAAGGATTGGATTTAGAAGGATGAGCTTTCATGACCTATGTATTAGCTCACCTTGCCACATAGCTCACTGAGGTGAGGCTGCCAAGGGGTTCATTCTCATACCCAGAGTGTATCTGTGCTCCAGAGAAAGTCTGTGCCTGAATGCCTCTGGCCTGCAGGACACTCTATATACAGGCTTTTGCTTTCAGGAAAAAGAGTTGAATTCAGAGGCAAAGGCATAGTCTCAAGCTACATAGGGCCAGTGGTTGGGTACTCTCAGAATCCAAGCCCAAGGCTCCTTATTCCTTGGTGTCACCTCACATAAGTGTGTATGGATGAAGCAGGGGGCTTAAAGATCCATGTGCAATGCAGAGAGGAAGACTTAGGTGGGAAAAGACTCAGCCAAGTTAATACAGAACTCTGTTTCAATGACAGCATTTTTGAGCTGACAAAGCCATCACTGCCAAAAATACCAATACTGCCATATTAGTTAAGGGTGACAAACTAACTCCAGCACTGCCACATACACCTGCAAGGCGTTGCAAGCAGCCATTGCAATCCTTTTTTGACAACATATGTGATATATAAGACAGGCAGTTTAGGAGTAGTGTCTGTTAGCCAAGGCTGTTTCCAGGGCAGCTGGAGGATTTACAAAATGAAAAAAAATAATTTGGGGGAAAGTAGTTTTAAAAAAGGAAAAAGAATGTGGATTCCTGTTGCTGAAATTTTAAGAATTATAATTATTTATGTGCAAATTGTTCATTTCTGGTGAATATTTAGTGCATGGAGTAGGTGAGAGAGAATGGCTAAAAAGGAAACACAAGACAGATGAAAAATTTCAAATTTTGAGATCTGTTATTAAAAGCTTTTACTTTGTGGTGGGGCTTTTTTTTTTTGGCTGGTTGTTTTGGATTTTTATGTCAGTTCCTCAGAAGGAAAACAGTTTCTCAGTAAAGTCTGAAGTTGAGTGGTACAGTGAGAATTGGTATGAATTCTATGACACCTACAGTAATTGATGTTAAATATCAAATTTAGAGTAATATGTAGTTTTTGTTACAACTACCATTTCCCTATAGAGATAGTAAAAAATTGTGTCCATAATTAAAAGACAAGTCAGAGATATGTAATAGTTCAAGTTTACAGGTTTACAGTACATGATGGTATATTCCAAAGTATTTCTACTAAAACTGTTGATGTTTAGGAAGAGAAACTTTTTTTGAGGCAAGTCTGAATGTACTCCCTTCCAAGCAGGATGCAATTCTCAGTGTTCTCTTCTCCCACCTTCTGCCCACACAGATTATGTGAGAAATGTTTCAGCGCCTTACTATATATAGTCAAGGCTTCTTACTCTCCTGCAGAGGTCAGTGGGAGGTGCTGAAACCGAGATGTGGGAGGAAATGAGCCACGTGGGAGTGAGCTGGTGCGTCCTGAACCTGGGAGGCACAGGGAAGAGATGGGTCAGCTTCGTCTGTCACATCCAGCAAACGGCTCAGTGGGGGTGCAAGGGAAAGAGTTGGTGCAAAAATAAGTGTTGTTAATAATTGTGTGGAGGTGGAGTGGGGCTTTTGCTTTAAATGAGATGTTTGAGCTGTCTAATGAAGCGGAGGGGAAAGGTGGGACTGAAAGATGCCAGTTAGAGGAAACTGTGAATATGTTTGCAGCTCCCCTTTGTGAGCTGGCAGAGTGTGTACTGGGACAATCTCCAAATAGGTTGGGCAGAAATGATGTAGGAAGAGTCATGTATTCCAGTGATTTATGATAGGAAATTTCCCATGGCTGAAATACTTGTCATTACTGGATTTGTCTTTCTCTTGTAGTAGGTATTATTGTTACAACATATAGTTGACCAGACAGTATTCCTCAACTTTCAGAACTTTCCTACCCTCTAGTTGAAATCTGGTAATGAAGAAAAACAAAAATTTCAAGTGACTTTCTTAACAGTTTGGTGGATTATTTTTCTGGTTTTGGGGGGGTTTGGTTTTGGTTTGGTTTTTTGGGCTTTTTTGGGGAGAGGTTTTTGGAAGTTTTTTTTTTTTTGTTTGATTTGGTTTTTTTAACAAAGTAATTTTTTTTAATTGGAAGTGTCTATCTGCACTAATGATTGACTCTTACTTGCACTGAGATCTAGCTTGAACATCTGAGTTCTCTACAAACCAGCGCAAAAAAGGAGAGCCTGCTCTAAGTATCTTTCAACCTTGAAAATTCAGGGACAAACTTTCTACTTTGGACGGAAATGAGTGGTGTGTTAATATTTTTTGGATAGGCAGTTTTAATTAAAGGCATATTACACAGCGAAATTGCAGGGGAAATCTCACACAGCTTTGAATGGGACCTGCAAGTTACTCTCCCTTTAATGATATGTTAAGTCTGATGGCTAACCCTGACGCTGAACAAAGATTAGAGCAGTTTCTATGTAACTTGACATGCATTTTTCAAATTTTTTTTTCCTCAGGCAAAGATTCTTTCTGCAAGGAAGGAATATTCATCACCTAATTTTACAATTGGAAAATGCTTTTGCTCACAGAAGTAGACATAAGTGAGGAATTGGACACAAGTTCTCTTGTGTGGAAGACCTTCTTTTGCTGGTTTTAGAATTCAATGAATGTTTGTGAGTTTGTATATGAACCAAGCTCCACTGGGTTGGGCAGTACCCATTTCCAGCTCAAGGAAACTTACTCACCTTTAGGATAGCAAATGAGCAAAGTTTACATTTGTTTATATTTCAATGGTATAATCGTTGGATAGCTTTTTCTTTCAAACCCAGTGAAATGAAGAAGGAGATGGTTTGGACAAAACGCTATGTTTCAGAATTAGAAAGCAAAAGAGTGGAGTAGAAAAGAGGAACTATTTTATTAGGCTGCAACTCATGTTCTTTATTTGGCATCTATTTCATTATCTCCTATTTCCTGATGATAACATCATGTCCTCTCTTTTCCTGTTACCCAAGCACTTTACAGAAGATGTGTTGCATGCCTGTTGGCAGTCATGGACAATTTGACATTCACAGTTTATTACATGACTTGACATCAGTTGTTTTTCAAAATACTCCCTCCCTCATCAGTGGAATACATCTCCTCCTTTCCATTGCTGTCTCACACACTGGAGACCAGCAGATGTTACCTGCAATGAATTTTAAGGCCATGGATCCATTTGTGTGTATCTGGACTGAGCTACCATTCTTGGATATTACCCTTTTTGAAGTCAGGGGTGCTCTGGGTGGTCCTGGGGACATGGGAAAAGCTTTGACTATGACTATAAAAAACTATAACTATAACTATAGTTTAGTTGACTATAAAAATGACTATAAAAAACTATGAAACAACTCTGTTTCAGTTTTTTCCCAGGGTGAGTTTTAAACAGCAGATTTAGAAGAGCTATAAGGTCTCCTGTAATCATGGTGAGTGTCTCGCTGCTTTGTGAGCAGTCTAAACATGTTCTTTGTGTGAGACCAAGAGACAGGTTCCCTGGCTCATGTCAGGTGTGTTTCCATATATAAATATAAAGCCAAGCTGACATCTGCTCTTAAACTTGCTGAGAAAGGTTCCTCTTCACCCTGGAGACTCAATTACCTTCCAAGCATGGTTCCCCCCACTGCCATACAGCACGCAGCTCCCTCTATACAGGAGGCTTGGATCTTGGAAATGTCACCATCTCTGACCTGCTCTGACGCTCCTCTCCCATCTGGTGCTTGGTCACGGTGTCTATCCTGGGCCCTCAGCTAGAGACAAAGATATGCTTTTGCAAGGCAATACACCCACTCTCCTTCTCCACAGCCCTCTGTTCCACTGCTGGGAAAACCTGCTCTCCTCAGAGTGTCTGCCAGCACTGCTGCCTTGGCTTGACCCAGCCTTACCCTGAATCTCAGCCTTTTGGTTTCAAATGTGTGGGTTGTAGCTGTATGGATCCCCAGCACAGAGACTTCTTTACAGCTTTCTCATAGGTACCAACCTGATGGAATCATCACTTCTGAAGTGAAGGGAAGGACCTCCAAAATTATTATCTGAATCTATCCCTCCCCCATCTTTTTTTTTAGTCACCCAGCAGACACTCAGTATCTCATCCTCCCATCTCAACTGGTCATCTTTGGGGTAAGAGAGAAGACACATGTAAGTACCTCACCAATGGGAACAATCAATGACTTCTTTTCAATAATTAGTGGGTTTGGGTCAATGCAGGTCCACAGTCAATGTCAACATTTTCTGTCTGATTAAAGTTTTCTGAGTTCACTGATGCATTTTCTTCTCAGGTTTGACAGTTCATTCTGTGGGGACTCCAGTGCAGACTGTGAAATAGTTAGATTTTCTTTCCCACTTCCACTCTTACCTTATGTCCAGGCATTTTTTCCTCTATTTTTCATTATTTGTTCTACAATGAATATACTGAATTGGGATTGTTGCACATTTGTTCTTTGTTGACATCCATTTGCCCTTTTACCAATGCTTTTTGGTTTTGTCTGGGCTGAGCTAGTGACTTTTAGAGCTCTTTTAGCTATTTCTTGACCCATAAACATGAAATTGTTACCTGGACTTCCTGCAGAGTAAAGCTTGTTTTTTCTCTGACTTTATTTTAAGAAAAGTCTTGTTGGTGCATCCAACAATGCTGAGTAGAGATCCATGTGGGTGCCCAGGCAGCTAACAGAAGAACCTAGTCTGCTTTTTTAACTTTGGGTTTCAGGTTAGGATCACAAACCAAAAATCCTGAATTTCTCAGATGTCTGATTCTGCCAGTGGTCAAACACAGTTACAGGATATCCTGCTTTTCAGCCACCAATCCTAGCAGCACTCACTGCAAAGCTGCTATGGCAGTTATTTAACTTCCAGTAGTCCCTGAGCTGCTCAAGACCACACTTTGTGTAAAAGTGTTTTAAATATTTCATATGTGGATATTAGTTATTACTATGCTGAGCAAGAAGCTGATGTACCCATAGCCAGAGAAAAACTATATTTCATCTGTAATGTATAGAGTATCTATTAATCAGCAATGGTTCCTGAATTGATAGCATGCAGAAGTTAAATATAACCTCATATACATTATTCTACTAAATTCTTTAAATTCTCCTTCTTTTAAGTTACTTTTAGGGAGAAGCTGAGTTACACACTTGATAGAGAAAGTCCATGCTTTTTTTTGTTTATGCAGATAGTAAGACATGCCTTGTCCCTTATGTTTCTTATCAAAGGGAGTGAGTAGATCTGAGAAACACTTGGGTGGGAATGCGGAGAATGAGTTAGGATCTTGATTGTTTTTTCAAGCAGAATCCCAGGGGAAAAAATTTTTTTCCATAGATGACATCACATAACAGTATCATATCACTTGGCTGTTGAGCTACAAAACCACTCAAAATGCCTTCCAGGGCTATGGTTTTTTGTAATTAAGCACCATATTCAACATTAAGAAACAGTTTTCCTACCTTATGATTGAAAAATTTGCAGGATTCCACTGATAATCTTTCTGCACATGACATTTGCAGTGGTTCAAGGCATGGGGCCTTAACTGAGGGACACTAATGTCAAGAAGATGTGGATGATAGAAATATCCTTTCAACTACATCCATCCCTTGCAACCTTTCAGCTTTCATTTGTGAATCCACTGTTGGTTCCTAAGGCAGCAAGTGTGAGTTTAGGATGATCTGGTCTAAGAGCAGAGACTGCAGAACAGGAAATTTCTGTCCACTGGAGCTTTCTATCTCATCTGGAACATCTAGTGCTTCAGTGGGTGGGAAATACTATGGCAATAAGGAGGCAGAGGAGAAGGTCTCTAGCTGCCTACGCTTTTCCCCATAAAAGTACACCAGCCTAGTACAATGATGGGAACAGGGGAGACCTGAATAAAAGAACCACTCTTAGACCTTTTGAACTGCAGAAGCATGGATCTTTGGCTAGGACACCTATTGTATTGAACAGTGAGCAGCTGCTGCCGATATGCAATTGAGACCTGAGGTCTATTTAGAGAAATAATTGCTTTAGTTTCCAAGATGCTTCTGGAAATGGGATCTAAATTTCTTATTATAATCTTACCTGGCAAAATACAGTATGTTCTAAACAATAATTAAAATTCTCAAATGAAAAATTCTCAAAGAAATCAGTCTTTCAGGTTTGCAATGGCAAAAAGTAGGAACAAACAATCCTCTTGTAAAAAGGAGAATATTATTTTTGTCCTGTTCTCTCATCAAAGTGAGGAATGAAACACCTGCGCTCATCCTTTCTGGAGTAGTTCTTGGGACTATATTTTTCACTGGGAGTATCTTTCCTTCGAAATAAAAATGTCAAAACCAAAGAGAAATAATTTGGATACCTTTGTTTTTCCAGTCCACCCCACAGGATATGATACAGAATGCTGTATTGTTTACATTTCTCCAGATTAACTATTTCATTTTGGTAATTCTTTTTTAAGTTGTTCCTTCTTAAATTATTTTAAAGGGATAGTGCTTCTCAAATGCATCTGAAATTACATGAAGTTTTTTAAACTGTGGGCTGCTAGCAGTTTCTTGCATCTTGCTGTTAAAGGCCCATGGTCCTTTCTTATGCTGATGATCTTAATAATACTTTTTCAGAATGGCAGAACTGAGAGTGCACACAGTGAGGGAACAAGGTAGGGCCCTAAATGCACAAAATAATCCTTCATATGAGTATAATCTTCTAGTCACTTCCTAAATACTATCTAGTACTGGGAATCAGGACATTGGTTAAGAAGTTGTAAATTCTGAGAATTCATCTCCTGCATTTTATAGTTAAGAATTTCTTCCTTTTTTTCTTGTATTTCACAACAAAAATTTCAAACACTTGCCATCTCCCTTTTAAGTGTGGCAGCAGGACTAATAATCTTTTCTAAGATTCAGCTGAAAACAAACTTTCCTTACACAGCATCCAAGTTTTCAACCAAACATAGATGCTATTACTTGTATATTAAATAAAAATAGATGGCATAGCATTTTAGGACTTCACATTTTACCTTTTTATTTCCTTTTTCCCATCCTGTTCCTACTAGCCCAGATGGTTCAGAACTGAGAACTGCAGGATTAAACCTTCAACAAATTTTTTTTTTTCAGAATTTTTACTTTGTTTGCACCTATGTCCTTATAAGTCTTTGTTTTTAAATGAAAATTCCACAGTGACTTCCTAGCAATTCTCTCTTACTCTGAGTATTCACTCAACTTTTTCCAGAAGCATGGATCACTCATTGGTCTCATGGTTCTCTGCTGAAATGAAAGCCTCATGCGTGACTTTTTAAAAAACAGTAGCTTTGATGAGTGAGATAATAAATGTTCAGCCTTTATCTCTTTATCCTCTGGCTGATGCCATGCAAAGATGTGAATATCAAGGAAGAGAGCCAGCTGGGTTTCTGCCCCATACCATAATCGTTCCCTTTGCTATTTATCACACCAAGCACCACAGTACCCTCTTCCTCTGTGAGGAGCCTCCTGATGTGCTGCCAGCTGAATTCTGCTGCTGGCAAGGGGCTTTTGGGGACCACTGTACCATTCATACTCAAAAAATAGCCTCCCACTGCAACACATCTTGTTTCCGTGACACTGTCTTGGGGAAGGACAGTGTCAATTCCCTTTTTGGAATATGGTATCAATGTTCAGTGTCCATGGAGCTTGCCTGTGTTATATCACAAAGCATAATTAAATTATTGGAGAAAGAAAGGGAAACATAAAGAATAATTGATTGCACATTTCTGTGGGCCATCTATTTTCTTTGGAAGGAAAAGAAAAATATCTATTTTTGAGGGAGAATTTCTTTTCATGCCTTACCTGTTTTCCACTAGTGTACACAGATAAGACAGATGGCTCACTGTCCATTTTAAAAATTCCTTTTGTGAATGAAGCTAGACTTCCCAACAACTGAAGAAGTCCAACCCTAGTTAGGATTTTCCTACTGTACCCAGGTCTCCTTTGCCTGAAGGAGCTGAAAAGAATAAATGTGCAGACAAATACATGTGTAGGTTTCCCTTAACAGCAAAAATTAAAGGGAAACACGGTCTTAAACTAGGCACAGGAACATAATTTACCGTCTCTCTGATCCCTACCTAGGTTGAAAATCTGTTCATTTCCCAGGCATTGAACCTGTTCTCTAATTATTTTTTATTTCCCACACCAATTTTTCCTATCTCAGCCTGTTGGAGTGCATTTCAGGGGTGCCTGCAGGTTTGACAAGTTACATCAGCCAGCAGTGAGAAGTGTGGGTGATCAGCATCTCATAATTTTGGACCCTTCTAGCAAGACTTTATTGGCTGGAGTCAGGGAGCAGGGGCAAAGCACTTTGCCCACAGCCGGACTCAGAGTTCTCTCTGCTTTGAACGAGGCAGAGAGGAGCTGACAGGAGGCAGAAAGCCATAAATCCACGCTGTGCTTCACAACCTCAGCAGAAAAATTACACCAGTTTATTTGTGAGTTAAAAAGGAAGACTCAAGAGCAGTTAATGTGTAACCAAGCTGATCTATAATTACCCCAAGAATGCATTTGAAAGCATTTTTAGTGATATAAAATGTAATACCAGTATTACATAAGCACAGCAACAATCATACTGTGTCTAAATGGTTGCATACTGCCTCTTTTGACAGCTGGGGTAGAAAATGGATCACTGGATGGTCATGAAATGAATACTTTCCCTAATCAGAATGGAGAGCTTTATTACCCTTATAATTACTTGTTTAGCAGTCACTTATTAATTTTTTTTTAATCCATGAGTAATAAAATGGGCCTGTTTATTAAATAACATTTTAATTGAGAATCATTTTTAACATGGTGCCAAGCTCTTAATGTTTTCTCCTGTGCAATTACTTAGATAAATGCTTGTATTTCTGATAACTCCATTAACTCCATAAGACAAAGAAAGACTTCCCTGGTATAAAGCCCATATAACAGGCTCCCAATGCCTTAGTTCTCTCAAACAGCTATTTTTTAACATATTCCTATAGAATATTGCTTATTTTACTAAACCATTTTCACAGACTCCTGATAGATACTGTGTATTTACAGCTCATTTGAATTCAAATTTAATATTTTTGCTCAGCTAAATTTATTATTGACTGCACTGGAAAGCTTGCATTTAAACATTTTTTTAAAAATTTCACATTTTCATTAAAACACACCTCAGAGGCAATGTTGACAAATTGTTTTGCAAATGTCTGCATACTATTTGGCCATGCATAAAACTTGTTTAAAACATTATGAATGTTGATATAATGTTGAGTAAACGTTTTAAATGTTGATTTCTAAATAGTAATGATCACTCTGAGGAAATGCAAAGGTTTTTCTTTTGTCTCTACAATAAAATCTGGACTTCAGGGGCAGGGGACATTGTTTGATTTTTTTCTCTTTGCTTCAGTTTTTTAAAGTAGGATCAGCATAATCAGGGTGCCTCCTTGTTTACACAGACATACTAGCACAGTTTCTCGTTTTGTCTTGAGACCGAAACCCTCACTCTGGTCAAAAAGAAAGATGTCTGTCCTTTCACTAAGACGGAACATGAGTAAATCAAAGACCCTGTGTTTGTGGAAGTAAAGCCCTCTTTGGCCATGCGGGCACTTAGTTTTGGTATAGGTATTGGCCTAATGAAGTACACATTCAGGTAATAGCACAGGACCTACAGATTCCCTGCCCAGTGCCAGCTGATTTTAGTGAGCCTCTGCAGATTTCTGCTCACCAACATTTTCACTCTTATTCTGTAAATACATATTTTCTGGATTTCCTATTTTGTCCCTAACATTTCTGTACAGGTTAGAGGTTAAAATTGGCCATCCTACATAGCAATACAAATTGTCTAATGAGACTCATTTTCAAACACGGGCTTACAGTAAAGTTTTCTCTGTCATTTTTAGGATGGTGGACCTTGTGTCCTAGGGATATCTGGAACACTAGCCTTTCTAAAGTCAGTACAATTTTGTTAGGAAATTTAATCAATGTGAGGCATCCCTGTATAAGGGAAACCATTTGTTCTCTGATTTCAACAAAAACCTTTTCTTTGGAATTATTCTACTCTGTGGTAGTTACCATTTCTCAGTAAACACTGGATACATAAATTCAGTTTAAACCTAGTTTTGAAGGACAATTGAAGCAAACTAAGGGTTCAAGATGACTTAAATGAGAAACAGAATCTGTTCTGAAATTAACATTTCCATTCACTCACAGGAAAAAAGGGAAAAAATGAGAAAACCAAATTAATTTGACTGAGAACCGGTCTACAGACCCAACTGATGGCTTGTCTGTATGTCAGATACATTAAGCAATTTGCAAAAATTGAGATGTTTTCCTTGTTTTTTGTGCTCCAGATCTTTATTTGCATAGTTTGTTCCTTTGGGTGTTTTTGGGTTGGGTTCTAGTCAGTCTTGGGTGATCAGTCTCATCATCCCTTTTAACTTTGCTCAAATCTTCTCTGCTTATAGTTATATACTGTACCATGTAGTAGAAGCACTGTACACAATAAAATTACCTTTGATTCTTACAAGAAGAACATCCTTCACCTGGCATTGCTTCCAAGTGAAGCCTTGTCTATATTGATATTTCTGTGTATTTTCTCCCAGTTTATCTCATAACAAAGCAAGGTGGAATTGAATACATATTTTTCATGTGGTTAGAAATGAGATTTGAGATCTGTATCTAGATCCTGGGGCTTCTTTGGCCTTTTTGGATATTCTCTCCAAGACAAAGATGTTCCAGTGTTGAGTTAAAAATGATGATTTGAGAAATTCCCTGGAGTGCTGCCATTTAGGGCAAATATTATTGTCTCTGTGATGTGCTGGCCAATTTCCAGGAGCATTAAAAGCAGCATTGAATTGTCTCTGATATTGTCAGAGCCCTTTGGAAGCTTTCTAAATTGACCTAGAGGTTTATCAACCTTAGTTTTAGGGGGAAACTGCAGTGTCACTTGAGCACAGAAGCCACAGACAGTTCTGGGCAGTGTTGCTAAACTTCTGAAAACCAAATCCACTGAGGTCATTGCCTGACAAGGGAAACAGCTCTGCTCATGGCTGTCTTATGGTCCTTTTCTTCATCCATTTCAGCTGGGAAACACAACCTGATATTTGATGGTCACGGCCCTGAAATCAACTTTGATAGTTTGGTTTTACCTACAATGTCTGCTTTTCTTTCCTGATAAAACGTAGCAAAAGCTCCTCCTCTCACCCTGCTTCCTGCTCTCCCCACACAGATTTTTATCTGATTGTCCCTGTTACAGTTCTAGGAGACCAAGTTTTAAGTTTCCCCTCTGCCTATGGAGGAGAACCTGTATTTGTAGTAAGAGAGCATGGTCATTTGATTGAGCTGCTGCTGCATTGGTCATTTGGAGTAATGCTGTCTCTGTCTTGCCTGTTAAATCCTAACAGCTTTCATCAAGTGGGGAAGAGGCTTGAAGCCAGGTCCTGTAGCCGAGGGCTTTTCCTGACACAATAGAGTGCACAGGAGATGTAGGGATTCAACCAGCAGGGTGCACAAGTAAATCTGGGTTTGCTCAGGCAGAGGAGGGATATCTCTGTGGATGCACAGTGTGCACATGGTCTTTAACTGCTGGCTTGGGGAAAAGAAAAAAAGGGTGCTGACTTACTGGGGAAACATACTGAGGGGCTGCCAGACTGAGGCGGGAGAGGAGTCTTGATTTGAGTCTGGATTGTTCTGCTAAGTTATCTATTAATATAACAGCAAGACATTTTGTGCATCAGCTTCCTTGACAGTTGGGTCTGAGGCTTGGACCCTGTCTGAGCTGCTTCTTCCTCTCTGAAAAAGCATCCTGATGTGAAGATTGCCTTATCATGACAACCTCAACTCAACTGAGTGTTTGGAGACATTCTTTAGATAAGTTTCCTTTTTGCATGAAAAAAAAAAGAAAGAAAAATGAGGAACATTGGTGCACTAAGGATTAATAGAAATTTTTCTTAAACAGTTTTAAAGTCTAAGAGACTGCTACTATATCTAGCTGCTCTGGTTTCAAGGAGAGAGGCAAACAATGCTTGTCAAACTTGACTCTGAAAAGACACTAGCTTTTTCTGTGGTGGTATCCCTCAGTTTCCATTGCACTGACTTGTCCTATTTTAAATTTGTAATGAAAGAAAAAATTCTAAAGCTGGTAATCGTGTGCCTTCCTTGTATAAAAACACATCTTGTTTTTATCATCAGTAACCTGCACTACATAAGAGCTCTGACACATACATTTCAGGATAGATTAGGAATTGCCTGCTCCATTTGCATAACATTAAAATCACTGTCTAGATACACAAAATAAAATGAATACCTTCCTGATTCTCTAGTATGGGCTTGCATGAAAATGATTTTACCCTTTTTTTCATGAAAGCAACAGCCCTTTTCTTTATTTAGTAGATTGGAAGAGTAGGATTTGATAGCTGAGTGAGGGAATACCTATGTAATTCATTTTTCTTGAACAGCATGCTTACTGCATTTAAAAAAATATGGGGTACAGGCAGGGGGGAAGTGTTGCAAAAAAGCATATGGAGAATGTGACAGGCTGGCCATATCTGAGTCCCCATCATTCCTTGCAGCTGTCAGAAGCCAACCGCTCATCTTTCCAAACCACAGGCTCATGCTGGTAATGATATGATTTCCTCTATCTTGTGTTTTGTGTTTGTGCTCCAAGAAAAGCAACCCCCTCAAAACTCTACACACTCAGTTAATCAAGATAGCATTGGCTTCTCTCATCCTACTGTAGTGATTCTTGCAGTGGTGGGACAAGGATCTGGGGGCTTCATCTTCTGTCCCAAGCAGTGTTCACTGTCATTCACGTTTTTCTTGATTGCCTTGAGCTTTGTCCTCTTTCTGACTACTAAGTAGCACACTCACAAACTGAAAAAAAAAAGGAAGGGAACTTCATATAATTTGGTTTCATACTAGTATAAAATATTTATTATTTCACTTTCTTGAGAAGGTAATCTGCATATTACAAGAAAAAAAAAATGTAAAGTCAAGATTTTTTTTTCCAGTTGTTGCGTTTATCATCACTGTTTTGTATTGAGGGCTTTTAAAATCCTGGCTCTGTCAATAAGTGTTGGAAAGAATTGATATCTTACAAAGAGAAGTAAGGCTACACTGGTGTTGAAAGTACTCATGTTCACTGATTTCTTATGATGGGGAATAATTTCCAGTTTATTCTTCAAACAGCCATCTTATAGTCCACATGAAGCCTCCCCCACTATATTACAAGTATAAATTTCAGTCTTTCTATGCCTATTAAGAACAGGATATTGTTTTTAGCTTTAAGAAACCTTAATTCTGGCTTACTCAAGGCCAGAGAATGAAAACTTCCAAACAACAAAAGAAATGGTAGACTGGGAGGTGTTCCCAGTGAGGAGCAACATGGGTGAGAGCAAAGATTCGTGTTTGGAAAAGATATTGTTTCTTTTGGTGGAGGCAGGTTGCAAAGGCCCACTGAATATCAGAGCTTACACTTTGATAGGCAATAAAGATCTTACATTTTGATAGGTCAGAAAGGTCTCAAAAAAACCCTCAGATTCATTTGTTTTAAGCGATGGAATGAATTGTGGATGAAGGTATCTAGGAAAAGATTCTACTTGCTTAAAGGGGTAGGACAACAAAATAAACCCTCTATCCATATTCTGAATGATCATGACTGGAGCTTGTCATGATGAAAAATAATTTATGAGAAAGAATTTTGCAGTAATCAAGATACAAGGGGATGAGAACACAGAGTTAGCTGTTAACTGTTGGATGTATAGAAATAGTTCTCAAGTGTTTGAAATAGTCTGAATGTGAAAAACATGAGAGAGTTCTAAGTTCAGGATGGGGATTTGGGGTGACAATGAGAGAAAAGAAGCAGGATGCTGATTTTGCATACTATTATTCAGAAGGAGGTAGTGGTCAGAACCCAAGGGAGAGAAGTGACATCTGGTTTGGCACTGTTGAACTTGGGCTTAGAGAAGTATTCTCAAAGGCATGTTAGAGAAGGCTGAATTTTCAGTTTGAACAGAAATTTACAGAAACTAGACAGTCTGTGAGTATGGAATTGCTAGCTAAAACTTTAATTGGAAAAGTACCTTACATTGTCTTATTTTGGAGAAGTGTGGGATGAAGAGGTCTAGGACAGATCCCAGAAGTCTGCCCAAGAAAAAGGTTAAAGAACAAGTGGAACTTCCAAAGATCATAATGAAACTAGGAGGAGAATCTAAAGTCAGCACTGGTTTTGAAGCCATCAAGACAAAGGGAGATAATGTTAAAGAATGCAGACAGGGCAAGAAGGAAAAGTGTAACAAATTCTGGCTGTTAAATTGGCTGTAAAGTGATCATTAGAGATTTTGACCAGAACAGCTGGGGGTGGTGAAAAGGATATCTCTATATCCTTGCCCATACTGATTATACTTCACAGGCATCTGGCTTGGCTACCGTGTAAGACAGAATATTGGGTTAGATGGTCCTCTGATCTGACCGAGTTCAGCTGTTCCCAATTTCAGTGGAGTAAAAGGTGCAGAAACTAGATTAGACACTCTTAGGGTGGAAATGGAATACAGGAAATCTTATCAGTGCTTGCAGACAGTACACTCAATGTGGTCAGATACAAAGGGGAAATGTAGGAGGTAACTAGCCAGGCAAGGGAAGTCAAGAATGGGAAAGCCTGCTGTAGAATTGGCATGGGAACAGGGGAGATGGATTAGCACAAGTAATGAAGGGAGTAAGAATGGGTGTGAGGGAGATTGAGGAAAGATTTGGTGGACAGAGCTCCTGGGGAAACTGGAAGAATTAGAGGAAAATAATTGCAAAATTCCTGTGCCTGTGGGAATGGTGAAGGGAAGTTGCAGGACATATAGGAAGAAAAGCGGTCTGTTGGGAGTGCAGAGGTCACACCAAACCAATATGCAATTGTTACACCTTTGCAAATTGTAAACAGAAGTGACAGTGAAGTAAAATTGAAGCCATCTGATATTAAATTATTAATATAAGGATGCAATAGAAGCATTTTTGTGCACACCCAGCTTGCAGTAATTTCGGTCAGGCAGCTGTACGCAATGGTGACCAAGTGCTACAGCTGCCTCAGAATAAGTAAAGAAAGCACAATTTTCTCAGTATTTTGGATTTACCTTTAGGGCTGCCAAATGTGTGCCTCTTCCACTCACACTAGGGGCTGCTGGATAGGTCCCTGTTCCTACACTGCATCAGCAGCAGCCAACTCTCCCCCACTCAACCTCCACCTCCCTTGTCAGTGGGAGACTGGGTGTGTAGATTGCTTAGTCCTGAGTAGTCCCACATAGAGCCCAGAAATCCAGAGTATAAAATGGGTTGGGTGGAAGGTATTAACAATTCCCTGGAAAAAGTGTTTTTGGAGACTATTCTTCCCAAATGGTCCCAAATGGTCTAACTGAATTTTGGAAGTCCATGCCACTGTATACTGGCTTTCCTCTGGGCAGTCTGAAAATTCCACCCTGGCCAAAATAGCAAGCTTCTGGCAAATTAATCCTAACAAAAGTGTCTTAATTTGCCACAGAACAGTCAATTTAAACTACTTAAAATACACTGAGATCTTAACTCACTTGAGGGATACAAATGTCAGTATGTAGTGGTATAAAGGTATCTGATAAACTGGAAGATATTTTCACCTGGCACTACTGGAGATTGGAAAGTGAGGTTCCTCCTCAAAAGCCAAGCTCAGCAGACACGTTCTGACTCTGCTTAACTATTTCTGCAGGAGGAGAGAAATGAGAACCCTAACTACAGTTCTTTAGAGGGTGCAAGTAGCATTTTATTACATTATTCCATTATGCATTTATTCATAAGATAAATTAAAAGCTGTGCATGTTCATGATTTTTTTTCTTGCTTTGCCTTAATGTAGTTAATAATCTGAAGTTACTTGTTTTTTGTAAAGCATTTCTATTCTTAAATTTTTAAATATTATAATGCTTCTAATATTTCTTCATGTTCTGAATTCTTCATGGAAGGAGAGGCACTGAGAGAGTACCCATAAAGGTGGTTAATTTGTTCAGTTTTGTATATTTAAATAGCATTCTTAACTTTTTCCTGATTAATTTTCCCTTGAAATATTACCATTTTCAGTCTGAGATCTACAAGAAAAAATCTCTCTTAGAGTAGACCAAACTAGCCCTTTTATAGCTACCTAGTTTGCCTTTTTGCTTTACTGAAGTGTGGAATCTAGTTATGATTGGGATTTGAGAGTTTTGATTTTATTCTTGGGGTTTTTTTTGTTTTTTTAAACTAATGCTAACCTGTAGTGGCAACCACAAGAACAACAAAGTCAGGAAAACTTTTTTTGGCAAATGATTTCAAAAAGTATTTCTAAAATAGAAGAAAAATAGAAGAAAAATTATGAAACTGCAGATTCTGTGGTTCTGAAATAATGGTCAAATTCTCATCTCCTTTCTTATTTCAAAGTCAGGCTCCATTGCAACCATCAATTGCAAGCAACAGTTAAGACACAGAGCTTGAAGATAACAAAACAGGTCCCAGGATTCCCTGGAAATTTGTAGCTATTTTTCAGACATACACACAGAGAAATACTCCAAGAAGTTAAAAATAACAAAAAAGCAGATAAATTAATGTGGAATATTGACTGCTTCAGCTGAGCTCAGTAAGGACCATTGTTCACTGACTAAAAAACTGGGTCATATACGTGGATGTGTATTATACTGGCTCAGCAGATGTGAGTGATAGTATTTTTTGAACCTCATATGCAGCATTTTACATGTTCAGTCTGGGTTATATTTTTTAGAACCCTGAGCCCTACAACTGTTGGAGCTAAGCAAGAAAAATGTTCTCATTTGCTATATACCCAATTTTATCCAATTATGAGACAAACTTTTCCTCTATGTAAAAATAAGTACTTATTGATTTAAGAAGAAACAGGCATATTGATCCAAAGGAAAAATACACTGTACATGTTGATCAATATTTACCTTGCAGGACAAAACATCCTGGTATTCACTTCAAGGCATCAATATATACATATTACTGGATGTTTGTGTCATTAAGTCAGGTAACTGGGCTAGATCTCCATCTAACAGCATAAACTCTCTTAATGATTATTTTTCTAGTCAAATATTAGTCTCTAAAGGGAAGAAGGAGTTAGAGAACCAGAAAAAAGAATAATTGTTCACCTCCCTTGAGATAAATAATACTTTTCATTAAACTCAGCTGATGCCTATCAAGAGACACTAGACTGATTATGTAATATAAGCAGTGAGAAATACTCCAGGTTCCTCCTAGAAGTTTTTATCTGTATGGAGGTAAAATTGGAAATCTAAGCATAGATATTTAGGTGCCTAGTTTATTATTAGTTTGATATCAATTAACTTGTACAAAAAGGAGCTGTTTCCTTTTAATTTCTAAGGATGGGACACAGTTCACATAATTCCTTTAAAAATTCTTTGCTATCCAGGGCTCCTCTCTTTTTCAGCCCTGCTGCAGGCCAGGATCTTCTTCTGTCAAATTCATTGACATAGAGCTAAGCATAAATTATACAAAGATAAACTAATTATAGTGTAATGGGGCAGTCATGGTACACATTTTTTTTCTCTGACATTTCTTTTCTGTCCCATAATAGCTCTAACAGTGGGTTAATAATTTTTATTTAAATGTTTTCTTTATGGTTAATTTCACCCTAATATCACCCATCTCCATCTTGAGTCTCCTGAGGCACCCTCTATAAAGGACACACCCAGGAAAGGGACAGGCATGGGACAAAGAGCTGCTGTGACAGTCCCACCTTTAGTATGTATTCTCAATAGAATCATCATCATAATTTCAATGTCTAATACATGTTTCTTCAGACCCGAATAAATAAGATGACCCTCCCTCCAAAAAGCCTTTATCATAGCCTCATCTTAGGAATGGGCTTGAAAGCTGTGGATCCTTTCAGCATGGCTTTGTCCAGGTGAGGCCCCTCCTAAAC
This sequence comes from Zonotrichia albicollis, assembly GCF_047830755.1. Lineage (NCBI taxonomy): Eukaryota > Metazoa > Chordata > Aves > Passeriformes > Passerellidae > Zonotrichia > Zonotrichia albicollis. The sequence goes on from NC_133819.1 coordinate 85,022,712, forward strand.
CTGCCTGTAGCTGTAATTCATGTATAAATTCTCATTACCTTGTGTCTCATCCTTGTCAGAGACAAACCTATCCTCTCCTGTTCATGTGCATTCAAAATTCTGGGAACATCACTTCCTTAGCACATGGTTTGGGGAGTTTTTATCCACTCCAGGCTCTCCATCTTCAGTTAATCTAATACTTACTTACTTCTGCTGGAAGAGTCTTGTGTCCCTGACCACTCTTTCCAGCCTGCTCATTCTCTTTTCAAATCAAAATTTTCTTCTTGGAGAGCTGGAAAGGATGTATCTGTATGTTCTACCCCAGATAATTAATTTTCTCCTTTGAACCTGTTTTTATCTGTGGGATAAGAGAAACTATACAAATAATACAAAACCTGATAGCAACTACAGTGAGGCTGCACTTCAGTCCCTGGCCTATTTATTTGCTTGATAGGATCTCACCTCTTCCTTGAGTTCCCTGAGCTGTGTGTAGCTGTTTGTTATCTGTTGTCTGACTAAATATAGGTCATGAACTGTTTGCACACTGCCTCACACGTGATGGGCTCCTAGACCCTGAATGGCATCTGCATTTCATATTGGCATTCAGGTAATTCAAATAACAAATAAAATAATCAATAATCTGAAGTACAGACTTGTAGTAGCCCAGGTGTAAAATACTGCTTATCTGCCAAACAGGCATCCCTTTACCTAGATGAAGGGAAGAGATACAATGTTCCCTACCTCTGCTGTGCATCCACTGGAGTAAGCAGCTGTACACTGGGAGTCAGCTGTGCTGCAATCTTCAAGCTACCATCAGTGTTTACATGGCATGGCATTGGTAGGGAGGGGAAGCTGCAGCCATGTCTTCTGTTAGCTGCTGCCCCTTGTCAGACAGATCCAGTTCCAGCCAGCCAGAGCCAAGGCCATCAGCAGTACTGGTGGCAGCACTAGGGAATTGTACGTAAGAAAGCTGTGAGCAAATGTGAGAGAAGGAGCAAATACCAAGACCAGTGAACAAGGAAGAAGGGGTGCTCCAGGTGCTGGAGCAGAGGTTCCCCAACAGCCCAGGGAGAAGATCATGGCAAAGCATGATCTTGAAGGCCACGGAGTATCTCAGTGGAGCAGATATCCACCCTGAAGATCAAGGAGGACCCTATGCCACAGCAGGTGAATGTGCCCCAAAAGAAGTTGCATCTCGTGGAGAGATCATGCTGAAGCAGGCTCCTGGCAGGATATGAAATGCAGTCCAGGGAGAGGAGCACACACTGGAGCAGGTTTTCTGACAGGAATTGTGACCCCATGGGGTAACAAATCTGATGCAATCCACTCCTGAAAGACTGCAACCCATGGGAAAGATCCATGTTGGAGCAGTAGATGAAGTGAAGTCCCTCACATGAGAGGGACTCCATGGAGCAGGGGAACAGTGTGATGAAAAAGGTGTGGCAAAAATGAAGTGTTAAGAGCTGACTACAAACCTCATTCCTCAAACTTCTGCAGCACTCAGCGGGGAGGACACAGAAGCATTAGAATTGAAGCTGAGCCTAGCAAGAAAGCAATGGAGGGAGGTGGATTTTAGGTGTTTTTGTTGTTGTTTGGGTTTTTTTTGTTTTTTTTTTGGGGGGGCTTTTTTTTCCTATTCTTCTCTGTTGTTAATTTGCTATGAAACAAATTCATTTTCCCAAGCTGAGTCTCTTTCCCCATCATGGTAGTCAGTGAGTGAGCTCTGGGTCCTTACCTTGACCCATGACTTTTTTCTTGGTATTTTCTCCCCCTGTCCTGCTGAGGAAGGGGAGCCAGGATCTATCTTGGTGATCACCTGGCAGCCAGACAACGTTAATCCATCACAAGCTCATAGCTGGCTTGTCATCTGGCCAGCTCAATGTGAAGGCAGAGAAGGTTCTGCCTGCCCTGCAGACATGCCCTCATAATGGATTCCTTTACCACAATTTCTGAAATTCTCAAAATGTTTATGGTGTTCTCTGAATACCCTTGTGAAATAAAGAAGTGTTAACATTGCCATTTCTCCAAGGAACTATGGTACAAAGACACTGAATGGTTCACTTAAAACTGCACAGTGAATTCTATCCAATCCTCTTGCTTGGAATGCAGCAGTGGTCTCCAGAGCTTGCTTTATCTCTGTTAGTAATAGAAGACATCTCCTTCTTGGATTCCTTAACAGAAACTCTGAACCGCTATTAAATACAAAAGGTTTTGAACAAGCGATAGAGATCACAATGGTACTCGTACCACAATGGCACTCTGACCACCTACCTGCCATCAGTAACTATAAATAAAATAATCCAGAGACATGTACCCTCTCAGCTATATTGCAATACATTGGATTAGGAAGCCATGAAGATAATCTTACTTAAAATAGGTTTGTTTTTCTAGCCTCAAGATATTTCTCATAAGTGCAGGAGGTATCAGAAGTTATAATTAATCTCTAACTATGCACATGAGCAACATCCTGAGCCAGGTGGGGCCTGTAGAAGATCGCAGATCTCACGGACACCAGAGTTTTTTTCTAGGGCCAAACAAATGTACTTATAAAGCTGAATTAAACTTTTTCATACAAATGTTCAGTGAAAGCAAATCTGTCACAGAATGAGTACAAGATCCACTAAAAGGTGAATATTCTTGCCATTTTTGGACAGTTCAGAAACAACCATATGTGATTCACATAATCAAATAAAACAACTGAATATTGAAACAGCAGGCAATGCAATTGTTCAGAGATTTTCACTAAATATATATCAGTAGTAAGTTAACTTAACTTAAAAAATTAGGATTTGTTACTGAAGATTTTGTGTGCAGTGATGTTGAATCAATCCTTCAAATATTAGCAGTGCTGTTAATAGTTTACTTTCTGAAAATTGACAGTAACATACTTCTGAATCTTTCTAATCTGACTTCATTAGAGATCTGTGACTTGAAAAAATAGACAAGAGACCTTAAAAGATGGATTTAAAAGAAAATGAAAAAGTAAATCTCTATGATCAGTACGTCAGTTCATTAACACAACTCTTCATTGCTTTCTGTTTCTTAGTAGAGAGCACTGAAGTTACAGCAGAGTTGTATCATTTCACCTTTGCCAGAAAATCCACCAGATTTTTAAAGATTTTTTATCTGCCCATATAAATTTTTAGGGGGTAATCATAAGAATAGCTGAGGAAGAAGGTGAAGTGTCCATTTGCCAACCAACTACCATTCTTCCTAATTAAGCCGAGATTAAGGCCATGCAAAAATGGACTTATATCTTTTTCCTACTTCCAGTTACTTTCTCATGTAGGTATAATTTTGGCAGTAGTCCCTCAAGAGAAATGTTAGTCAGCCCTTACACAACTCTATTAGTGGAGAAATGCCTGATTAACAATGCTTTCTTGGAATAGATCCAGTGTCTGACTGGGTTCAGGAGCATCTTCATCTCTGCCTGGGTAGTACATAAGTCATAAACACTGTGATCTTCATCTTGTAAACAGACAGCTCTAGCACCTCCATGTAATAGATATTTTTAAAAAAGGGCAAAAGGTATACAAACTAAACACTTTGATCCTCAGATGCAATGGATAGCCAAAGGAACTGTGTGATAAACCCTCTTAATTCAGCTCCTTTTGTATAGATTACTTTTACTGCACTTTTCTGAGAAGAAAATTAGTTGAGAAATTTAAGCTGAAGTACAGCCTTAACTGTACAAGTTTGGAAGGGATCAGTAACAGAAAAGTTAACAGGAGACAACATTTTTCTTTTAAAATTTGTATGTATATTTAATGGTCTCTGAAAAACAGATTATTGCCTTTTTTTTATCCCAGGCTCCTTAGATCATCTCATCCACCCCCATTGCTGAAGAAGGGTCAGCCAGAGCAGGTTACCCAGGACCAAATCCAGCTGGGTTTTGAATATCTGTACAGTTGGAGACTCCACAACCTCTCTGGTAAACGTGTTCAAATGTTTGAACACTCAGAGTAAAAAAAGTACTTCTTTGCTTTCAGGTGAAATTTCCTTCACCTCTTTTGTCTTGTCATAGCAGTGAGAACCATTGAGGAGAACCTGGCTGCTTCTTCTCCCTTTTTCCCATCATGTATTTAGATATGAATATCCCTTTGGGCTGTCTATTTCTGAGGCTAGACAGCCCCAGCTCTCCCAGCCTTTCCTCATAGGAGAGGTGTTCTAGTCCCTTCATTGTCTTTCTTGCCCTGGGTTGGACACTGCATGTTTTCCCTCATGTCTGATTGAAGAGTTCTGGAAACCTTGCAGATACATACTTGAAACATACTACTAGGTACACACTCTACATAAATTACTGGGGTCCTCTTCTGAGGCATTTTAAGAAAAAGAAATATCAAATCATTTTATGTTTGTAATTCTGAACAAAGCACTTCTGTTCTTAGTTTTGTTAGAAATCTAGAGTAACTATTGCACTTCAGTAGCTGTCTCCAGATGTAAATGGATGTTGAATTTTCAATATGTTGAATATGTTCTATGTAAAGTTAGTTGCAAAAAAAAGAAGCATAAACTAAACTTTTCATTTAAAATAGCTGAAGCAGCAAAATTTTGTCCATAGGCCATAGAGGGTATTTCAAAACAGAGAGACTGAATTTTGGTTTCAGTTACATTAGACTAAATCCTACATGCCATGTTTCTATATGCAAAGTCATTGCTGGGTAGTCTTCAAAGCAAAAAGTGTCACTCCTGCAAGCCTGGTTTTATTCTAGCTGAGGGTGCTGTTGGTGACAGCAGTGTCTCAGTCCTTTGTAGTCAGAACTTTCCTATTGTAGAAAGAAGTTGTGTCCTGCTGTCTTCCTTTGACACCGAGGTATTGCTGTATGTAACCAAGTCCCTGACAAAACTGATTAGCCTGTCATCAAGATTGCCCCATCTTACTCAACAGACTGGGCAATTCATGTTTCCTGGGAAGCTAACAGCTTGTGATAAAGTGACACCTATTACCTAGCACCTTTGTGCACTGCCTAAAGATAAACAGCAATAACTAGAGTGTGTCAATCCTATGAAATGGAATGGTGGTGTGCCTGGTTCCTATCTCCATCATACTTTGGGCAGACCCAAAGGCCAATTGTTCTTCCAATAGATTCTTCAGGTTACAAAAGCCATCTGAGTGAAAATGCCAGAGATCAACCAGCAAAACAAGGAGATAATAAGTTGGATGTGAATGAGATTTCCTGAGTTTGTTCTTAGCTTTGGTCCAGATGCAGCTATGAGCAGAAAGTTTTAGAAAGGATGCTTTTTGAACAGTGATATGACAGAATGTGTGGGACTGATGATGTCTCTGGTATGTCCCTTCCCAAGTGTTTTGTGCATGTGTAAATGGATGTGTGCATATGCACACCCACAACCAGAGCATTTGATTATCATAAATTATAAATCCATGAAAACTTGAGATTGTCCTGGTTGAAGAGCAATTGTGATTCAGCTTCATGGTTACACATCAGTCAATCAACAGACATACAATATGCACCTCTCCTTGATGCCAGAAGTGTCTGTAGTCATAGGAATTCAGCCTATTACATTTCCTTAATATAAAATATTCTTCTACATTAAAGAAAAAAAAAGGAGAAAACAAACAAAAAAATCCACAAACAAACCCCCTTCTCTTCCCATACACTATTCCTTAAAAGGAAAGAAGTTAACAAAATCACTGATTACAAACTGTTATATACAAACTTTCACCTACACACAGATTAAAATCTCACATAGCTGATCATGTCAGCCACGTTTCCTTGCATTGTTACAGCAATTACTTATCTCATGTTGGTGTTAGTGTCTATAAGGCATAAAGAGATTCTCTGGCCTCTCAGTAAGCAGCTCACAAAGAAAGAGTGGAGAGGCTGAGGTGCAGAAAACCATTTGAGGGGGGCTTTCAAATCTTACACAGGTGACTAAACAGTAGAATGGTAGAAATTAGTGGAAAAATACACAGCCTGGAGAGAGAAAGGGACTTGTAGTTGAGTTCAGGGAGGTCAGTTGGTGAAAGAAATTATGTAGGGAAAAAAAGTCTGAAATGCTTATATATAAATGAGCTACTTGAATTGTGGGAGAGATCAAGTAAAGGACAGTGGGAAGCCAGCATAAATTGGGAGAAAGGTGAGTAAGTATGTTGTAACAGAGCCTGAGGAGTCAGCACAGCAAGGAAGAAAGGAAAATTACATGAACAGATTGATGGGAAAGAAAGAAGATCTTGGTGGGGATATTTTCTATTTATATGTCCACAGCACAGGTGGTATTTCCTGTGATGTGTAAGGAGAGGAGAATGTGGAATTTTGAGATGCTTTTGAGGTAAAAGCATTAGAGCTCTGCTGAGAGGTCAGAGTTCTTTTCTAAAGCTAAAAATCTGAGACTACAGTTTAATGGATCAAATGTTTTATTCTAAACAAAAGTCTATTAAATGTTAGACATTATGTGCAATTGGAGCAGTGATCTGTATTTACTAAGTAATATTCAAATACTTGCCAATCAACTACTTAGTGTGAGGTCCATGATATTTTTAAGTATTTCTGGCACTCCAAACTATGAAGAGCCCTCTGAGAGGAAACTAGTCCAGTGGGGGATTTCTCAGGGTGAGGGAACTAGTTACTATAAGGACTGTGAAATGAGCTGGTCACACTTAGCATTATGGTAGTTCATGGGAGATTTCTGGCTGTAGAATACAACATCCATTACCCTTTTGTACCTCTGAAAAATCACCAAGCTTCTGATAAATCTTCACCATCCTCATCTTGATCAGAAATTCTGTATTCCAAACTGAATGAGAACTTCTCACCCAACCAGTTCAGGATCCCACAAGCAAACCTTCTGAATAATTAGAACTAAAATAAAAATTTTGTGACAGAAAGCCAAGAGAAACACCTGCCTGGCACACTCCAGCTGTTGCATCTAATATGCATGCTCTGTGTTTAACACTTTTTTATTGATTCTCAATTTGCAAATCTTTTCTGTTGTACTTTTATATTTAATCATCAGCACCTGCCTGGTAATGGACTGAAGCAGCATGAGCGTGGCATGCTGTCCATTTTGAGGATTCAGGCTGGTAAGACTGCTGCAGGAAAGCAATAAATGGGAAGTGGCAATACACAGCAGTAGAAACACAGTAGCTCCTGCAATACAAATTACTATTTGTATTTAAAAATAAATCTGAAAGAAACCATTCATTGTGCAGTCTTGTTAGATGCTTCCCACAATAAATCTAGCAATGGAAAAGCCTCTTTGGCAGATATCAACTGCTGTAAGATTTAGCTGGCAGTGAATTAGACGACTCTAAGGCCACTCTTTTTTTGTTTTTTCTCTACATTGCTCTCCCTTTACAGCCCACTTTGGCTCATCCTAAATTCCCACTAATGTCACTGGAAATACCGCAAGGGGAGGATTGTAGAATCTGACTCCTCAGGCAAGTACCTGAGTGTGCATCTGCAAGTATCCCTCAAGAGATCTGTTTGAACAAGCTCTGGGCTTGGGGCACTGCACCGGGACAGTGAAGGTCTCTTCACACTGGCCACTGCTGCTCGCCCAGCAAGGAGCTTGCTGCACCTGACAGAGCTGGGACCAGTGAGCTCAGTGCTGCTGTGCTGTGCTGCTGGTCACTCTCCAGGGTGCCGGTGGTAAAAGAATTTTTCACAACATCTACTGAGTATAGAGAGCTCCTACGAGCTGTTAACAAACCTAAACACAGTGAATAGCAGAAGATCACATCTCACAAGATTCAACTTTAACAGGCTCAGCTCACACATGTCTAGCGACTCAATTTTGACCTCAAAACTTTGTCAAGTATTTAATGGGACATGGCTTGTGCAGTGTAAAATCTGCCTTTAAAAATATATGCCAATCAGTTCCCCCTTGGTGTGCTGGAGCACACAGACCCTGTGGCAGCTGGAGCACAGGAGAGCAGCAAATAGCTCCTGAGAGCCATTCCCCAGTGGAGTGTCAGTCCTTTTACTTTGAAACATCCAAACGCACATATCTGTGGAAAGTTGCTGAGTTCCCTTGAGTTAACCAGCTTCTGCTTTTGAAGGTGTCTGGTGAAGCTCTTCCTGCCTGTATTCCCGGTCCTGCTGAGGATGAGCTCTTTGTGAATTGCTGGAGAAAAGTACTAACTGCAAGGCACATGGTGGCACCTTTTTCTGGATCTTTTGTAAATCTCTTTCTTTCTTTTTACTACCTCGGAGTGCCAGGTGTTCTACTCATCAAATGCTCTTGATTCCCTGTATGCAAACCTGCTGGAAGACATGGGGTTCTTCTGGAATAAATATGAGAATTTGCCTCTGAGTTTCAACCCTACCAGATCCATAAAGTCTACTTATAAGTTACAATAAAAGGAGGGTTCTGCATCTCTTTAGAGATGCAGTGTGAAAAATCAAAAACTTGAGAAGCCCCAGGTCTCATCTTACACATACCCAGATACTATCCCAGTTTGTGAAGCACAAAGCAGTCACATCTGCAGAACTTCTCTGAGGGAAGGAGTGCCTGAAATAAATCTCCGGGTACAGTCTTACTATTTCTGTTTTTAAAAAAAGTCCAACTTACCCTCGGAGACCTAATTTTGTTCTATAGTACAAACTTTTAGGAAGTAGTAAACAGTTTCTGTTTCAAAAAGCTTGCATTCTAAGCTCCTGATCTTTCCAATGCCTACTTGCTTAGCTTTTTTTTTTTTTTTTTTTTTTTAATCCATGAGATTATACACATGCATAAAGCTATGCCTAAACTTTTGTCATATGAGAGCAAAGATAAAGGTAGGATGTGAGAAAGGACGTATTTGTTATCCACATCTTGAGGATGAGGAACTGAAGCACAGCAAAAAATTAGATCCTCATCCTCCACAGAGTGTAAATGTGCTTAATTCTTAGGCATGAGTAATTTCCATCAGGTTTGACGTGCCCTCCGGACTGAAGAGTTAGGTCTGGGTTTCAGCTACTGTCTCTGCCACCGATTTTAAGTAAGTTACTTAAGTTCTGCTGCGGCGGTTAAACTCAAGCGCACAAAAAGCGCGGGACGCGTTTTGCACGGGATGGGAAAGACTAGGTTGAAGTAAAGAAGGATGATCTGACCCCTTTGCTCGGGAGGTGGATGCCTGCAGCTGACGGTGTGTGACTCTGAGCCCTATCGCTGTGCCTGGTAGCTGTCAGCCGTGCGGGGACACCCGAGTCCCGGCACCGCAGGAGTCCGGCCCCAGGAGCCTCCGTGGGGCGGCGCGGAGCCCGGCCCCTCTCCCGCGCTTCCAGCGGTGCGCAGCCGGCGGGGCGCCCCGGGAGCAGGTACCGCAGGTGAATGTCCCTGCGTGCCCAGGGCCGCCGCTCGCCCGCCGCCGTCCCGAGCCCCGCGCGGGTGCGGAGCGGGCGGCGGCCGCGCGGGGCGGAGGGCGGGAGGCGAGCGGGAGCGGCGGGGGAGGGACCGGGCGCGGAGCCGCCGCCCGCGGGGCAGCGCCGGCACATGGAGCGGCGCCAGCCGCCGCCACAGCTGCCGCCCGCCCCGGCCCCGGCGTAGCAGGTACCGAGGGGCGGGGGGTCCCGGGCGGGCACCGGCTCCAGCCCCCGGGGCGAGCGGGGCGTCAGCCCCGGCGGCTGCGGGGCGCGGGCGAGGAGGGGCCGCGCGGAGCCGGGGCTGCCGCGGAGAAGTTGCCGGGCGCGTAAAGTGGGAGACTGCGGAGCCCGGTCATCCCATCCCATCCAATCCCACCCCATCTCTTTCTTCCCCTTCTTCCCGTCCCACACGCCTTTTTTTTTTTTTTTTTTTTTTTATTTGAAAACACTGAGCCAAATATACACCTCGGGTGTAATCCAGGCGTTTTAGAGTGCTTCCTTAAAATTTCAGAGATGAGTAGCCATGAGGAGCTGCCCGAGATGGGGTGTTCATTGATTCAAATGCGGATTGGTCTGCGTTCTCGTGTCAGCTGCAGCACTTAGGTTCAGTCAAAGCCCGCGTTCCGCGTTTGCAGAGGGGAGGCAGATACGGAGGTCGTAAAAACTATTAGAAAATTGTAAAATTATCAGCCCCAGTGCGCTTGAGGGGAACGGCCTTAGAGAAGTTGCTGACTTCCGAGTAGCGGTGGCACCAGAAGTTTTTCTCCTTGCCGTACAGCCTGTCACAGCTGGAGGGTTTTTTTCACCCTGCTCCGCAAAGTTACCCTCTCTGTGAAGGGACGGTTTCGCTCCGCTGTCGTTGCTAAAGAAGATGCACTTAGTTAGAAACTGTGTGAGTGAAGAAATGAGTTCCCACTGCAGCAGTCGGTTCTAAGGAAACTTTTAATTTTGTGCTTCAAGAAACCTGATTACTTCTTGGATTGCTTTTCTACCTTGGTTTAGAAGGTATGGTAACACTGCCAGATATTGTAAAAAGCATTCTGCTTCCAAAATTGTTAAAAGTTAATAATACTGTGTCAGAAAATTTTGTAGTGTATGATTGCAAATTATTTCAAAAAAGTGATGTTTTGTGGGATGCGGGAATTTTTAGACCAGGATGGCCACTGGCTTAAAGTATTGAAATTGTTGTAGAAGAATATAATGTAATTTCTTTTTACTTTTTCTTTCTATCTTTTTCCTTTTCTTTTTTTTTTCCTTTCACTTAGTGCAAGAGGTATTTTCAAGGACTTTGTGTAGAGATTAGAACTTAGGACTTAGAGCTTCTTGACTACGTATTTTTCTTTCCAATATCTGGATGCTACCAAGGTTACATCGATATGCATTCACTGTCCAGATGTCCAAACCTTACTCAAATTAAATAAACTAGGAATATAATCCTAGGTATATTTTGTGCATACACATTAATAACCCATTTTCTAGACTTAAATAGTTTAGTTTTAAAATTCGAAGCTGTGTGCATTGTAGGGTCCAAACCCTTTAAAAGACACGCTTTGTTAGTTTCAGTTGACTGCTCACATCAGTTGTAACTCACACACCCTGCAGTACCATGGAGTATGACTCGCTGTTAAATGTTATAAATTATCATTGAAATGTAAAGAAAAAGCATATTGATGTGTTGCATTTAGAAGTAAGTACTAAAATTTCTTTCAAATACTTGGAAATAATTTATCTGAATCAGCTAAGCAGGGGCGTGTTCTGAGTGGCTTGTGGCACTGCTCTCTCACCTTGCTAGTGAATTGCATAGCTTAAGGTTTCTATTTCTTAGTGAAATAGAAAAATGAAGGATGTAATGCCTTTAGCTTCTGAATTTTTAGAACAAAATTTCTGTACTTAGGTAACTTTATTTATTCTTTGTTCTCTTCATTACTGAGGGAAAATGTAAGTCCAAAAAGTGCTAATGGTTTTGACCATGTTACTATGAAAATTCCCCATTCATGGGTTAATATAACAGCTGACACAGTAGTTGATACTATGTCTCTTTTCTAAAAGGTTTTATTGCTCCGATGTTAGGCTTCTTTCTAACATTGGCATGGTCTGCTTTGATTTTAACTCATGTTGGTCAAAAAACTGAATAAAAACCACAAGATATGCTGCTTGGAGTGCATTATATGCCCACCTCCTCAATCCTTAGCAAAACTCTACCAAGTTTTAGTTACATGGCTGTATGCCTTACTTCTTTGTCAGAGCCTTTGAAACTGAAGCCTGAAGAGATGAGAAACCAAGTGCCATGTGCAAGACCAAGGACTCTTAAAACAGTTCATGTCCTTATGATAGCTGCCTGTAGCAGAACTGCGGGGGGGAAGTGTCCGAAATACTGCAGAGCTCTGCACTTTATGTAGTTCATGTTTCTGTTATCCCAGACTTGCTTCCAACCTTAAAGATTTTCTCACAAATCTTAGTATTGGTGACTAACCCAGGTGATCTTTTTTTGTATTTTCCTTTGGGTTTTTTTTTTTTTTTTGAATTTTTTTTCCTTTATTTTGAGTAAAGTGGGTGAAACTCAGAACATTATATATTGCAAGTTTTTGAAAAAATATAAATAGAAATTATATCCCTAATTATATGGTAAATTTAAGATAAAAGCCAAGGAGAAATCAGGTTTACTCACTGAGTGAGAAGACTGACCAGACTAAAGTCAATGTAATTCCAGTGCTGGACATTCCCAGCATTCAGGACTTCAAACCTAGTGCACTGATCATTGCAAGAGTCCTCTACCTACTGGGTATGGCTTCCAGGTGAAATGATAGAAACACAGAAGCATAATATGAAATTGTACTGAGTGTCCTGATTGAGTCAGGAAGGAGTGATGGACTCTAGTATTTGAAGAGTAATCACTAATGCCTCTGGGCTAATGTAATGATGGGAAGACAGGGCAGAGGGCTCTTTGCCCTTTATGCTCCCAGTAACTGGAGAAGCTTAGGCACTGATCCTATGTGCATGCTTTATCCCAGCTGAGTATTTCTCAGGGTGTCTACTTAACTAAAAGTGAGAAAAGTGCCTTGGTGTCTTTTTAGTAGGTCTCAAACTCCTGAGTTGCATTAGAGAGATAAGCTTGTCATATACCTCAGACTTTCCACCCCAGCTCCCAGCTGCCAATACTCCCTCCAGGAATAATGTGGTCGCTTGCTCCCTTTTATAAACATGGACAACACCTTTGTCATTTGTGTTGCATTCAGTGTACCATTTAAAAATGCAATAGTCTCCATCTCAGCATTACTGTAGCAGTTTTCCTTTTCCCTGTGGACCTTAATACCAAAAACCTGGTTTGCTTGCCGCTTCCACTGCATAGCAATGCAGAAATGTAACTGGATAACCAATCCACAGAGTTTACAGCAATGCAAACTTCCTTCTCATCATTAAAATTGGATAACTCCAAAATGAAGCCAAAAACATTTCCAGACATATTTTATTTGAGCTAAGGTACTTCATACTAACACCACAATTTTGCAGAAAACAAGGAAATGGGTCCAGTCTGTATTTCAGCAACAAAAAGCAAGGGCATAATGAATTGTATGCTGTTCTGGCAGACCATTTTTGGCAATGTTCTCTTAAAAAGTCCAGAAGATATCGAAAGTCATGGATCGCAGCCTAATTGTGTGGCTCTGTGTCAGGAAAAACTTCCATTGAAGGCTTGTGGGATTTTTTTTTCCTGTTTTATGTGCAAGAAAAGCTGGATCCATAGTAATCTTTGTTTTTTGGTCAAGATTCACATATGTACTTCATTACATTTTGATCAGTCATTACTTTCTACTATTATTAAAAGTAATAGAATTAGACCAAAAAATCATAGTAAAATAGTAGAATTTAGTGTAGCAATAATGGAATCTTTGGAAAATGTTGTCATCCTTATGAGAGTAGAGCAGGATGCACTGCTGGCTCCCCTGGAATTCCCCTCCCTAGTGACAGACACCACTTTTCTAACACGTATAAAATTACTCAGAAAGAAAGAACACTGGGAATACATTATGCCAGTTGAGAAGTGGAAGATAAGGACTCTCATCGGTGTTTTCTGGGACTTTAATTCTTTGGGAAGCCTTTTTAAATGCTTGCAACTCAATGCAAGAGTCAAAAGAGGAAAGACTTATTCTTCACTGGTATTATTTCTGTAATCCAAAGATTATTTTTGCTCCCCCCACCCAACACTGGAGTGGAAAAGTGTGTAGAGATGAGTGTGAACGCCATATGAGGCAAGGCAGACAGTCTCATCTCAGCATGTCAGCTTTATGGCATTTTTTTAAACAGGAGGCTACTTTAAAGACCTTCCACTCATCCAAAGTAACTGCAGGAGTTTTCTCTCTCCAGTGGCTATCCAGCAAAGTGAACTGACTTCAGCTGGAAAACTCCCTTCTTCCAAGGTCAACTGTGGCTTTTTGTCCCTTTATCAATCTATATATAAACCTAACTACAAGTCAACAAAAGTTTTGTTTGCTCCCTAAATTTAAAATAAATTATGGTATGTTGCAATGCATCTTTATTAAAACCCCGACTACTTCTGCCTCACCCTTCTCCTTCAGAACAGCTTCCTCCATGCTTTTAGGTGGTGAACAAGAAGAGAGCAGGGGGTTTCTGCACTAAGCAGTTTACCACCAACACTGTGGTGGCTGCAAAAGTAGGCTCTAACTCTGAAAAGATACATGCATGTTCTCAGCTTTGTTTGTACCATTGGAAATTCTTGGGGATAGAACCATGCAGGTTTGGGAGTTTCATGGCACACTCATGCTTCCTGTATAAATGCTTCCAAAGGCCATTCAGACTGCAAGTTTGGATGAGCATTCACACTGAAATCATCGTATTTTTTAAGCCATGGGAACTGTCCACTTCTCTTGCTTATTTTGCTTATTTCATGTGAAATATTTACATTTCTTCTTCTGATTCCACTTGCTCTAGCTTTCCCAGTGAAAGAGAAACTTGCTCTGTAAGAGAGATCAGATTCCCCGCTGAATTGCTTCATTTTTCTGTTTGTTTCAACTCACTGAGAACAGCAGAGCAATTGCAGTATAAAGCTGGAATTGACCATAGTGGATTGGACCCTGAATATTTGCAAAAGCAGAGTCAGTTAACTAAAATATATAGTATGGAGGAACTTACTAATTTGCTTTAATTTTAGGAGTTATTTTTAGGAGTTATTTAAGGGTAAAAAAAAAAAAAACCACACCAATCTGTAATATGCTTATTCAGGCTGGTAATGTCATTTAATAATTTGTAACAGCCTGAACAGTTTGAAGAGAAATTAGGAAGCAACTCTGTGATCATGAAGCAGAGTTACTGAAATCTTCTATAATTTGGACAAATTGACTGCTTATATATTGTAGGGTATACTCAGCAATAACAATTCTCGGCATGAAGAGGTGCTTTTATGTTCTCTCTATTGCATATTTAGATACGCTGTGGGGAAGACATCCTACGCTTTTTAAATCAGATAAATAGATATATACAAAAAGTACAGCCCTTCGTCTGCTGTTTGCCTCCCCTTGAGTGAGAGCTCTGGAAGAATATCTAAGAGCTCTATTTGGCCACTTGAGAATATGCTGTGTTCTTAGATTGAGTGCCTTAATTTACACCCCTCACCTTTTATAGTCAGTTTATTTATAAGATGGAAGTGTGTGCGTTTTCTTTGTCCTGGTGAATTTATTCCACTTTTCTGCTTGATTTTTAGTGAATAAAGGTGACAGGGTTTAATGAGTTAATAAAACTTGCCCTTAATTAGGAAAATTACCTTCATATTTTTCTCATATTGTGGAAACAATTTATAATTACTCTGGTTGCAATTCAAAAACTTGAAGGAAGAATATTTTTTCATATTTGCAATGATATCAAGTCCAGTAATTTGCACACAAAGTCAATAAAAAAATGGATTTTTTATTATCTCCTTTAGCAATGAATTGTTACATGAGTATAGCTCAAGCAGAGAAAATGCTAGGAGGAGCACATATGGAACACACACATATGATACAAGATGCACTTTTTATCATTTGTCAGTGATTTGAAAAAAGAATTCCCAAAGGACTGAGAATTATGTAGGATCTTTGAGACAACTTTTTTTACACCCTCACAATTGTTCCCTTACACGGAAATTAATTTTACATGTGCCAGACATTTAAACATTTCACATCTGCACTGTTAGCAGAGTTCTTTTCTTAATCTTGTGTGTTGAATTACAGTGCTTCCTTCATTTTGCAGACAGGAGTTCTCCATTGAAATTTCACTGTATGCTCATAATTGTATTGTCAATTCGTGTAGTTAACCAGCATTTACACTAGGCAGGAATAGAGAAATGACTGAATAAACTAAACATCTCCCTTGACTATGTAGAAAATGCTGAATACAGAATTAGTGCAGAGGGAAAGAAATTGATCCACTTAGTTTTAATCTTTTTTTTAATGCAGTCCTTTAAAAGACCTGGAGGTATTTGTTTTGGTTTTTTGAACAAAAATGGAAGGACATTGAAGTGCTCATTACGACTCTCGGTTTTCAGAAAGGACCACCCCTCACCTTGGTAGTTATTATTTACACTGAGCTGTGTGATGAGGCGGAAATTAAAAATAGAATTAAAGTGGTTCTAAAGTAGAGTCATTCACAGAGATTGTGAAGTGTAGCATATAAAATTACAATAATAAAGCTAATTATCTGCTGCTAGCTGAGATATTGAATGCTTTTAATTAAAATGAGTTTGTAGAATTCTAGCAGTTTTCTTCAAGTATTTGAAGATTGGTTACACAATGCAGATTACCTTCTTTCCATGTTTAACAGTCTTCCTGTTGCATGTTTAACCATATTTAGCACATTCGTACATGAAGTTATAAGCCTGTTTATTTATATATATATATATATATATATATATATATATATATATATATATTAGCTCCTTGGTTTAAAATGAAGCTAAACGTTAAATCCTTTTACAAAAGTGTCGTTATTCACCTCTTCTCTTGGTTGTTGCCCTATATTCCATAACTTCCATGGATACAAGAGCCTTGGTTCCATTAGGTTGAGTCCCTCTGGTGCAATTAGAAATGCAGCTTACTATCTTTTTGCAGGCAGATGCAGCTCCCAGCTTAAACCCCAAAAGATTGATGAGACATATATGATGATTGCCCGCTAACCTGTTTTTTAATATGAAAATTCTCCTGTCAGGTATTTCAAGGGCTATAGGAATTTTTTGTGTTTTTCGGGCTGCAACCTCCTTTTCCTTTATTAATTAATTTATTAAACTTATCTTTATGTGTCTTGGGTGGTTGCATCTAGGACCCATTTTAGGAGCTTCAATTTAGGTTTTAAAGTGGATTGGGGTTTTATGGTTTTGGTTGTTGGTTTGGAGTTTTAGTTTGCTGAAGGTGAAGCCTGTGTGGTGAGGAGCCAATGAGATCTGTCAGAGACCACAGACACGAGACGTGCTCACACACCAGTGCTCCATCAGAGCCGGCTGCTCCAGTGACCAGTGTGAGTAGTCCCTTTCCTGCCATGGGACTGCTCACAGAAGTGGGGGTTGCACAGCTGGGCTTTCTTCAAGGTGGCTGTGGAAGTAACTCTTGGGTTTGCCTCGTTGCTTGTTTTCCACACTTAACCAGGAGTTGTCACCACTGAGGAATGCATGTTCCCCTCACTTTTTATATTTGCAAAAGCATATGCAGAGCACTAGTTCCCTTGTAGAAAGTTTATTTCTCCTCTCCTCAAGACTTTATGAGTGCTTATTTTCTGCTTTGAGGTTTCAGGGAAGTGTACCTGCCTCTGCGGGCCACATTCAAGACAGAAGTGTTCCTTCGGGCACCTTTCTGTCAGCTCAGCATGGCTACACCTAAGAATTGCCAGGAACCACGCAGCTGGCTGTGCTTGCTGTACGTTTGTGGAGTCCTTGCAGCACTGGAGGTAGAGCTCTCTGTAGATGGAAGGACAGCTCTGAGTTTCGGTGTGCTGGTGTAAGACCAAAGTGGCTCCACAAGTATCAACACATGTGATTTCTTTTCCTTACTGTGAGGTTCCATTGTGCTGAGTGTGGGGCATATCTCATCCCAGAGAAGTCAGTACATAGGTAGCTCAGGGAACACAGAAGAGAAAAAGGATTGCTAGTCTCTGGCATTGGATTGGGTCATTCCATTGAATCACATCAATGGCCTAATCTTGGGATCATTCAATATCCTAAGAGAACAGGATTGTAGAAGGACTGACATGCTTACACATGCTTTATATCAATTGATGAAGTCTTGTATGAATGCTAAGCATTCATTTTCTTAACAAGGAGGTTTACTTTTGAATTTGCTGGGAGACAAAAAAATAAACCAAGATTTTCCAATAATTAATTTGTTGTATTCTGAAAGATTAAAAAATCTTGATCTTATAACGACTTCTTCCTGTTTACACCTGTAATTCTAAAAGGTCCTAAACCCACTTCTGGTTGTAATTTACATTAGGTATAAATGGAGCAGTACTTCCAGTGACTCATGGAGTGTATTTTGGTAAATTATTAAGACATAGCATAAGTTATATTGTAGAGAAACTTGAAAGGAGGGAAATTCATGACATGTGAATTTTCTTCAGAAAAAATGCTGACTAACTTTAATCCAAAATCATGGCTACTTAGATGCTTCCTTATTTAAAACAAAATCAACATAACCTTTCAGAAGGGTTGTGTGTTGATTATCAAGTAATTTAAGGTTGCAATATTTTGATTCTTTTTCCAAAGGATTGTAGTAGCATCATCTCTGAGTCTGGTATTCATTAGTCTGAAGAGGAAAGCATACAGGTTAGATTTCCTTATCTGAATAGCCTTGAAGAAATAATTTTATCAATTTTGACCGGAATTTTATCTAATTTGTAGCTCTTGTAATAAGGGGCCAAACTTTGAAGCTATTTGTATTCCTAAATAGAAGAATTATCTATTATCACCTAGGTGCTAATCCCTTTCCTGCCATAAATGAGAGTGAGACAGGTTCAGCATTTGAAAGCAAGATTGTTTCAGTCGGGTCCCCATCCAGCTTTTGATTTCTAACTTTGGGCTCTTAAATTAGCTGAAAATGTAAAGAAATGTGACTGCATTGAAGACAACGAAGCCATACACACTAGTGTATGCTAGTGACAAATTTGATTCGCGGGGAAAACTTAAACAGTGAAAAATTAAAAAACATCTCTTTAGTGCCAAACCAAAACAGACCGTAATTTTAGGGTTTTATGTCAGAAACATTGTTCTTTTAGATAAATCATTATAAATGTTTATTGATTTACAAATTGATAACAAATAGATGCTTCAGTGCAAATTCTCATATCTGTTCATAAGATCTCTTATTTTCTAGACTGTGACAATTCTTGCTTCTGCTGATTCTAGAGCAGAGGAAAGGGAGAAAAATCAGGGCATGGTTTCCTATTCATAGATTTATCATACCAAAGGCAAAAGGGTACATTCTACTCTTAGCATTTAAAATTTAGCCCAAGACCTGTTATGCTCAAGTCTGGTGGGACTTTTAACAGACAAAGGGCCAAAACCTACACATGGCCAATTGCAGAACTGAGATGGGGTGCCAGATGTCCTGTCATATATTCTTTGCTGATACAGGGCCTAAGCTGAAGTTAGCTGAGATTTCATTAGTATTTACCCTTCCACTGCGAGGGATTCAAACACTCTTGAGGATTTTCTAAATTTTATTTTCTGCTTTTATCAATTTGTGTAATTTGTGGATCTTGATCTACATTTAGGAACCACGCATAATTATTCTAAGTAATTATTGGGAAGAAAAAAATATCTTTCCATCATCACTTTTCCACTAGCTCTATTTCCTCTCAATGTTCCATCCCTGTGAAATGGATCAGCTTTGCCGAGTGTCTTAAAATCACCTAATTCAAGCCTAAACCCTAATGTGAGATCTGAGGGTGTATGTTTTGAGACAGGAGTCATCCAACCTCAAAGAAAGCAAGCTAAGAATATTCCATTAAAAAAAAAAAAACAAAGCCCCACAACAAACTGTACTCCAGTTTATTTTCATTAAAAAACCAAACAAACAAACCAAACAAGCAAAAAAAAAAAAAAACAACCTTGTAGTTTAGCTCCTAATTTAAGAAATCAGGAAATGGGACTTCTCCATTGGG